>NC_081184.1:75238234-75579645 GCF_029867415.1 Vicia villosa | reverse complement strand
CTCTGGTACTTTGAATTTGTGAGGAATCTTAACATTTGGAACCAGACAGAGGTCTGCAGCATTCTTTCCAAATAGATCTTGTCCTCGAAGAGTCTTGAGTTCCTTCTGCATTTGCAGAAACTGTTCTTGGAACTCGTCCAATCTTTCATACACGCCAGCATCCTCACTTGGAGCGTGATGATATACTTGTCCGCCATGCGGGGGAAAAGTATGCATAATCGGTCGTGGAGAAGCCATGACAGCAGATCTTGGAATCTCAGCATTCTGTTGTGCGAAACCCATTGCCGTTGCTCTTGGAACTTCAATTTCCAGAGGTTTGTAACCCTCCGGTGGACGCATATCCATGGTGACTTTTGGAGCTTCAGAAGCTGGAGGTATGTACCCTTCTGGAATAAAGTTATACGGCATGCCCCAAGGTCGATCAGGCGGCATGGTATACTGAGGAATAGGAGTAGAAACAATCTCGGAAACCACAGTCCTTTGTGGTTCTTCTGGCGTTGGTCGATTCTGCGCAACTACCAGGGCTTCTACCATATTATTGAGTCTTTCAACGGTACCTTTGAGAGTATTAATCTCTTCTCTGAGTTCTTCATTCTCTTGCTCAAAGTCTTCCATTCTTTTCTTGCGACTTGAACGAGTGTTGTATGGATGAGACAGCTTGAAGTTCTTGGTTCACCTCCTTCTCCTCCTCTCTTTCTGGAGAAAGGAAAGTGACTATTAGATCCACGACAATTCTCGTGTCAGTGCGTACGACTAAAGCGATGCATGATATGCAATTAAGTTAATATTTTTCAAGGAAACACCATAGTTACGTTATGAAACATCAAACTTTTATTAATTAAGCGAAAACGCCGTTTTTACACACTTTGAAAAGGGAAATACAGAGAAACTGAGAGAAAGGACTCTAAAACTTTGACGAAGAGCCGACTTCACGTTCTAACATCTTCTTCTGTTTCTTGAGCTGAGCGTTCTCTGACGTGAGCTGATCGATGATCCAGGAAGCAGGAGGGATATGATGAGAAAGTGACGATTGTGTCACTTGTCGATCGAGTACTTCAAGTAACTCATCCTTCCTTCTTAGGATGTTCTGAATTTCAACATTTTCCGTGTTGACAATTCGATACTTGTTCCTCCAAGCATTCCTTTCTTGGCATACCTTGTTTAATTCCGCTTGTAGTTTTTCAACATCGGTGGAGAAAAGGTAAATTGGTTCCCTTAGGGGAATAGGTTCTTGATGTTGATATGGCATCCTGAGCTTGAATGCTCTGATGCGTACCCATTGAAGGTATAGATCCAGGGAGATGCAAAGATGTTTTCCTAACAATCTTCTCCCTTTGCTGTGTACAAGACGCCAGGCTTGGACAATTTCCTTCTTTAGCATGTTGCCATGATCGTCGATGTTCTTGAAGAACAGACCTTCCGAATGGATGTTAATTGGAATGTTTTTCATGGGATAGCCATATTGACGACGGGCTAAAGCTGGATTGTAACTGATTCCTCCCTTAGTTCCAATAAGGGGTATGTTGGGAAAGCTTCCACAACTGAAGATGATCTTGGTTTCGTCGTTGTCAGGACTACACCACTCAATGTCCGTATGAGTAAGAGACATGATTTTCTGTGACCAGTAAAGGCCATCCCTCATGTTCCAGAAAGTGCTAGACTTTGGCAGGTGTGAAACGAACCATTCGTATAGCAACTGTACGCAGCATGTGATTAATCCTCCTCGCTGCAGGTTTCTTGAATGCACAGAGTGATAAGCATCCGCAAGCAAGGTTGGAACCGGATTTCCAATTAAGAAGATCTTAATTGCGTTGATGTCGACGAAATCGTTAATGTTAGGAAACAAAAACAATTCGTAGATAAGCAAAGCCAAGATTTCCTCAAAAGTGCTCATATCTTGGATGCTGACGAAGTACCGAGCTTGATCAAACAGGAATTTGGAGGGCAATCCTTGAATTCCTCCTCTACTCACCATATGAGTTATGATATCGACTACGTTCAAAGGAGTAGTTGCAGCAATGATAATGTCGTCAGGATTCTTTTCCAAACCGGAGTACGGATCTTGCGCGTACACGGGTATTCCAATCAGACGAGAGTACTCCTCCAACGTAGGCATGAGCTGATAATATGGAAAGGTGAAGTAGTGATACGTTGGATCGTAAAACTGTACCAAGGTGGGAAGGATCCCATCCACCATGTTGGTATTGAGCAAAGGCAGAAGTTTTCCATACTTCTCCTTGAAAGCCTGGGGGTTGACCACCAGTTTTCCGAGCTTTCCCAGTTCCTCGACCTGGGGAATCTTGAAGGTGTATTTCATAGCTCTCTTTCTTCCATAATCCATGGTATAGATCCTTAAGTCCTTTCTCCGTTTCTCTCTTTCTATGAAGTTCAAAAACGTTCGTTATTTAGTTTCCTTGAAAAACGACTCGAAAAAGACTCTTTTTGTTGTTTTTAGTTGTTTATTAATGAATGATGCATGAATGCATGAATGCACACACAAGAATTTTAAACAAACATGGCGTTGAAGGGTATAGTGGTCATGAAGTCCAAACGCAAACCCCGCCCCAATGGTAAACTAAGGATAAGGATTTTTGTACTTGTAGAACGGGTTCTAGGGGTCTCAGAGTTTTTGATCAACCTTAAAGATACGTTGATTGGTATCTATAAGAGAGTTTTCTCTGAGTGTAGTATCTGCGTGACAATTACTTCCGTAATCACCGCTCTACGTCCTAAAAAAGGCTTTAAGTGGGGGTTAATGTGTTTCTAGGTCCTCCTGGTACAAATCAGTCTCGGAATGCAGTGGCGCAGTTAATCACAACCAGCCAGGCAAATCCCAAGAGTAGACTTGGAAACCAAGATTAGAGGGCCTTCACCGGAAAGACATCCTCCATCCTATCTTATGTTGCACTCAAATCCGGGTATAGGATTTCTCACCACAAGGGGGAATCAAGCCCTTTCCCGATACAGAATAAACAAAATAAACAAATATATATGCAACAAACACATGATATGACACAGAGGTTAGGCAGGACCTCTCTTGTTTGAGGGGGAATTTGGCATCCCTAATTCCTCATTGGGGCTGGACCAGCAACAGGTCAACCATTGGTTTGGATGAAAAACCAAGGTTTTTAACACTTATATCCCCAGCAGAGTCGCCATTTTTACTGTGGTGTCGTTTTCTTTACCTCCCCATTTCACTTGGGAGGACGGCACGCTAGACCCTTCACGCGAAATTTGGAAGGAGAATGCGCCCGTGGTGGGATGAATTTTGTTTCAGTTCTTCCTACGATATCACACGAACTTTCTTATTTGTCCTACGAGTAGGAAAGGGGAAAAAAGATCTCAACTAAACCCTAAGAGATTGCTAAGTGTGGGGATTTCACCTAGACTGGAAATTCTGGAGTCCGGGGGGTCGGTTATACATAGGGAAGTGTTTAAGCACCCTACATATCTGTAGTACTCTACAGGAACCTTCTCTGTGTCATTGTGATTGTGTTTATTGCTAATGATTGGGAAAGTTTCTCCTTTGTGTTAGGAGAGAGAATTGAATTGATTAAAGAAAGACAGACAGACAGACAAACTGACTATTTTTTGGTATTTTATTAGCTCGCTGAGATTCCTTGTGAACCTCATGCCTACATATCCCTAGTGGAAGTCAGAGCTTAATGTAGTTCGGGGAACTAATTAGGGAAATTAATTATTTTTGGTGCCTTGCTTGAAGCTCAAGGTTGAAGCTTTGAATTAAATCTCTGTTTACAGTAAAGAGACATGAAATCATCTCTACAGAGAGGTATTTGTACTATTCTACCACAAACATTTAAAGGAGTGACAGAATAACTGAATTCATTTCATTCAAGAGGGGGACCTTACTTGTGTATGTGCAAGTATACCAGTCAAATGCCTCTTAAATGAAAGAAAGATGCTCATCCAAATTAGGGAAAGTTACCACATGTCTGGGTTTTACTGCCAGCTCATGCCTTTCAAAATCCTAAATGGGAGACTTGATTAAAATTGAAATTGGAATGTTTGTTTGTTTGAATGTGGTAGAGTAGTAAAAATATCTCTCTATAGAGATAAGCTATGTCTATCTACTGTATAAAAGATTTGACTTTAGCTGGCTTGTATGAGGCCCAAGCTTGAGGCTTTTTGATTGGTTTATTAATTATTATTCATTGACTCTGGGAGATGACTCCACTGGGGATTAATTACAGGGTATTTTTGTGTTCTGTACAAAGCCCAGAATTGAGGCTGACTCTATTTGGAGAGTGTTTATTTGATGGATTTTTATTTGGTGTTCTGTACAAAGCCCAGAATTGAGGCTGACTCTACTTAGGGAGACTCTATTTGTGTGCCTTGTACAAAGCCCAAGGTTGTGGCTGACTGCTGAGGATAACTGAATTTTTGAGACTATGAATGACTCTATTTTGTGTGCCTTGTACAAAGCCCAAGGTTGTGGCTGACTCTAGCTAGGGAAAACATTATTTTCTGCCTTGTACAAAGCCCAAGGTTGTGGCAGACTCTTTTAAATGAATTAAGTATGGATGACTCTATGGGAAAAGATCCTAGGTGTTAGGAATCTTTGACACATGAAAGTATGGTTTAAACTGCCTTGTACAAAGCCCAAGGTTGTGGCTACTGAATGATGAAGAACTCACTGGGGGAGACTCTATTATCTGCCTTGTACAATGCCCAAGGTTGAGGCTGACTCTTGACAGGGGAGTTTTATTGTTTGGTGCCTTGTATGAAGCCCAAGGTTGAGGCTAACTGTTTTTGTTGATTTTGACTCTACTGAGGAGATTTTATTTATTAAAAGACTGTTTTTCTTTGGAAGCTAACCCTTTCCAGGGATTTTGACTCAACTGGTGAATTTGTCTGTTAAAAGACTGACTTTATCATGTTTTTTGGAGGCTGACCCTTTCCAGGGGTTTTTGACTCTTTTGGGGAAATTATCTCCTAAGAGAATGAATCTTTGGTTTTTTTAAGGACTGATTTTATTGAAATGAAAGAATGATGTTGGAAGCTAACCCTTTCCAGGGATTTTTATTGAAATGGTAGATTGATTTTGGAAGCTAACCCTTTCCAAGGATTTTTATATTTTTAACAGATTTTTATTAATTGACTTTGGAGGCTAACCCTTTCCAG
This sequence comes from Vicia villosa, assembly GCF_029867415.1. NCBI lineage: Eukaryota > Viridiplantae > Streptophyta > Magnoliopsida > Fabales > Fabaceae > Vicia > Vicia villosa. The sequence goes on along the minus strand of NC_081184.1, from coordinate 75,574,503 downwards.
GGATTTTATTGAAATGATGGCAGAAAGATTATCTAGTGGAGACTTCTTGTTTAAAGCCCAAGATGAAGGCTGACACTTACTGAGGAGAAATAAACATAGATCCTAGACTCTGCTAAGGAAGATTGATGAAGATAAGGGTGACAGAGACTGTCCATGTCTCTCATTCCAAAAGGTGTACTCAATGCAAAATTGAGACAAACTTAGCTTGCTTAAAGTCTGGTTTTAATTGGAAGAAACTCACCAGGGTAGGCTAAAAGGTGACTAAAGACCTGTTCCTATGTTTATAAGAAACCTGATGGGTCCTTGTATACAAGCTCAAGAGGAAGCTGGAAATGCTTTTAAGAAGCCTGTGGGTCCTTGTACAAAGCCCAAGAGGAGGCTAATCGAGGGTCCTTGTTATAGCACAAGAGAAAGCTATGTAGTTTTGAACTTATTTTGGCTCTAAGCAAATGGGTAAGAGGTTTCACCGGGAATAATTCCTCTTTGGGTGGATGTGTCCTATTTTTTTGGATTCTAAGGTTTTTGCCAAGATGTTTCACCGGGAATAATTCATCTTGGGGGTTTGAACTACAGATCTCTAATTAGGAAAGAGCCTTCATCGAGAAGACATTCTCAATCCTAGGCCATATTTGTAACACCCCATAATTTCAGTTTATTAATTTAATTTGGATTTAAATTAAATAATTGGAATTTTAGTATTTTTATTTGGAATTATTTGGAAAATGATGAAATATTGGCATTGGGCCTAGAGTGGTGGTTAGCAGTAAGGGGGTGTTAACTAAGCAAGCCCATTATAATATTTTATTTTATTTTTCATAAAATAAAGGAATTGGGAAAAGAGAAGCAGAAGCAGTAGAAGCAGATTTTGGAAAAGGAGAACACGTGAAAGTGAGAAGGGCCAAAGGGGAAGAAGACTTTCGAAGATTCGACTCTGAGGTAAGGGGGGATTCTTCGGGTTAGTATTCCTTATGTGATTGTAGGTAGTATGATTGATTAGGATTGTTATCTAGTTCAATCGTACGTGTCGGGTTTGGGATTTATGTTAGGTTTTGATGAATTGTATGAACTACATGATTTTGTTGATATTCATGTTATATGTGTTAATACTTGTATAAAACTTGTCTGAAATATGTTATGATGTGCAAACTGATGGTAATTGTGTGCTATGTTCGTATGTACCTGAAATTGGGGTTATGGGATAGGGTAAAAGCTGTCAAAATATTGATTCTGGCTGTGCAGGTACGTAGGAACCGGTTCCCATGTGGGACGAACCGGTTCCCCCTTGTAAAAACAGAGAAATATGGATTCTGGGTAGCCAGGAACCGGTTCCCATGTAGGGACAACCCGGTTCCCCATAGTAAAAATCAGAGACGTGACTTTGAAGCTGCCAGGAACCGGTTCCCACGTAGGGACAACCCGGTTCCTGCAGCACTTTTTCTAAAAATGTTTTATCTTTAAAAACCCGTAACTTTTGATCCGTGTATCTGTTTTATGTGCCGTTTTGGGCGTTGCGAAGCTAAGGAGATGCTTTATTTGATAAAGTGATGAAATGGGCAGTGGCCGACTTTATTTTTAAAACTAGATTTGATTATTGATGAATTGGAATATAGTATATGTATATGTGCTTACTTATATATGATTATTGATGCATGTTTTGTATTGGTAATGAGATTGTGATATTCATTGGGTGATGTTGGTTTATAACATGTCGTAAATGAATACATGTTTGTGATTATGTGGTTGGGTTGTTTGATAATTTATTACATTGTGTGCAATGATGATAAATGTAACGATTTATAATCGTGGTGATGATTGATGATTTATGAATGTTAATATGCTGTTAACATTAACATGTGGATTGTGGTGAATGTATGCGTGTGATATATTTGTATGAATGCTAGACTTATGCATGCTTATCGGTGATGAATTGGTGATGATAATGAAACGATGTGTTACATCGGATTGGTGATGTTGTAAGCATGTTATATGTTGCATTCATTGGCATACATTTTCGGTGATGGATCCCGGTGATGAAATGGATCAAATTGGTGGGCATAATTCCCATTGTGTGGAATTTGTGCTGGTTAAAACTGTATCTCGGTGATGAAATAGATCAGTTGGATGGGTGTATCCCATGTATTGGTACCACATGCATAGTGTCAGTTGAATCATATGCATTGGTTATAACATGATTGGATGAAATCCAGTGTTATGCCTTGGTGTGTTTACATGATTGATGTATTAAGGTGACGTTGTTAATATAACATGATCATTGATGAAATTGATGAGTTGTGGGCCGATGGCCAATATTGTTGAATTGATGCTTGCTTGTTGTAATAATTCCGATTATATGTATGATTGAGTGGATGATAATTACTATGAGATTTTATTGCCTATGACTGCATAATGCTTATTAATTCGAATGAAACTCACCCTTACTTTGATGATTTCAGATTAAGGATGTAGCGGCTTCTTGATTGGGTACGGATAGCTCGTAGGCTAGTCCATAGTTCGTGTCGAGTCATGCTCTGATTGTAACACTGGGGCACGCTAGTTTAGGGACGAATTACTCTGTTGGCTTTGTTGTTTTATAATTGTATTGTAGTAACTTGCATGGATGATGAATATGCAATGTTATGAGTTATAATCCGCTGTGCTGAACATGAATTTTGTGTATATTAAATGGTTCCTCAGGTGGCATGACAAATGACTATGATATTTTATGTTAAAGAAATTGTGACATCCTTGTATTTCATGTTTACTCTGATTATTATTATTATATTTTCCGCGGGGGTTTAGAAGGGTGTTACAATATTCCTATATATATATATATAGTTTAACTGTCCTAGGGTTTACACTCAAACGTAGTTCTAAACTAATATATATGCACAGTTTATATTTGACAGTAATTTAAATAAAGACTGTAAATTGAAAGCTTGTAAAGCCTAACCTGGATGGAGTGGAGGCCTTTGAAGAAGTATGTACAGAGCCTCAACAGTAATTGGTGGATAACAGTTGAATATATATGATAAACAGTTAATGGTTTTTTGAAAACAGAAGAAGTGAAGATGGACAAAGGTCACATAGGTATCTGAAGAGTTTCACCGGGAATAATGCCCTTCAAATACCAGAAGAATGTTTTGAAAACAGAAAGAAGATTTTGAAAATACAGTTTTGAAAACAAGCTAAGAAGAGAAGGTGTTTGGGACTTACACTCTATTAGAGGCCCAGTACTTTACAGTACTGGTTACAAAAGCAAATTTGAAAACGATATAAGGTTTTATTGTTTGAAAACCTTAATCATTTGATTTAAACGGAGATTGAAAACAGTTTTGAAAATTGACAAAAGTCAACTTAATTAAGGTAAAGAATAAAGATCTATGCCTAATTAAGACCTAAACAATTAGGGTTTTATCAAAAACTTTATTCACAAAATAATTAGGTTAAAACAAAATGAATATATATATTTAAAGTATTTAAGAAAACACTTAAAAACATACTATTTTAAACCTAATAAAAATATATGAAATAAATAATATTTTTATGATTTTTTTGATTATTCACAAAATAGGTATATTAAATAAAAAGTGTGTGAAAAATGAAGTAAAAATGATTTAATTTGATAGGTTAAATAATCATGTGAAGTTGTGAAGAAAATAGGTGTGAAAAGTGATAAAAAAAATAGAAATGTCGTCACCAAGGCTTGAACTCACGCCCTTTAGATCACACACCCAAAACCAACACCACTGGGCCAACGCGCGCATGGTGATAGTAACTTTCACTCATTTGGTTATGTTTCAAAACAAGTGGTAAATCATTGAAAAATAAAAGAATCAAAAAGTCTGGGGCGAGGGGGATTCGAACCCCAGACTTTGGGCATGAGGAGACTAAGAGCGCATATGTGGCCACTAGGGCAAGTTATTCATTCGTTTATGAAACGCATATCATTAAATATAAAATAAACTCTGTTCAGAGGTTTGAAAAATGGCGCCACCCTCCATCTTCGTCTTCAACCTCAAGCTCCAACATTTTTGAAATTCTGATTTTCTCAAATCTCAACCAATGGCCCAGGTGTAAACATGAAACTTGCTCTAAATTCACTCACGACTCTAAATATGTAACTAATATATATTTATATTAACTACATCTAACTAATTTACCAGAAATCGTGAAGAACCCTAAAATTTAAAAATCAAATTAAATGACTATACTGAAAGATAAATGAATGATGGTAGAGGGTTTTCAATCCTCTGATGATGCTGAACAAGATAGAATCGAGCTATTTCTTAAAGAGTGCTTAAATTAAAGAGGTGGAGTTCAGAAACTTACCTCTGAAAATGGAGGTCGTGAGGATGATAGAGAGCAACTGGGCTTATGTGAATGATCCCAAAAGCTTCCTTGTGACTCAGTGATGCTAACTGAATGCTTGTTGTAACCTCAATCCTCCTGAATTGTTCTGTGGACCTCCCTCGATTTGAGCTTCAAGTGAACATGGAGGGTGATGATTCTCGAGTTACAGATGAGCTGCAGCCATCTGAACAGCTTCACTACCTCCTATGGAACGTGCCTGGATGCTTGGCTTGATTGGAAACCTTCTGAATTGCACTATGGACCTCCAACTGCAACAGCTCCAAAGTGAGAGCAACAATGGTGTTCCTCCACTTACAGAAGTGATCCAGGTGCTTGGATCACCTCAAATGACCTCCCTTGAGATGTTAGAATGCTTACTTTCCAAAGATAAGCTCTGGTTTGAAGAAAACGATTCTTCTTGCCAAAGAACTTTGAAAAATAATAAGCATGAGAAGAGAAAGAGAAAGCAAGGAATATGGTTGCTTTGGTGTGTTTTTCTACTGAAGTATGCTCTCCTATTTATAGGCAAATGACTCAGTACTGATTGAGAGAGTGAGCTTGCTTAGTGAAGCAAGTTTGGTTTCTTAGCCATGAAGAAATTTCAAAGAATATCCAAGTGTGATCATTGCATTTTCGAGCCAGCTCCCCCATCCATTGATTCTATCTGATCTTAGGGAACATTTCAGATGCAAAGTGAACTCTAATTGGTTGGTGAGAAGATTCCTTGGGTGATTCATCAATTTGCCATAAATTCACAAATGTAATCATTACATAATCACATGTTCTTGTTTTAGGAATCTTCCTCAATTATCATGGCATGGTGAAAATGAATGCATGGCATGTTTTCAGATGTGTTATGGGTCGTGTAGCATCCATATTTGAGGTCATGTGCACAAAATTGCAAAGTTCAAAAATGTACATGACCTATAATTTTACTTCATGAGGCCAACTTTGAACAAGCATAACTCCTAGCTCAAAATGAATTTGGAGAAGGTTGAACACAATTTGGAAAGCCCTAAACATCTACTTCAAATCATTAGTTTGGAGTTTCTTCAAAATCCTTTGGCAAATTTGTGAAAAATGAGGCCAAAGTTGGAAGAAAACTAGGTTAAAACACTTAGAAAAATTTCTAAGTGTTTATGACCTAAAACTCCAAAATTTCCAAAACTCTTAAATGATTGATCTTTTGAAAAAAGTTCCTTTGTAAGATGTTGTTTTATTTTGCAAGATCTACAACTTTCATGTTGGAAGTTTTTTGAGTTGTGTAGGTGAAATTTTGAGTTCTCACCATGCCTTAAAAAACCCTAATTCCCGACTTTTTGCTCCTTGATGAATTTCTTTGAATTTCTTTGGTCAAATGACTTTAATATCCATATATTGATGATATTGATCCTTGAAAGTCATGGTTTGACCAAAAATCTCAAAAGTCAATGGTGATCCCATACAGTTGACTTTTTCCAAATAAGGTGAGATTTTGGACTTTTGTGTAGAATCAAGATCTTCTCCTTAAATGAATGATGTAAATGGATTATATTAAGGTAGTAGAGACTCTTGAATCATGTCTTGAGTTTTGGATCCATGCCCTTGTTAGAACAAGATTTGTTCTGATCAATTATCTTAGTTTTGATGATAACAATAATATGAATTTTGCTTAAGATAATATGGTACTCTAATCCAATGCAATTTCCCTTTCAGGAAATATATAAAGAGTACGCATAATTCAGCGCTCAGAAGCTTTGTCTCAAATGGTTCAGTATGCAACATCAGAACATGGTCTGGCAAGACATCAGAAGATGGTCGAAGCAGAATCAGAACATGGGTCTATGGAAGCATCAGAAGAACAAGAGATCAGAAGCACTGAAGCTCAGAAGATGGTATCACGCAACAGAAGCACTTCAAGGTCAGAAGATCAGAAGATGCTATGCACCAAGCTGTTTGACTCTGATGATATTCAAACGTTATATTCACAAACATCAGATCAGAAGGAAGTACAAGTGGCAGGCTACGCTGACTGACAAAAGGAACGTTAAAAGCTATTAAAGGCTACGTCAGTAGACACAGCGTGAACAAGGCTCGAGGTAGTTGACAAAAGCGTATAACATTAAATGCGATGCTGTACGGAACACGCAAAGCATTAAATGCATTCAACGGTCATCTTCTCCAACGCCTATAAATATGAAGTTCTGATGAGAAGCAAGGTTGACGATTTTAACGATTCTGCACCAAAACAACTTATATCAAACTTGCTGAAACTCTGTTCAAATCCAAAACTCAGAATCTTCATCTTCATCAAAGCTCACTACATTGCTTTTGTAATATTTTAGTGAGATTAAGCTTAAACGATTAAGAGAAATATCACAGTTGTGATTATCGCTTTTAAGAAGCATTTGTAATACTCTTGAATTGATTACATTAAGTTGTAAGGAACTAGAGTGATCGTGTTGATCAGAATACTCTAGGAAGTCTTAGGAGTGAACTAAGCAGTTGTAACTAGAGTGATCGTGTTGATCAGTAGACTCTAGAAAAGTCTTAGAGGGTATCTAAGCAGTTGTTCCTGGAGTGATCAGTGTGTGATCAGAAGACTCTGGAAGACTTAGTTGCTGACTAAGTGGAGAACCATTGTAATCCGTGCGATTAGTGGATTAAATCCTCAGTTGAGGTAAATCATCTCTGCGGGGGTGGACTGGAGTAGTTTAGTTAACAACGAACCAGGATAAAAATAACTGTGCAATTTATTTTTATCTGTCAAGTTTTTAAAGCTACACTTATTCAAACCCCCCCTTTCTAAGTGTTTTTCTATCCTTCAATTGGTATCAGAGCGCCGGTTCTAAGGTGCAAGCACTTAACCGTGTTTAGAAAAGATTCAGGAAGAGAAAAACGCTTCAGTAAAAGATGGTTGATGAAAGTGAAAAGTCTACACCTACACCTGCATCTACATCTGGCTCTGCTGAGCAATACAACGGTAACAATGGTTATACTAGACCACCGGTATTTGATGGTGAAAACTTTGAATACTGGAAAGATAAACTGGAAAGTTACTTTCTGGGTCTAGATGGTGATCTATGGGATCTTCTGATGGATGGTTACAAACATCCTGTAAATGCCAGAGGCGTAAAGCTAACAAGGCAAGAAATGGATGATGATCAGAAAAAGCTTTTCAGGAATCATCATAAATGCAGAACTGTTTTGCTGAATGCTATCTCTCATGCTGAGTATGAGAAGATATCTAACAGGGAAACGGCCTATGACATATATGAGTCCTTGAAAATGACTCATGAAGGAAATGCTCAAGTCAAGGAGACTAAAGCTCTAGCTTTAATCCAGAAGTATGAAGCCTTCAAGATGGAGGATGATGAAGACATTGAAAAGATGTTTTCAAGATTTCAAACTCTTACTGCTGGATTGAGAGTTCTTGACAAGGGATACACCAAGGCTGATCACGTAAAGAAGATCATCAGAAGCTTACCCAGAAGATGGGGTCCTATGGTGTCTGCATTCAAGATTGCAAAGAATCTGAATGAAGTTTCTCTGGAAGAGCTCATCAGTGCCTTGAGAAGTCATGAAATAGAGCTGGACGCAAATGAGCCTCAAAAGAAAGGTAAGTCTATTGCATTAAAATCTAATATCAAGAAATGCACTAACGCTTTTCAGGCCAGAGAAGAAGATCCTGAAGAATCAGAATCTGAAGAAGAAGATGAACTGTCCCTGATCTCCAGAAGGCTAAATCAACTCTGGAAGACCAAGCAAAGGAAGTTCAGAGGCTTCAGAAGTTCAAAGAAATTTGAACGTGGAGAATCTTCTGATGATAGAAGATTTGACAAGAAGAAGGTCATGTGCTATGAATGCAATGAGCCTGGACACTACAAGAACGAATGTCCAAATCTTCAGAAGGAAAATCCCAAGAAGAAGTTTCATAAGAAGAAAAGTCTTATGGCAACCTGGGATGAGTCAGAAGATGATTCAGACTCTGAAGATGAGCAGGCTAACTGTGCGCTGATGGCGACAGAAGATGACGGATCAGAATCTACATCAGAATCAGATTCTGAAGAGGTATTTTCTGAACTTACTAGAGATGAGTTAGTTTCCGGTCTAACTGAACTTCTGGAACTCAAGTCTCAGATTAGTCTCAAATACAAAAAGCTGAAAAAGCAATTTGAATTTGAAACAAAGAAGCTTGAGTTGGAGAACTCTGAATTAAAAGAAAAACTTTTAAAATTATCCAATAATGTTGGATCTCCTTCTGATTCAGAACAATCCACTCCTAGTCTAAACCATATTCTGAAAGAATATGATTTAAGTTTCAGGAAGTTCTTATCTAGAAGTATTGGCAGAAGTCAGCTAGCTTCTATGATATATGCTGTGTCTGGAAACAAAAGAGTTGGCATTGGTTTTGAGGGTGAAACCCCATACAAACTTGAACCTGTTGATGAAATGAAAATCACATACAAGCCATTGTATGATCAGTTCAAGTATGGCCACTCCCATGATATTAGGCACACTTCACATGCTCAAAGTTTTCACATAACACACACCAAAAAGCATGTGACACAACCTAGGAAATATCATGAAACTCACATTAAGAACTATCATGCTGTTCCACCCAAGAAAATGTGGGTACCTAAGGATAAGATTATTCCTATTGCAGATATCCTTGACTGCAAAAAGGACAAAGCACAACATGTCATGGTACCTGGACTCTGGATGCTCGCGACACATGACAGGAAGAAGGTCTATGTTCCAAGACCTGGTGTTTAAGTCTGGAGGAGAAGTCAAGTTTGGAGGAGATCAGAAGGGCAAGATAATTGGCTCTGGAACTATAAAGTCTGGTAACTCTCCTTCCATTTCTAATGTACTTCTTGTGGAAGGATTAACACATAACCTCTTATCTATCAGTCAATTGAGTGACAATGGTTATGATATAATCTTTAATCAAGAGTCTTGCAAGGCTGTAAATCAGAAGGATGGCTCAATCTTATTTACAGGCAAGAGGAAGAACAACATTTATAAGACAGATCTGCAAGATCTTATGAGTCAGAAGGTGACTTGTCTTATGTCTGTTTCTGAAGAGCAGTGGGTCTGGCACAGAAGATTAGGTCATGCTAGTTTGAGAAAGATTTCTCAGATTAACAAACTGAATCTGGTCAGAGGACTCCCTAATCTGAAATTCAAATCAGATGCTCTTTGTGAAGCATGTCAGAAGGGCAAGTTCTCCAAACCTGCATTCAAGTCCAAGAATGTTGTTTCTACCTTAAGGCCATTAGAACTCTTGCACATTGATCTGTTTGGCCCAGTCAAAACAGCATCTGTCAGAGGAAAGAAATATGGATTAGTCATCGTAGATGATTATAGCCGCTGGACATGGGTAAAATTCTTGAAACACAAGGATGAGACTCATTCAGTGTTCTTTGATTTCTGCATTCAGATTCAGTCTGAAAAAGAGTGTAAAATCATAAAGGTTAGAAGTGATCATGGTGGTGAATTTGAGAACAGATCCTTTGAAGAGTTCTTCAAAGAAAATGGTATTGCCCATGATTTCTCTTGTCCTAGAACTCCACAGCAAAATGGGGTTGTAGAACGAAAGAATAGGACTCTGCAAGAAATGGCCAGAATCATGATCAATGAAACCAATATGGCTAAGCATTTCTGGGCAGAAGCAATAAACACTGCATGCTATATTCAGAATAGAATCTCTATCAGACCTATTCTAAATAAGACTCCCTATGAATTGTGGAAGAATAGAAAGCCCAGCATTTCATATTTCCATCCTTTTGGATGTGTATGCTTTATTCTGAACACTAAAGATCATCTTGGCAAGTTTGATTCCAAAGCACAAAAATGTTTCCTTCTTGGATATTCTGAACGCTCAAAAGGCTACAGAGTATACAATACTGAAACATTGATTGTAGAAGAATCAATCAATATCAGGTTTGATGATAAGCTTGGTTCTGAAAAACCAAAGCAGTTTGATAATTTTGCAGATTGTGATATTGATATATCAGAAGTTGTTGAGCCAAGAAGCAACGCATCAGAAGCAGAGCTCCTCAGAAGCAAAGAACCAGAAGATCAAGTATCAGCTTCTCTGGAGGATCTAAGCATTTCTGAAGAACCATCTGTCAGAAGATCATCCAGACTCATCTCTGGTCATTCAGAAGATGTCATTCTTGGAAAGAAGGATGATCCAATCAGAACAAGAGCATTCCTTAAGAACAATGCAGACTGTCAATTAGGTCTTGTATCTTTGATCGAGCCAACTTCTGTTGATCATGCTCTAGAAGATCCAGACTGGATAATTGCTATGCAAGAAGAACTGAATCAGTTTACAAGGAATGATGTTTGGGATCTTGTTCCTAGACCAGATGGATTCAATATAATTGGTACAAAATGGGTCTTCAGAAACAAGCTCAGTGAGAAAGGTGAAGTGGTAAGAAACAAAGCCAGACTGGTGGCTCAGGGTTATAGTCAGCAAGAAGGGATTGACTACACAGAAACCTTTGCACCAGTGGCCAGGTTAGAATCTATTCGTCTATTAATTTCTTTTGCCACTCAACATAACATCACTCTTTATCAGATGGATGTTAAGAGTGCCTTCTTAAATGGTTATATAGATGAAGAAGTTTATGTCCATCAACCTCCTGGTTTTGAAGACTCTATGTCTCCTAATCATGTTTTTAAACTTAAGAAATCATTGTATGGATTGAAACAGGCTCCCAGAGCTTGGTATGAACGCTTAAGTTCTTTCCTTCTGGATAATGGTTTCACTAGAAGAAAAGTGGACACTACTCTCTTTTGTAAAACCTTTAAAAGGGATATTTTAATTTGTCAAATATATGTAGATGATATTATTTTTGGAACATCTAATGCTACACTTGGAAAGGAGTTTGCTAAGTCTATGCAGGCGAGTTTGAAATGAGCATGATGGGAGAACTCAAGTATTTCCTCGGAATACAAATAAATCAAACATCAGAAGGAACGTATGTTCACCAAACCAAGTATGTGAAGGAACTTCTGAAGAAGTTTAATCTTCTAGACTGCAAAGAAGCCAAAACTCCTATGCATCCAACATGCATCCTAGGTAAGGATGAGGTAAGTAAGAAGGTAGATCAGAAGTTATACAGAGGTATGATTGGATCTCTTCTATATTTGACTGCTTCTAGACCTGACATTCTGTTCAGTGTTTGTTTGTGTGCTAGATTCCAATCAGATCCTAGAGAATCTCATTTAACTGCTGTTAAGAGAATTCTAAGGTATCTGAAAGGTACTACTAATGTTGGCTTAGTTTACAGAAAATCTAAAGAATACAACTTAGTAGGATTCTGCGATGCTGACTATGCTGGAGACAGAATTGAAAGAAAAAGTACTTCAGGAAGTTGCCAATTTCTTGGAAGTCATTTGATCTCTTGGTATAGCAAGAAGCAAGCAACTATTGCTCTATCAACAACAGAAGCAGAATATGTCGCTGCTGCTGGTTGTAGCACACAGATGCTCTGGATGAAGAGTCAGTTAGAAGATTATCAGATATTTGAGAGTAACATTCCTATATTCTGTGATAATACTTCTGCTATATGTTTATCTAAGAATCCTATTCTTCATTCAAAAGCTAAACATATTGAGATTAAACATCATTTCATAAGGGACTATGTTCAGAAGGGTGTTATATCTTTAAACTTTGTTGATACAGACCATCAATGGGCTGATATCTTTACAAAACCCCTGGCTGAAGATAGGTTTAAGTTCATTCTGAAGAACATCAGTATGGATTTATGCACAGAATGAGAAGATGAGAAGTTCTTATGTATGAGTAACTTCTGAAATGAAAATGGATTATTTTTTATATATCAGAAGTTCTGATTGAAATCTTTTAGAAATTATGATTCGGTTATTACTAACGTTTCATTGTCTAAGTTGATTCAGAACCTCTTTTAAAGCAAAACAGCTGTTACGTTTTTATCTCGGGATAGTAAACCTGTCGTTACTATTCATGGATAAACGTGCGTGCAGTTGAAGGGACGCCGACCATAGGTAACTGTGCTAGTCACCTCATTTGTCCTTATTATCTCTCCTCATGTCACGTAACATTAAATGCTTTTCATCATTCGTTTCATTTTATTTTCTTTTTAAATACTCTTCAAACTCTTCTCTTTCCCTCTCATCTCTCTCTATCTCTTTGCATTCCTCATCAAGTTTTTCTTCTCTCTCTCTTTTTTCGTCTTTTGCTCAAACAATTTTTTTTAAAAATCCTAGCTCAAACCTAGCGTTCACCCTAAGCCTGTTGAAGATCTATGACTCAAAGGCGACAGATCTCTGCATATCTCGGGATGGCTCTCCTAATACCTCTCAAGTCAGACCTCTTCTTTGATGTTGTTATCAACTTTCACCCAAAGACAGAAGACTTTCTTGAGTTATGGGAGGAGGTTAAGAATGATATTCTTAACTTCTATGTTAAGGGAAAGCCCCGTTTGCAACATTAGCTCTCTGTCTGTGAACTGTCCCTCTCTTCCTCTTTGGTCACTTGGATCTCTCCTACAGTGGAGGTTCTAGTCTGGAAGACAAGAGTCCACAGGGATTCTTGATGGGTTGACACAGAGCGTGTCCTGCTAGGGTGCTGTTTTTAATTTTTGTAGTCATTTCCTCTTTGGATGACTTTTTATGTATTTGCTAGGAATGTTTCTCATCTTGTTAAACATAGGAACCTTTTGTAATATCTTTTGATTATCAATGAAAAGTTTCTTTGTATTTACATTCCAGTGATTTTATTTGTCGTTTTATGCATCTAATTCTTTTGAAATATTGCTTTTTGATGTTATGACAAAAAGGGGGAGAAAGATAAATGATAAATGATTTGATTAAATCTATCAGTTGCTGGGTAAAGCTCCCACACATTCACTAACAAGAACTGCAAGTTCTATATGGTTTAAGTGTTTTGCAGGTATACTGAAGAGAATCTTCAAAGCAAACACAAGAAGCAAAACCATGGAAACTGAAGCAAGCTGAGTGCTGTCAAGCTTCAGAAATCAGAAGCAAGAAAGAAGAATGAATCAGAAGCACTGATAATAGAATTTGATCTATATTTGTCTTTTTATTCTGACAAAATTCTATTTGCTCTGATACATATAATGTTATGGCTCTGATACATTATTTGCTCTGATACATTATTTCAGCCTATATGGCTCTGATTCATATAATGTGTTCAAACATACATTTTATGTTCTAACTCGTTCATGCTGACTTTTGTCGTTTAGTTTTTGTTCTGTAACATTTCAGGATGTAGAGATGCTCAGATGATGCTCTGGTACATTCAACAATGTTCTGATACAAATCTAGCATGAAGTGATGTTGGTAGAAATTCAAAGCTCTGAAGCTATCCGAGGGAAGCAGAAATCAGAAGTTGCGAATGTTCTAAAGATCCAGAAAAACTCAAGTTCTGAAGCTGTCCTGAATGGAAGCAGAAATCAGAAGCTGTGAATGTTCAGAAGATCAAAGAAATTCAAGTTCTGAAGCTGTCCTGAATGGAAGCAGAAATCAGAAGCTGTGAATGTTCAGAAGATCAAAGAAATTCAAGTTCTGAAGCTGTCCTAGATGGAAGCAGGAATCAGAAGCTGTGAGTGTTCTAAGGATCTAAAGAAATTCTAGTTCTGAAGCTGTCCAATGGAAGCAGAAGTCAGAAGCTATGAATTCTCTGAAGACAAAAGCTTATATGATCGTCTCTACCGAAATAATCAGGGAAGTCTTTTATTAAAGTTCTTCGAGTATTTATTTCAGGGGGAGATTATTTATCTCAGGGGGAGATTGTTAATCTCAGGGGGAGACATATTCATATGCTTATGCTATAGCTGTGTAATTTGTCTTTTGCCGTCTATTCTTTCTGATCGCAAATTCATATCATTTATATATGTTTTTGTCATCATCAAAAAGGGGGAGATTGTTAGAACAAGATTTGTTCTGATCAATTATCTTAGTTTTGATGATAACAATAATATGAATTTTGCTTAAGATAATATGGTACTCTAATCCAATGCAATTTCCCTTTCAGGAAATATATAAAGAGTACGCATAATTCAGCGCTCAGAAGCTTTGTCTCAAATGGTTCAGTATGCAACATCAGAACATGGTCTGGCAAGACATCAGAAGATGGTCGAAGCAGAATCAGAACATGGGTCTATGGAAGCATCAGAAGAACAAGAGATCAGAAGCACTGAAGCTCAGAAGATGGTATCACGCAACAGAAGCACTTCAAGGTCAGAAGATCAGAAGATGCTATGCACCAAGCTGTTTGACTCTGATGATATTCAAACGTTATATTCACAAACATCAGATCAGAAGGAAGTACAAGTGGCAGGCTACGCTGACTGACAAAAGGAACGTTAAAAGCTATTAAAGGCTACGTCAGTAGACACAGCGTGAACAAGGCTCGAGGTAGTTGACAAAAGCGTATAACATTAAATGCGATGCTGTACGGAACACGCAAAGCATTAAATGCATTCAACGGTCATCTTCTCCAACGCCTATAAATATGAAGTTCTGATGAGAAGCAAGGTTGACGATTTTAACGATTCTGCACCAAAACAACTTATATCAAACTTGCTGAAACTCTGTTCAAATCCAAAACTCAGAATCTTCATCTTCATCAAAGCTCACTACATTGCTTTTGTAATATTTTAGTGAGATTAAGCTTAAACGATTAAGAGAAATATCACAGTTGTGATTATCGCTTTTAAGAAGCATTTGTAATACTCTTGAATTGATTACATTAAGTTGTAAGGAACTAGAGTGATCGTGTTGATCAGAATACTCTAGGAAGTCTTAGGAGTGAACTAAGCAGTTGTAACTAGAGTGATCGTGTTGATCAGTAGACTCTAGAAAAGTCTTAGAGGGTATCTAAGCAGTTGTTCCTGGAGTGATCAGTGTGTGATCAGAAGACTCTGGAAGACTTAGTTGCTGACTAAGTGGAGAACCATTGTAATCCGTGCGATTAGTGGATTAAATCCTCAGTTGAGGTAAATCATCTCTGCGGGGGTGGACTGGAGTAGTTTAGTTAACAACGAACCAGGATAAAAATAACTGTGTAATTTATTTTTATCTGTCAAGTTTTTAAAGCTACACTTATTCAAACCCCCCCTTTCTAAGTGTTTTTCTATCCTTCAGCCCTGATTAAAAAGTCAACTATCTTGGGGAATTAGGTCAAACCCTAATTGTCGACCAGAGGACAATGATGACTGTAGACTTTGAGTTGAGGTGTATTGTCCAGTGGATCTTGTCATATGAGTTATTTGAAGATGATTGATGTCTTTGAATGGTCCCCTAGGGCTTTTTAGGGTTTCCCAAAGGTGATCCCTGATTTTAGTCCTTGAAAGGCTAAAAAAAAACCCTAGTCTGGTGACCTGAGTAACTCTGTACTTAGATGACTAGGTGTCTAATCAATCATAGGTGAAATAATGAAACTCTTGAGTCTCATGATTGTATTAGAGACTAATCTTTCTATTGATTGATCCTTTGCCTGAGCTTTCTTGTCTTTGAGCATCCTCGATTAAATGCCAGATGAAAAAGTGACTGCTCTGGGTACTTGCTTTGACCTGATGAAAATCCTGAAGATATGTCATCTCAGGGGGGTCAAAAATTAGGGTATGACACCTTCGATAGGCAAAAATACCAAACGGGCATGTAAAGGCGGTCTTCTCTTGATCTTCTGGTGCAACCGCAATCTGATTATACCCTGAGTAACCATCAAGGAAACAATAGTAATCATGCCCTGCTAACCTTTCCAACATTTGGTCAATGAAGGGTAGCGGGAAGTGATCTTTTCTTGTCGCTAAATTCAATCTTCTGTAATCGATGCAAGCTCTCCACCCTGTTACCGTCCGTGTAGGAATCAACTCATTTTTTTCATTCTTAATCACTGTCGTTCCTCCTTTCTTCGGTACCACATGAACCGGACTCACCCAAGCACTATCAGATATGGGGTAGATCATCCCTGCATCTAATAATTTCACAACTTCTTTTCTGACTACTTCTTTCATTGCTGGATTGAGCCGCCTTTGGGGTTGAACTATCGGTTTGTGATCATCTTCCATGAGAATTTTATGCATGCACACCGTAGGACTAATACCTTTTAAATCTTCAATAGACCATCCCATAGCACCTTTATGCTTTTTCAGCACTTCCACGAGCCTATTCTCTTGAAGACTTTCAAGGCGGGAACTTATGATCGCCGGACACCTACTTTCGGTGTCTAAAAAGACATACTTCAGGTTTTCCGGCAGTTGTTTCAATTCAGCCCCTTTCTTCGGTTCATCTTTCTTTTCCCCCACCAATGGTTGCCTAAGATCTTCCCATCGGTTTGGTCGAGAACTTTTAAAGATTGGTGTTGCTTCCATCATGGCTACCACTTCCACCTCTTTTTCATCAACCGCGTCCTCCTCATCAAAAATTGATAAACTCAACACTTTGTTCAAAGGTAATTGTTGTGTTTCCAAGGACTTTTCATTTGCATATATTTGATCAATCACCTAAATGTGTTGACTAGTTGCAACATCATCTTTGTATTTCATGGTGTTTCGCACATCAATTTTTAACTCTTCATCATAAACCTTCAGAGTCATTGTGCCTTCTTCTATGTCTATCAAACATCTTCCGGTTTCTAAGAATGGTCTTCCCAAAATGATTGGGATCTCTTCATCTTCCGGCATCTCTAAAATAACAAAGTCCACCGGAAACAAAAATTTGTCAATTTTAACAAGCACATCTTCTACTATCCCATAGGGTCTCTTCACAGAATGGTCAGCAAATTGGAGTGTCATTCTTGTATCTTGCACTTTACCTATCCCCAATCTCTTGTAAATGGACAGCGACATAAGACTCACACTTGCCCCCAAATCAATAAGGGCTTTCTTGAAAGATCTATCCCCAATGGTACAAGGAATAGTCACAGAACCTCGATCCTTCTTTTTCACCGGAATTTTCATACCCTGCAAAATAGCACTACAAGTTTCGGTTAGAATAATCGGATCATGATCGATGGTCCTTTTCTTGGATATAATATCCTTCATGAACTTGGCATAGGTAGGCATTTGCTCCAACGCCTCTAGGAATGGAATATTCAATTCAAGTTTCTTGAACATCTCCAAGAATTTTTCAAAATTCTTCTCATGCTGCCCCTTCTTTTTATTTCTAGTGGGAAAAGGAAGTTTAACGGCCGGTTTTGGCTCAATAATCTTCCCTTTCGTCACCGGTTCTAATATCACCACATCTTCAGCTTCTACCTCATTTTCCTTTATTTCCACATCAACTTCAAGCAATGGCTCTTCTTCTTCAGCATGTTCCTCCACAACTTCTTTGGCTTTACCACTTCTAGTGCTTATAGCACTCACATTAGTATGATCTTTAGGATTTGTAACTGTGGCACTAGGTAGAGTACCTGACTGCTGAGGGTTTGCCATTTGTTGTGCAATTTGACTCATCTGAATTTCAAGATTCTTAATCGAAGCACCGGTGTTTCGAAAATTACTTCTTGTTTCTTCTTGAAATTGGGAACTTTGAGCGGACATCTTTTCAATTGGGATCTCCCAATCCGCTTTTCTTGGTCCCTGTTGCTGAAATTGTTGTTGCGGTTGTTGATACGGTTGAGGATATGGTTGTTGCGGTGGCCGATATTGTTGTTGTTGTGGTAGACTTTGATATGGCATAGCTCCTTGTTTAAGAACATTCCCTTGTTGATCTTTCCAGGAGAAATTTGGATGATTTTTCCATCGCGATTGTAAGTATTGGAATAGGGGTTGTTCTGCTTCAAGAAATTAATTTCCTCCACCTGTTGAGCTGTTGCCACACAATGCATGGCAAAATGAGGTCCTCCACAAATATCACAATTTACCGCTTGAATTGGCTGTACTGGTTGAACCTGTGCTACAGTTTGCTTTTCGAGGGCCATTTGTTTCAGTCTTCGTTCAACTTCAGCTGCAATTTGGTCTTCCATCTTAACAACTTGGTTTGACAATTTCAAATCGACTAACCCTTCAGGCTGATTAACACTACGCTCATATAACTCCAAGTGTTCATTTGCCGCGATAGCATCAATGATCTTTTTTATCTCAGTGGCTGTTTTGAAGTTTGTTGAGCCACCAGCAGCTGTGTCAATAAGTTGCTTCGTCTTCAGCTTAAGACCATTCACAAAATTCTGTATTTGTTAAGTCACATCCATGTTATGAGTGGGGCATGCAACCAACAACCGTTTGAACCTCTTATATGCATCTCCGAGTGATTCTCCTTCCTCCTGTTTAAAATTTACTATGTCATATCTTTTGCGGATATACACAGAAGCAGGGAAATACTCATTTAAAAATGTTGTCTCCATTTGTTGCCAAGTGGTGATACTTCCAGCAGGTAAAGAGTAGAACCACTCTTCAGCATCATCTGAGAAAGTGAACGGAAACATTACTAGTTTCTTTGCCTCTTCAGAATGCCCCTCTATTTTCAACGATGTAGTCATAGTAAGGAACCTTTGTAAGTGCTTGTTGGCATCTTCATTAATTCTTCCAGAGAAAGGTTTCTTCTCAAGTTGTCGTATGGTTGCCGGGTGCAACTGAAAGTGGGCAACATCGACCGGTTGATTCACTATTTTCATCCGGCCGGTTGGTGCATTTGCTCCACCATAATCACGTAACAGTCTTTCTACTGGATCTGCCATAGTTTCAGGCTCCGAATCCGAGTGCTCAGAATGAACAGAAAAAGTATCTTCGTTATCAGATTCCGAAGCTGTCAGATTTTCTTCTATCGCTTCCATTCTCTCTTGCCTTTCTTTTCGAAGTCTAGCTCGCAACGATCGTTCTGGTTCTGCGTCAAAAAGAAATTCTGCTGAGGCCTTACCTCGCATAAAAAGATTAGACAATTATTAGTAGTGAGCAAATAAAACAACAGAAGATTAAAATTAAAATTTTAGTTGCAGAGCAACAAAAATCCAATTGAATTATTATAAGACTTATATTTTGGCAGTCCCCGGCAACGGCGCCAAAAACTTGATCGGAAAATTAGCAAGTGTACTATTTTTCACCGATGTAGTTTTAAATAGGGGTTGATACCCAGTATCGAACTCGCGGACTGCGTAGGAAATACAAGTTTTACAATTATTCGATTGAACAAAATATCATGGGGTGTGGTTTTGGTTGGTTTGATTAAGTTAAAAAAACGATATTTAAAAGAAGTAATAAGTAAAAGTTGAATTGGAACAAATATGAGAAAATATGCTAAGGTAGATGTATGAACCGCCTTGTAATTCACGTAACCGCTATTTTACGAAAAAGTCGTCAATATGATTTAGTATCAATTCTTAATATTAATTTTCCCTAATTCCTTAGCGGAAAATCTATTTGGCAAATAAAATTCAGTTTTAATTCCTTAACAACTAAACTTTTTTACCAAGAACCTTGTGAAAATAACCTAGAATAGATGATCAATACCGTCAAATCCTTATTCCTAAGCAATTTACCGGTAACGTTATTATTCAAAAAGCGTTAAGGTGGTTTTTCCGACCTAACCTTAACCGTAAATCAACATAATATTTTCCAATAGAATGAAGCATGATACACTTTGAAAATAAACTAAATTCATAGAAACTTCAAATTCGTAAAGCAACGGTACTTAATTCATTACATAAAAGCGATTCAGGGACATCCCCTTAACATAAATAGGTTTAGCTACTCATAGTAATGAAGAAAAGAACAAAGGTAATTGTAAACATTACAAGAATTTATGGATTGATTTGATCTCCAATTGCTATTGTTCTTGAAGATCCTCTCCAAACCCTTGTAAGCTCTCCTTTCTCTGTAATTTTCTATCTCCAATGATCCAAGATTCTCCCCAAACTCTCAAACTAGGACTAAGTAGTGTTAGGTTACATTCCATTCATGTAAAAAGTCGAAAACACCCTTAATGAGACTTGGAATAATGAAACAGCTCAAAAAATCAATTTCTGGCCGTAACAGTTGACGTGGGCGTGTCAAACGACACTGGCGCCCGCGTCAGCCTCTGTTTTCTCTTTAAAAAACTCTTTTTTCATCTAACAGCTGACACGGCCGTGTCAAATGACACTGGCGCCCGTGTCAGCTCCCAGCAGCATTTTTTCTCCCTTTTCAGCTGACGTGGGTGTGTCAAACGACACTGGCGCCCGCGTCAGCTTCTTTCCTTGCAATTTTGGCTTTGTTTTCTTCTGTTCTCGTGCCATTTTTTCGGCGATTCTTCCTTACACCTGAAATAACCAATAACTACCAACAAAGTGATCAAAAGCAACTATTCTACTAAAAATTATCAAAAACAATTAGATTAGCAAAACATGAAAGAATTACTTAAAACAAAGAACAAACCATTCACAGTGTTACCGAAATGACCGATTTTTACCAAATAAATCGCGGAGTATAAGTGAAATTGGTGACAGATCAATAATCCTCATGACCCTTTTCAAATCCAATGAAAGGACTACCTGCCCTCTTTATGGTATAGATACCTTTCAAACAAAAGTCTTAAAGAATAGAAAAAATTAAACTTAGGGTAGGTGCTCTTAATTGCTTTCTCTATTCAAAACTTCAAATTTCAAAATTACTTTTCACACCTCTTTACAAAAACTATCAAAAAGGCTACGCTTATTTACAAGATAAAGTCCTTAACAAATCTTTTTCCTATTCACACACTACACTTCAAACATTTTGAAAACAAAAGTGAGTTAAGCAATTAAGAGCCCATGGATAACCATGGATACAAAGGGTGCTTACACCTTCCCTTTGTATAACCTACCCCCGAACTCAAAATCTTTCAAAGGTCTTTCCTGTTCTATTTTCCTTTCCTAAATTGGATAAAATAAAAGTCGGTGGCGACTCTTGCTATCTGCAACATTTTAAAAAAGTCAGTTCTCCCACCATATTACACTAGTCTTATTAGCATTAGTCAGCTGTGTGATCAAGGGTTGTTGGTTAATTTCTCCAAATTAGAATGCTTAGTCAAAAATGAGAAAGATTTTGTTTTTATGAAAGGCATAAGGTCTAAAGATAAATGTTACTTGTGGGAATCTCATATAACTGCTTACACATCCACATGCTTAACAACCAATGATAATGAAGTGAAGCTATGGCACCAGAAACTAGGACACCTTCAAATCAAAAGAATGAAGGAAATTAGATATAAAGGAGCCATTAGAGGAATGTCAAGGCTCAAGATTGAAGAAAGGAAAGTATGTGATGAGTGTGAATCAAAGAAACAACCCATAATGTCACACCCAATGTTACAACATCAGACTACTTCCAAAGTGTTGGAACTTCTTCATATGGAATTAATGAGACCAATGCAGATATAAAGCTTAGGTGGAAAGAGGTATGTCTATGTGGTTATAGATGATTTTTATGGATTTACATGGATGATATTTCTTAAAGAAAAGACAGACACCCTTGAAGTCTTTGAAGATTTGTGTCAAAGTATCCAAGAGGATGAAATTGGTATGATAATCAAAGTTAGAAGTTCCCATAACAAAGTGTTTAAGGATGCAAAGTTCTCTGAATTTTGTGATTCTGAAGGTATTAGTTATGAATTCTCTTCTCATCAAGATGGATTTGTGAGTAAAAGACTAAAGCAATACAAGAATCAGATAAAATCAAGATTCATGCGAAGCAACTACTATAGGAATTTTGGAATGAAGTTATGAATACAACATGCTATATTCACAACAGGGTGACTTTGAGAGGAGGTACTTCAACCATTCTCTATGAGTTATGGAAAGGAAAGAAGCCTACAGTCAAATATTTTCATGTCGTTGGAAATAAATATTATATCTTGACTGGCAAAGCATCCATAAGAGATGTAGGAATATATCTGGGTTATTCCACACATGGCAGAGCTTATAGAGTGTTTCACTCTAGAAAGAGAGTTACAGTGGAACTTATAAGTGTAGTACTTGATGACTCAGTTACTGAAGAAAAGATGGATTCACAGACAATGTTGGAACATCTTATGTGCAAACCGAAGAAGTATTAAGGGATGAAATCTATGAATTTACAAGCACTAAATCAGTAAGTTCTCAATCCAGCAAAGGTTTTTCTATTGAAGAACAGATAGAACCATCCAAGGAATTGATTATAAGACACCCTAATAAACGGGACATCACTAAATTCAATAAGCAAGTATCTAATGTTGATAGATGTTTTTTCATAAGGAACAATCTGTGTTTCTGGATCAATGAAAAGTAACATGTGCTTCGTGGTATACTGCTGAAGTTGAGTTTAGCAAAATGAGAGGAAGTTTCTCTGAACTGATAAGGATGAAACAAATGATGAAGGATTTCAATGTCAAACATAATGTATTCACATTACATTGTGTAGATCTGAATATTATCAGATATCTCATTCAACATGGTTGGAACAAGAATCTTGATATCCAACTAGTCAAGAATTTTATTGAAGGGAAAGTTATTACTATGGAGCATATGGACAAAAAGGAAAAACTTACTACCATGTTTAAATTAGATTAAGAACATAAGCAATGGGATAGGGACTTGCACTATTGAGGAGTTATATAATTATAGACATGGAGGAATGCAATTGTTACTGCATTTTTCTTCTATTATCTGAGGCTTGAAAATCCTAATCAAATTGCTATAAATAAGGGATGGAACAGAAGGTCTCTGCAAGATAGCCACAAGGAATGCAAAAGGATCTTTTATAGGGGCAAGAGGTGGATGACCACCTGAAAGTGATCAAGATTGTGTGTTTCCATATGTGTGTTGCTTGTGTGCATTATGTGTGTGCTTCTATTTGTTTACATTTACTCTAATTTTTGTCAATTTTTGGCTTAAAAGGGGGGGGGGGGTAAAGTGTTAGTGTGTTTTGTTTGTCCTGATGTTAAGACACAAGTTCTGACATGTTGATTAGCCTACTGATATGACTGATTTTCTGCTAAGGGAAGATTAACTATTATGGTTGCTTGCTGGATGCAACTATTTATGGGGCATGATAGTCTGTCATGCTTGTTGGTTGGGTTGTGCTAATGCTATTGGATACTAGAAGATGTGTGTGCATGATGTCTTACCTGATGGTTTGACATCATGCCTGATCTTATGCGAGGCTTTTATTATCTTATTTTGCATATGCCTCTGATGTGTGGATTTGAGTAGTTCATATTTGGAATTTCCCATTGCGGGGGAGTATTGGTTTTGTATAGCAGGGGAGTAATGCACTTTTCTGATTGTACAAGCTTTAATAGATATGCTAATGTGATGTCACACAACATGTCTGAACATCTAATTTATGGAAAGCTTTGAAGAAGAGGTCTTCTTGTGTAATTGTCGTGTATTCCTGATATATTCTTATGTTTGCAGTTTGATGCTAGTTTACATGGATTCATATAGCTTATTTTGTTGTTTTATTCCTATCTCAAGGACTTAACTTTGCTTTGGTTGTTTTAGCCAAAACTTACCAAAGGGAGAGATTCTTAGTTCCATGGTTTTGTGACTGACATTAATTTTGCTAAAATATGGTTCTTAACTGATGTTGAGCAAGATGTTGAAACATCTTGACCAATTGACATGATAGGTAGGGGTGTTCATGGGTTGGGTAAACCCAATAAACCCAGTAAAACCCATCTAAACCGATCCAAAAAAGTGGGTTGGGTCGGGTTATTGGGTGATAACGGTTTTCAAAAATGAAAACCCATTCAAGATAATTGGGTTATGGGTAAACCCACACCCAACCCACAAAACCCATGGGTTATTGAGTGACTATATTTTTTCTCTTTTTTTATAATTTGACAAGTGATGACTTTGATGTTTTTAATTTTGCTTGCTTCAATTTCAACTTTTTGAACATCTTTTATTAGTAAGTAATGATTTTAACTTATTTAGGATGCCACATTTTGATTATTTTGATTCTAATTCTAATAAATTGTAAGTATTTTATGTAATTATAGGTTTTACTGTAATGTAACTTTGGTTCTTACAAATATATGTTTATAATAAATTTCATTATACATTTTGACATTTGATGTTTAAAAAAATAGCAGTAATATGTTAAACTATTTATTAATAAAAAATGTAACATATCATTAATAATTATATAAGGAAAAATAATATTGGGTAACCCATTACCCAACCCAATCCAACCCACAAATTTGTGGTTTTACGCAAACCAACCCAATGATATTGTGGGTGGTTATTTTTCCTCACCCAAACCAGTGTACCATATACGGGTTGGGTTATGGTTTTGGCTAAATTCAACCCAAACCAACCCATGAACACCCCTAATGATAGGTTCTGCTGTCATGAGTTTTGACAGATGTTCTTCCAGATGTTGTGACACCCTATACCAGAACATCATGACAGTGCAGACTCGTTTTTAATCCTTGAAAATTTGATTAAAAAAATGAGATTCTGGAAGATTTAGACACTTATACTGGCGCAACAACTCAAGGAGTTTTTAGGACGAATGCAGATTTGATTCGGTTTCATAAAAAGGATCTTTGAGACTTATTTAGGAAATTTTTATTTGAATTGGTTTGTTCCTATTTTGTGTGAAAATATTCCAACTGATTAAAAACGGAGAAGAGTGGATTTGTTTCAAGAGTCCAAGCCCATACTGCAAGAGTATGTAAATAAGGACTTGCTAGACCTAAAATAGAAAGCATTCACAAATAGAAACTGTGAGTGCAAATAAAGCTTTAGTGTTTGTAGAGTTCTTTAAGGTTTCCGTGTTTTGTTTGTATGACACTCTTGTATCTTCTGATACATTGAGGTAGACTGATTGTTCTCACTCTTGAAGCTTTTAAGCAAGATAGTTGAGTATTGTTCTTGACTGGAGCTTTTAAGTAAATTAAGTATTGTTTATTGGAAAGTGTAATCTTTCTTTTTTGTTCTTCTAGTCACAAGGTTTGTGACTGTATTTATCACTGAGGTGGTTGAAAGTGAGATGGGATTTCTCATATCTAGATGGTGATTTATAGGTAGAACTTGCACAGGGTAGTAATTAGGTGATAAGTTGTAAACTACGACTGTTCAGGCTTTGAACTAATACTATTATAGTGGATTTCCTTTCTGACTTGGTAGCCCTCATATTAGGTGATTTTCACTGAACCGGGTTAACAATTATTTGTGTTATTTATCTTTCTGTAATTTATTTTCTACACAATTTGTTTTCTGTCAGCAGGTGATGTCATAACATCTGTCCTCACATGGTGTTTGTGTTAAGACACCTGTCTTGACATCTGTATTGCAAGTTCCAGAATTTCATGAAGTGTCTTTAAGGAAATTTGATCTAACTCTATCATAAGCTCTCTCGAAGTCTAGTTTGTAAATAACAACCCTTTTCTTATTTTAATATTTTTACATGTGATGAATGAATTCTTGAATAACACTAGTATTATCTAATTCTTCTCCCCAAAATAAAATTACTTTGAAGAGGGCTCATATGACTAAGCACAAGGCTCATTTGATTCACTAGGACCTTAGAAATGAACTTGTGTTGCGTTTAATTGTGAGTGGTTAAGCATCACATTGCATATGCATGGTTAGAATGTGGCATTTAAAAGATATTAAACTCTCATATTTAATGATTGTTGTGGTTGGTTGAATATATATATATATATATATATATATATATATATATATATATATATATATATATATATATATATATATATATATATATATATATATTAAGGAAGTCCAACATTATCTAGTATTGTAAGGGAATAAGATAACTAGTTTACTTTAAAGCTTTGATATAAGATGCATCAGTCAAAAACATTTTAATCTTGTAACTCTTTTTTTATTTTTTTCTTATACTCTTGTTTGAGGGTATTTTATGGGTTGGAAAGATTTTCACATAGTTTTATTCTCTTGTTGTAATTTGACAACAACCATGATTTTTTCATCCAATTTTTAGTTTTCACAATACGCCTTTGTGTTGTAATTACGTTATTTATTTTCCCAATTCTTGTTTTTTCCAACAAAAGATATTAGAGCTTTTCGTTCGAGTGAGGCGCGTGGGGTGGGGTGGATGAGTTATGAAAATGCGTTGTGATTGCAATTATTTTTGGTCTGCCATATCAATAAGGAAAGGTGATATTGTGAATGTAGTGTTGAGTTGCAGTCACAAGTTCCCTCATGAAGTTTGTCCTAGAGAAATCAATGGAAGAATTATTTTTTCCTTGTCTAAACTTCATGTGAAGAATGTGTTGATATAATCAATAATACACAAAGTGTTGATTAATACATCAGCATTGATGCAAGGTGTGCTATGAGATTATGTCGATGGTTGAAGAAATTCCCGCAAACATGGAAGTTACACCATAGATTTTTAGCCTGATTTTCGATATAAAATATTCTTGGAGTAATCTATCTTCAAGTGATTTGTACTATTATGGAGGAGTATGATAGTTCTTTTGAACTATGATTGTAGCTATGGTGGAAAGCGAGCATGTCCGTCACATTTAGCCTCGTCCCACAAAAATGCATAAAAATGGGGCAGGACGGGCATAATTGAGAGTGAGAGCCTACAACCATGACCCTCCTTGAAAACATATGAGGACATATAAGGGCGTACATGTGAGCCTTGCACCTAAATACTAAAAATTGCAAAAATTCATGTTAATGTCTGCGCCCGCAAAAACAGGACGGGACAAGGAGGACACATTAGAAGGTGAAAACATAAAATCCAACAAAATACAAAAGTAAAAAACATGATGATACAAGAAGTGTCCAACAAAAAACGTTAAGGAAGAGGCAACAGAAGAATCAACAACAACAAAACTGAGAATCCAAAGCAAAATCAAATCATGGAACAACTACGAAAGCAGGTTAGAAATTTTTATTTCATTGAGACATATGATAGAGTTTAGAAACCAACAAGAGAAAAAGAATGAATTTGTCATTACTCTACCAAGGAACTAAATGTCAAGCTAAAATAATAATATTTTACTCTACGTCTTTCACATATGTTGACTTACTAGATAAAAAAATTTCCGTTTAAAAGTATCTCTAATTTTTTTCACACTTAACAATTGGTTATGTTAATTGAGTTTAATTTATTAAAATTTATTTATTTAGTTTTAGTGCTTTGATATACTATTTAAAAAAATTATAAATAATAAAATATTTAACTGAATTGAAATACAATAAATTGATATTTTAAAGTACTAGATAATTTAAGATTATAATAAAAAGAAGACATTTAGGATGCGTTTTGTTTTGGACTGGCCCAAACGATCCAATTGGTCCAATCCATTCTTGGCATAGAACGGCCCAATAAGCATTGGCCCGGATCACCCTAGCCAAGAGGGTACAACGTTCACCCAACATTCCGAGCACGCCTGAGCATCTGCCGAGCACGCTGGGATCCCATCCCCGACAACGGCTAGTATCTCGGGCACGACTAGTCAAGACCTAGTCAAAGGTCCCCTATAATCTGGGCCAGAAAATGCGCCAAAGCCCAAAAGATAGGAGATCCATTCTAATCCATGAGAACACTTATAAATAGCCCTCTATCCCTAGAGGGCAACGTAATCTAATCTTCACCCAAAACTTCTTATTTTCAGTTGTACCTTATTGCCCTCTTACTTACTTTGGCATCGGAGTACCTTGCAGGTATAACCCTCTTTTTATCTCAACCATCACCGAAGATCAAGCCTACCGTTGCTGGCCACCTATTCAACCGGAGAGAACATTGGCGCCGTCTGTGGGAATTCTAACTTCTCTGTTTCTCTTTCTTCCAATTTCTTGACCGCTTCTTGCATCATCAAGAACTGATAAATCAAAGCTTTCACTTTTCATCTTTCATGGCTGGAAATGACGAAGACTTCTCCACACGCGATCCTACGCGGATGGGAAAGAACAACGTTGAACTCCTCATACCTCCCAACACCAACATCCCTCAGCCTCGTGATGGTCACACGGCCTCTCCTTCCTCGGAAGATGCCCGTGACAATACTACCTTCCATTATGGAGACACTAGCGGAAAAGACCATCAAAAAGTCGTTCTTGAGAACCTCTTCTTGATAGCAGATCCAACCTAGGCTGATCCAACCATGGCCTCTATCTTCGCCGTTCTGAATCAGACCATCACCCTATTCCGATAGCAGAACAATCAGATTGGGGCATTGAACAGCAACACCGCGCCAAGACTCCCCCTCGCAAACATCCACGTTGCGAGCAGGACACCTTAGCGTCCAAGAAACGTCAACGTTCTCCTCCACGGAGAGACCAGCCTTCCTCTCTTGCTAAAAGAGTAAAGAGGATCACCGCTCTTGTTAGCACTCAACTTCTCCACGGTCAAAAAGACGATTAAGATCACCTTCCATGAAGCCGGAGAATCACCATCGTCACCATCAATGAAGCTACAGCCGCTCCCTATCTCTCATTCACAGCGACGTAGAGGAAGAACGCTGAGGTCCCCTATCTCGAGCCATACTGGAGGCTCCTTTGACTGTTGGGTTAGAAAAACCTCCTCCGTTGGGCACATATGACGGAACTACAGATCCAGACGAACACATCGAGAACATCGATGCCTTTTTTTACTACCGGGGGGTCCCTAGCGTGATAAAGTGCCACTTGTTTCCGACCACTCTGCGCAAAGGCGCAATGACCTGGTACAAAAGCCTTCCGGACGAATCCATCACATCTTGGAAAGGGCTTGGCAGACTCTTTTTGAGGCACTTCACGACCTCCCGCAGACATCCCAAGTTGGAAGCCTCGCTGGAGGCCATCATCCAGGGGAAAGATGAGTCCCTCCGGGCGTATATTAAAAGGTTCAACAAGGAGGCCGTCCAGGTGCCCACCATATCCGACATGAAAAAATATCTTTAGGAACGGGGCCTCCAAAGTCACTCCGATTTCGCCAAGGTCGTGGGCATTGAGACGCCTGCCAACTTGGACGCTTTCTTCCCCAAGACGCAAGCATACATCCAATACGAGGAAAGAAGGCTAGCATAGATAATATCAAAATCATATTAAATGCCTAAGGAATCGTCAGAAACAGCGTGCACGCGTACCCATACATCGAACGTATAAAAACTGCATAGGAATTAACGGGCGCTGTTAATTATTCAAAGAACTCAACACGTTCTCATCAGGTAAATAGTAGTCACAAAATAAACGGACATAAACATGCTAAAATTAAAGGGGAAAGGATGCCATAAATGTGTCTGACTCTAAGCCATTACGGCTAGGCCAGTAAATATCCATACATCACCAAAAAGGGGAGGCATACCCCCCCAAGAAAACAAGAAACAAGAAAATTCAACATAAAATGGCACGCAGGCCAGGCACTTAGAAACAAAAAACAACAAACGCATCACACTAGATCATCCATTTGCGCGTCAAGGTTTTCTTGGCTGACAAACTCCTCCACGCCATTACCATCTCCAATGCCCGAGGATACTATCCGACCATCCTCAACCCGGTGGAAAAGCCCAATACCCTCGAACACCAATTCCACCCCCGGATTCTTCAACCTCAATTGGGCTATTGTCGAATCATAAGTGTCCTAACTGGTGGCAAGGAAATCACCCTTCAGGACTAGAATATAGTTGATCAGGTCCGCCAAGGTCCGGAGAGCTCTCTCCCCATCTGTCTCGTCCTCCGCATGAGCAATGGACCGGCGGAAAGTGGCCTCCTTCACAGCTGAAGATTGCATCACCCCATACAGAGTTCGGATAAGCAGGGCATGCTGCAAGTTCAGGTCCCTCAAGGAATCCTCCTTCGCAGCCAAGGCCTTGGCGTTGGTCCCTAGCTTAGCTCTTACCTTAGCAAGTTCCTCCTTCCGGGCAGTTGACACCTCCTTGTGGCTCTTCTCCAAAGCATCCACCTTATCCTTGTAGTCATCAACAATCTTTTGCAACATCTCCGCAGACTGGGGTGTAGACTGCGAATACAGGACAACCGGCTCAAGGACTCATATGACTGCAATAGCGTCCTGGGCCTGAATCCTATGCCTAACTGAGGCCTCCAACCCTTCAATATGAAGGGACTCAGCCGGGGGAATGGTAAGAGAGGGCCCACCCTCGAAGATATTGCGCTGAAGGAAGCAGGATGAAAGCTGATATTTGCCGGACGTATTCTTCTGAGTCAGATCCATACGCTCCACAAAATCCACCCGAGTGCATTTTTTCCAAACAAGGTTGTCCAGATCTGGTTGCTGATGAGGATGAGAGGCTGAGCGATAGCAGGCGCAAGGGAACCCTAATGGTCCACAGATTGGAAAGGTGACCCGGCAGCAGCGGGAGAAGACGAGGAGGTCCCCGATCCCGTGGCCGGAGCAGGCTGCATGTTGGCCAGACGACTGCCAACACCCTTCTTGACCACCTTGGCCCTGTTTTGGGCATGCAGACAAACCCGATCATGCCTAATTGCCATTGATCCTGCATAACAAATGAACTGCGAGTTAGTGAATAAAATCCCGAGCAAACACTTAAAACACAAATGAAGATAAAGTAAAACATATACCTAGAAGGGCCATGGCGCTCTCAATCGAACCACACTTGACCAATTCCTTAACGTTAGTATAACAAGGCTCCATTACTGGTTCCCTGTCCTCACCAACCACCAATCTTCCGCCACGATCTATCGTTTAGACCAGGGAGAAACTCCGCACAAAATCAGACAGGACCTTGAAATTATTTCGGCCATCCTCACCCAACTCGCTGACTCGAGTGATAAATTGATCGTTGATATACTCGAAATGGTCGAACGACCACTGAAACAAAAACTTCGTCCTCCTCATCATCATCGGGTCTCCAATGTCGTTCCTGACCGGACAACCACAGGGGTCTAGCATCGGCACCCGATCAAACACCGTGTCCCAGACAGTCATCGATTGAGGTCGGAGAAGGAAGTAACGCGTCTTGAAATATTTGAGTGAGTCAGAGAATGGCTCAAAGAGCTTATTCAACTTCTTTAGAGAGACCCAACCCCACCGTCAATGCTCCATCTTACGCTGCACGGTGAAGCAGTAAAAGAACAACAAAACTGTGGCCCTAATCTCGAGGTGTTGACAAGTAAGTTTGAAGGCCCGGAGGAAGGAAATCGAGTTCGAATGAAGTTGACTGGGCGCGAGCTCAAGGTGGTTGAAAACAGAGACTTGGAAATCAGTGAAGGGTACCCGGAACCCCATTTTCCCGAAAACGATCTCCTATATAGGGATCAGATCAGGAGGATAAACGGCGCACACCCGTTCGTCTATGCCGGGAACTGACACGACCCTATCATTTTCCGCCAAGTCTCCATTCGGATCCACGTACCCAAAAACATCAGTGTGAACGTCAGAACTATCCGAGGCGAAGTAGCACTCTGAGTCTAGTACCTCGGCCATCACCCATTCCTCCACAGCGGGCTTCTGTTTTACGGGCAGAGGATGACGCCGAGGTAGAAGGAAGCGTTCGATCATCTTCGGATCCGACCGTGTTCATCTTAAAAGCAGATGATACAAGTGAATTCGACGATCAAATCAAATCCACCCCTTCCACTGCTAATCAAGTGAAAGGGCGTGAAACTGACCCGGGGAAAGAAGATCCCCGGGAAGGCCCCTACTCGAAAAGCCAATCATCAGACACAAAGATGAAGAATTCATAGAAAACCCAGATTTAATTGGAATCCCACCATATGTCGCGCAACAACAGCTAGGGAAACACATGCGAAGGGAGAATTCCAATCAAAATATAACGGAAATTTGGGACAAACAAGGCCAAAAATGCAACTCTCCACAGAATACCTATAGTCTAACTCTCATTCACGGTGAAAAACATGACATCACCGTCTTGAACCACTAACAGTTCATCGGGAAATAAACGGTCAGTCGCTCTAAGACTATCCTACTGCATGCTTCGCTAAACTAGGTATAAAAAAGTACAGAAGGAAAAGAATCTTACTTGGAAAAGTGGAAGAAGGAGTCCAGAAAAACTGAACAATCACGGCGGAGCAACGTTGGAGGAAGCGGCAGAGCACAAAAGGTTAGAGAGTAGAGAGAGAGAGCGCGTAAAAGTTCAAATGGGGGAATGTTCAAACTATATATAGGTGACATAAACCCTCACGTGACATGCACGCGTGGACCCATGGAACAAAGGGGTCATCATTAAGTCCTAAACTCTAGCCACTAGGCTAGAAGCCATCATGACGCATTAAATGTAACACAAAGCTCGAGGGTGGCACTCATACGTTATCTCTCCTCTCACCAAACACCTGTTCTTGTCCCCATCTGACGGCCGATCTCGTCAAAAATTGTTGCCCTTCTCGGTGCTCTCCTTGTTTGGCCCCTTATGACTGTTCGTAGCAACTTTAAGTCGTCAATCCCACGCCCGGAAGCAACGACTTGGGGGGCTTCTATTCTAGACTGGCCCAAACGATCCAATTGGCCCAATCCACTCTTGGCATAGACCGACCCAATAAGCATTGACCCATATCACTCTTACCAAGAGGGTACATCGTTCACCCAGAATTCCGAGCACGCCTAAGGATCTACCGAGCACGCTGGGATCCCGTCCCCAGAAACGGCTAGTATCCCAGGCACGACAAGTCAAGACCTAGTCAAAGGTCCCTAGAGGGCAAGGTAATCTAATCTTCACCCAAAAAATCATATTTTCAGTTGTATCTTTCTTGCTCTCTTACTTACTTTGGCATCGGAGTGCATTGCAGGTACAACCCCATTTTTCCTCAACCATCACAGAAGATCAAGCATACCGTTGCTGGCCACCTGTTCAACTGGAGAAAAGACATTTGATTTATAAAATAAGAAATACTAGACAAAACACTACTAGGTAGTGCATAACAATATGAGATAACTTGGTATATTGTATTATTTTTGACAGTCGATGCACTAGACAATTTTTTGTCTATAATTTAGTTTTTACTATAATATTTTTTATTGAAATGTAAAATATTGATATTCATAAATCAAAATGTTAAATAATGAGAAGGAGAAGGAAAATGATCAAGAGAGAAAAACATTTACTCTATTTTATTTGGTATGTCTATGCATCAAACAAAAATAATATAATTTTATTATAATATTCTTTATTGATAAATAAAATATTAATATTATATTTATAAATCAAAATTCAAATAGAGAGATTAAAAATCAAATTTTGATTTTTTTTATCATTTGTGTTTGAGACAAAAAGTTGTCCCTTAGTTTATTGAGGAATAAAAATTTATGTTTTTCACCAGTCCATTGCCATTAATTTTCTCCAGTCTCATGATAAACTTTTGCATCAAACATAATCTAAATTTTTTGTCATATCCAATCCCTCGATTTTTAACAAATAAAATGCACGCTTAATATAAAACATAAAACAGACTGACTGAATATTAAAACATAAATTGCCATAGTGACACTCATACGCAAGACTAATGAAGCTAAAACGGCAAAGGACATGAGACATATAGCCTGCTGCACAACAGTCTACAAGGTCATCTTTAAGATTCTTACCACAAGACTTAGTAAGGTGATCAATAATGTTGTGTATGACAACCAATATGCATTTTTGCCTGCTAAAGTCATCCATGATAACATTATCATGGCCAATGAACTTGTGAGAGGTTATAATAGAAATCCCAGATGTGTCATCCAAATGTACATCCATAAGGCTTGTGACTCAGTGGAATGAAGTTCATTGAAGGATATCATGCAAGAAATGAAATTTCCAAATAGGTTTATTAACTGGATCATGGTTTGTGTTACCTCTGAGTCTTACAGGTACTCAATAAATGGCCAGTTCACTAATGTGTTGCAAGCTAAAAGGGGTCTCAGACAAGGAGACCCCATCTCCCCTCTTTTATTTGTGTGTATCATAGAGTATTTGAATAGATGCTTGAAAAGACTTAACGAGGTGCCTAACTTCAATTTTCACTCTAAATGTGAGTAACTTTAACTCACCCATATTTCATTTGCAGATGATCTTCTTTTATTCTCTGGAGGAGATGTCAACTTTGTAAAGATATTGGTTGAGGAATTTAAAAGATTCTCAGCAGCCACAGGTCTGAAGGCTCATGCATCTAAATGAAAGGTTTATTATGGAGGTGTCAATGATGCTGATCAGAAGACCATAAAGCACGAAACTGGATTTGCTCAAGGGTGCCTTCCTGTTAAATACTTGGGAGTACCTTTATGTAGCTGGAAAATTACTAAGAACCAATGTAGACCCTTGATTGATAAAATTGTGAAACGAATCAAGCAATGGACATCCAGGCTTCTGAGTAATGCATGTAAGCTCCAACTAATTCAAAGTGTTATTATTGCTGTTACAAATTTCTAGTTTCAGATTTTCCCTCTGTCTCACAAAGTGACTCATGAAATTGAGGCAATTTGTCGAAGTTATATATGGTTTGGTTCAGACACAATCAAGAGAAAATCTCCAATTTCTTGGGATCACATTTGCAACCCTAAGAATATTGGGGGCCTTAATGTGACATCCCTTCGAGAATGGAATATTTCCACAATTGCGAAGCTCCTTTGGAAAGTTCACACGGAGAAAAATAAAATATGGATTTGTTGGATGAACTCCTACTATCTAAAGGGACAAGAAATTATGGAATGGAGTTCCACAACCAATTGCTCTTGGATGATGAAGAAGATTATCAAATGCAGAGACATGGTTAAAGGCACGGGCTGGTGGAATACAATTGAGGCAACATGTAAGTATCATATCGCAACTATATACAAAGCACTTCAGAGAGATAACATGCTAGTTAGATGGAGGAAAGTCCTCTTTGATAATTATGTGAAGGCTCGAGCTAAATTCATTCTTTGGATGGCATTGAATGAAAAGATGCCAACTAAAGATAGGCTGCTAAGATTTGGATTTATTAATGATGCAAGAAGTTGTTTTTATGATCAAATTAAGTCTATAGAGTGTTTATTTTTTTCTGTGCAAAGGTACTAATTGGATCTAGAAAACCAATCTTGAATGGTTGTAAATTTTGAGAAGGCCTAAGCAGTGGAGCAAAGAATAGATTTGATGATACATGGCACACAACATAATAGCTGGAAGAAACAACTGTTGAAGTTATCTAGGCTGAGACGGTTTACGAAACCTGAAAATGCATACATGAAAAAGCTTTCTCTAACAAAGAGTTGGATCTCACGGTGATTGATAGAATCT
The DNA here is from genome assembly GCF_029867415.1 of Vicia villosa. Lineage (NCBI taxonomy): Eukaryota > Viridiplantae > Streptophyta > Magnoliopsida > Fabales > Fabaceae > Vicia > Vicia villosa. Next base: position 75,539,046 of record NC_081184.1, on the reverse strand, counting down.
ATCATAGTATTGTGAGTAGGTACAATATGTTTAAAAAATTATGTAATCGTGTTAATGTTGGTTAACTAAGTATTTGTTAAGTTTTGTGGAATCGAACTTGGACCCATGGGGTCAGTATGTATTATTGGTTTTTGGAAATGAAATTGATGCTTTTATTTCAAAAAAAAATTAAAATATAAATATTCTTTATTTTGGTCATCGTGGTGTTATTTTGTTTTTCGATCTCGGTGTGGTATTTATTCAGTTCAGATTGACATATTAATTTCGACTCAATGCATATTCAATCAATGATTTTGATGGTATCAATGCTGCAGACAATGAGACATGTAAAACCCGAAAATATAATTATTGGCTTAATTTAGACGTTTGTGATGTTTACTGAAATTTTCGCGTTTTGGGGCGATTTAGTCGGTATAGTTCGGGATAGCGGATCGACATTTAATCGAAGATTTTAATATTTTTAGTATTAAAAATATTAATGAGTTGATGTTTAGCGTTTTGGGAATTTTCCGAGTAATTAAGATTAGACCAGAAATATGAGGCATTGAGTAATAATCGGTATATTAAAATAATCGGATTTTATTTTAATGGAGTTTAAGTGGAAGTATTATTTTTATATTAAGTGTAGAAATTAATTTGGGCTTATATTATGGTATCTTTAAGTATTAAGGGGTGTATTTTAGTAGGCCCATCATGAAATAGAGACTAAGTGGTGGTCTATTTTGTCATTTAGAAATAGTAGAAATATAGAAGCATAAAGGAGTAACGGAGGAAAAGAAAATAAGAAATAGAGAAAGGTGGTTAGGGTTGTGAAGAGAAGAAGAAGGAGACCCAAAGTGTTGCTCTAAAGTGTCATTTTTCTCCAATTTTCCATTGAATCTTCTTAGAGCTACACTCAATCCAAGGTAAGGGTGGGGTTCTCTTCCTATAATGGGGCTTATGAAATCTTGTATGTTGGGAATTAGGGATTTAGGTTATTAATTTATTGTGTTGAATCTGTTTATGGAAATTGAATCTGTTTTCATTTTATTTGAATGATTCTAAAACTACTATGTGGGTATGATTCTGTTGTTGCTAATACGTGAGTATTGAATATACATGAGTGCAGCCTTTAGCCATGATGGCCGTCGCAATGCGCCTTTGGTTTAAAGCCCATGACGGGATTATAATGTGAATTTGTTTCTTTTCTGTGCTGCTGTATATGCATTATAATTGGTTTAAGTAGGTTGACATGGTACATGTTTCAATTGATTGTTCCATACCATTAACTAAGCATATATATATATATATATATATATATATATATATATATATATATATATATATATATATATATATATATATATATATATATTATTAATTAAGCATATATAATGGTGTAGTACAATGAAATGAAAGAGGTTTTTGAAATGAAATAAAGTAGGATAGTAGGATAAGACTAATAAATGTAAAACTGTCTCGTTTGATCGAAATAGCCGAATTAAGCGGTATAATTAGTTGTCCGAAATTTGATGAAAAATTACGTGGTAGCTAAGTTTAATTAGTACATTAACGTGGCGGTGTTATTTTGTCAAATTGTGATATTAATCGGTCGATTAAATTAATGGTTGAATTAATTTTCAATAAGACCATTTAATTGGAATAAACTTGAACTTAGATTAACTATTCGGTTTATCGATAAATTACGATATCTTGAGAATTTAACCGAACGAATCGCATAACCGGTAAAGAATAGAATTGTATCCGAATTAACCGGTTGAGCTGTGATTTTTAGTGACATGGGAGTATAACCTGAAAATCCGTAAAGTCTTGAATATTAAGGATTTAACCGGAAGTTATAAAACCGGTAGTGACGCAGGATGTATCCGATTAATTAGAGAATATTAGGTGAATAATTTTGGTTAGTTCATGGTGGATTAGTGAGTTAAATAAACGACTAATTATAGAGAATTATGAGACTAATGTGAATTGACTTAATGTGTTGTTTGTTGTGATGATTTTTGTTAATATGTGAAGTTAAATGTTTGTCATGATATACCGAAACATGATAATGTTGTGATGAGTTTATCGATATGTGAAGTTATGTGTTTATACCGAAGCATAATGATATCGTGATGATTTTATTTCTATGTGAAGATGAAAGATTATTTGTGACGTTGAATTACCTCTACTAATTGGTAATTATCAGTGATGTAGGCGCATGCCTCGCAGTGACGTGTGATTGTGATGAGTATGTTGTGTATGTCTTGTTTTTCGAGTCACATTGCATATGCATACTCTGTGACGGCCTGGATTAGCAAATTAGTGACGAAGGGTTATGCCTTATGCCTCAGATTCGGGCAATTGGTGACGGGGGCTGAAGCTCCGATTAGTACCACATGCATATTCATGAGTCATGTCCCATGTGTCATATGTGATTCATAGTCGTGACGTTTTGTGACTATATTGTGACTGTATTTTGTGACTTGTTAAATGATGGAAGTATGTGAAGATGTGAATTGATGATTTTATGAATAGTATGATGATATCGATGCTTGTGAATACAATTAACTGAATATGTCTAGTGGCTTATATGTTATGTTTCGTGATTAGATGTGTGACTTATATGTGATGTTTTGTGACTAAGTGTATGACTTATATTCGGTGATGTTTTGGGTCTATAATTATGACTTATATTCGGTGATGTATCGTGAATTTGCTTGCAACGTAAATGAATGAGAATTATATATATATATATATATATATATATATATATATATATATATATATATATATATGATGTGAATATGAATGGTGGTGACTTGTTGTAAGATGTAAAGCATGTGAGAATTGTGAATTAGTAAAAGCATGAAGGGTATAGCAATATTAATACTTGCGATGTGATAACTATATATGCCTAGATCCTAAAATATAATGTATCATGCGCCCACTTATATGATTTGATATCTCACCCTTTTCTCTTGTTCTTTGTTGCCTTTATATTGGTAACGTGAAGGTGTTTGAGTATGAAGATTTAGTTGTTGTTTATCGAGTCGGTTGTCGCTCTGATACGTAGCATTCGGGGGGATTGATTTATGATGTTTATGATTGTTGTTGTTTATTATTTTATCTGAGCTGAATAAGATGTTATTGATTTAAAGATTGAGAACTATGATTCCTCCTTGTTCTAATGAAAGAAGTTGTTCTGTTTTGAAAAGTATTATAGGTTGAGTATTTGTTTAATTGATTAAAGAAAGTTCTATGTATCCGCTAAATGTGATGACGTGATTCATTGTTAAATGAATATGTGACGCCTTATTTGTTTGTTGAGAAATTTTGAAACTCTGATTCTTGCATATAGTTGTCGGGTAGAAATGGGGTGTTACATAGTGGTATCAGAGCCATGTTGGTCTGTCCGACCAAGTTGTCAAGTCAGCTGAGTTATGTGATTGTTGAATGTTGTCAGTGTTTTATCATGCAGTACGCGACACATGTGTAAAACACTGTTAGTTCTTATTTATTTTGTTGCAGGAAGTAGTTTAAGCGAAGTGGGGGAGAAGCTTTGCTCCTCGGATATGTTTCTGTTGTAAGTGGTTGGCACGATGTACTGCTCAAGGAGACAGTGCAAGTATTATTGGAGCTTGTTGAGTTAGATTCAAGGTTTTGGTTGTTTAACAAGCTTGGAGCGTCTGTAGAAGGAGAATGATCAAGAATTGTTGATATTTACTCTTCGAAGGATGAAGAACAGTGTAGCAGTTGTTGATGTGCAAGTATGGTGGAAACTCACGATGTTTCGGGAAGTAACCGTTAAGTACCAAGAATAAATCCTGGAAGATGGAATTTAGAAAGTTGTTGTGTTCAGCATTGTGGATGAATTGTGAAGTTATCAGTGCGATTAGCCTTGCGAAAGGTACCGGTGTTGGAAAAGTGATAGAGTGATGAAGTTGCGGTGGACTTTATGTTAGACTCGCATAAGTGATTGTCGGATATTCGATTTGAAGCGTCGGAAAGATAGCGAGGTGAATTTTAATACAAGAATGGATGTCGCAACTGTAAGTAGATTTATTTGTGACAAGATGGTGTTGGAAAGAGGTGAAGTTAGCGGTTACGCTTGTCCTTGGAAAACGGGCTTGTGCGTTGGTATCGCGCAGGACGTCAGCATCAGAGATGAGTGAATTAAAGAAATTTTGTTCTAATGTATCGTCAGAGGTGTTTTAGTAAGTAGCTGCAAGATGTCAGTGTTAGCAGGTTCAGATAGTTTTGCAAGTTGTTGAAGTATGGTATTTTGGTGACGTAAGTTCAATTTCTAAAGGAACACTGTTATAGTTGGTAATGATGGTTATACTACATTATGATTGTCGGCTGTCTATTGAAAATTGAGGACTTGATCCCCCTTAATCTCTTGTCGATAGTAGACGAGATTGTATTGGACGTTATAGATTTATCTTACTAACTTAATGGTGCATAAAGTGATGGATGCTAAAGAGAGACTGAAACTTAGTTGAAGCTTGTGAATCGTGTAAATGGATAGAAACTCTAATAAAGGACAGCGGATTAAGATGGATGATCAGAGCCGCGCAGTTGAAGCATGATGTGCCAGAGTATTGAGTTTTCTTGTGAATAGTGTTGATTGTAATAGAATGTTCTTATAAGTTGTTGGTCGAGTTATGTTATCAGGTTTGTATTATGATACTTTTGTCGCTGTTACAGTAATGTTGTTATTGGTGCTTCGTTAGTGAATGACACCTGAGTATGGAAAATAAGAATCGTATATGGGTATCGGTGTTAAGTATGTTGTTGCGATGATGAAGCAATGATGTATCGTCAAGTATAAGCGAGTGAAGGTTGTTGCTACGTCGTAAGATGTTGTTCCAAGATATTGCTGAAATGGTTAGAATTGTGAGATTGGCGTACGATTTTTGGATTCAAGTCATGTTGAGATACAAATATATTCCGGAATAATAATAGTCAGAGTGATGTCAAGCGCAACCAGAGAATAAGAAAGTTGGATGAGGACGCGATGTTAGGGATGGTTGTTGTCATACCCCAAAATTTGCCCATCTCATTTCATCTTCAAGGGTTCAAGGCTCAATGGTTAAACTCAAGTCACTCTCTCCTCATCAAAGGGTCCTCAAGATTAGGGTTTTGGATTTGCTAATGAGAAAAGATGTACCAAGGGTTTCAATGGATTTCATATGGTTTATTAGGGTTCAAGGTATCTCCATGTCAAAAGTCAAGCTTCAATTCCAAGGATTGCTCATTCAAATGCTCAAATGATCCACAGTCGACTAGTTTGACCTAAAAGTCAACTATGGTCAAATTACAGTCAAAACTCCTGACTTTTGGTCAACATCAAGTATTTGGGATTATATCCATCATTTGATCAAAGGTTAATCATGACTGCACTTTGACTGACCATAACTTTCACACGGAGTATCAAAAATTGTCCACTCAAAGCCTATTTTGAAGGAAATTGGATTCTCTACAACTTTGCCTCTCACATGCCAAGGTCAGAAATGCTCATTTGGGAGATATGGTACAAAAGATTATAGGTCCTTTTCAAAAGTCAACCAAAAGCAGTTTTTTGTCAAAGGCCATATCATCAAGATAATGTCTTCAAATGAAAAATATATTCCAAAGTGGCTTGCAGAGGACATCTTGAGGATTCCAAAAAGTCCTAGAACTCTTCCATATCTTAAAGATTGAGGGAGATATGCCTTGTCAAATTTGGTCAATTTTGGGTGGAAAATGTGAAGCAAATAAAGGTCAAACTTGGATTTTTTTTCCAAATGGGCCTATTCTTTTATGATCCAAACTTGCTTATAAGAGTACTAAGAATCTCCAAATCCAATGCCACGCCCATTTGACTTTTACTTTATTTTTATTGAATTTTTTATTCATTAAAAAACCAATTTAAGGCAAATATGTGGAAAATATGAAAAGAATTGCTTTAGGTTTATTTTTAGATCAATTTCAATCATTCATTTAAGCCAAAATTTGATCCAATTTCGTTCAAGGGAGATTGGAGAGAGATAGGTCATATTTAGGCCAATTTTAGAAAGCTTTAAAATTGATTTTCAATCAAATTTCAATATCTTGATTCAAGTGGATTTTGTTCATAATTATTAACCTAAATCAATCTATTATATAAACATACAAATGCCAGACATTAGGGGGGATTTTGGACAAGGTTTTGCAGCCTTGGAGACCATAGTCGAGTCCTTCAAATTGAACAAAAAGTCAAATTAGTTCTAAGAGTTTGAAGCCGATTCGAAGCATTTTAAGCATCTCAATCGATTCCGGGACGATTCTTGAAGCTAATCCAGTAATCATCATCGATCCAGACTGTGCAAAAACGTTAATATATGCTCACGAACGAGCAATATTTTCTTGAACTTGATTATATACATACACGCATTCTCCCTATGAATTGATTATATATTTATGTTTGTATTGATGTTATGATACGATCTGGATAGTTTGATTTGAGTTTAGGTGCAGGTATTGGAATCTACGATTGCTAGGGTTTTGAGTTTCAAATTGGGGTTTCTCGCCATAGCCAAAATTTGACCGAACTAAGGACACCAATGTGGTTTGGAGAGGATATACAATCGATCCACGACTTTACCTTTTATTTATTTTACGTGATTCATGCTTTTGGTTGACTCAGGTTATAGCTACGGTTGTAAACCGTAGGTAAAGGTTTGCGCAGGTTTTAGGCGACAGATGGAAGAAGATGGTGACGTCGTGGCGTCATACGATTGGCCTATTTTCAAACGCAAAGGAGTGCGCGCGTTTTGTCCTGTTCATGGATCTGGTGTGCTTCGCTCAAGAGAGTGTCATGTGCATCTTCGTCGCTCTGCCGTCAGATCTTCACCCGTTCTGATCTAACGCGTGCCAGAACGTAGGTGTACCATGCATCTTAAGGACCTTGCCACACAGGATCGGGCGCCAGGTTTCTTAATTTTTTTTTATTATTTTATTTTATTTTATTTTTTTTATATAAACTTTGTTTTCTTTTTATTATTCAAATTAGTATTTTATATAATTCTAATTGGGTAATTATGGTTTGAAAATTAACTAATTTGATTTGATTAATTTTAATTAGGTTTTATTAGGAAAGTTAGGATAATTTAATTTAGGGTTAATTAATAAAGATTAGGTTAAATATTTAGGATTTGTTTTAACTAGGATTAGGCTTCCCTTTTTTGTTAATTTAATTTAGCTAATTTATTATTAGGGTATTTATTAAAAAAATATAATTAATATCAAAATCTTATTTATTATTCGTTTTGGCCGAATTAATCGGTTGCGATGGTTAATAATTAATTATTTAAATAACCAATCCAAATAAGAATTATTTTGCTAAAGGGTTTTAACCATCTTATTTGTTACGATGATTAGCAGTTCTTTTTATCAATTCGTTATTATTTTTAATCAAATCTATTGATTATGAGGAGTAACGATAAAATTAATAATTTAATTTTTAAAATACATCAATTTGCTAAATAGTGATAATCGAATCTATCAATTAGAATTGTTAGCAATCCTTCATTAAATATGTTAATTATGGTGATCAAACCTATTGATCATTGCGATTCATAGAACAAATTAAAATCAGGGTTGTACGCCAAATCTTAAAACACTTTTCACCTTGCAAACTACGGATTTTCAAAACTATGATAAGGTAATTCAAAATACCTTCAACATATTCATACCAATTCTAAGGCGTACAACCCTGCCCCGAACTATGTAGACTCTGATCCTCCATAAGGAGGTACGTAGGCACTTGGATAACCAAGGCGGGTCCCCTTCCCCCAAAACCTCAATTCATCCAAATCTCACTTTTTGCCCTATTCACTTCCTTAGCTATAAACCTTAATACCTTTAGCCATAAAACCTTTGCCTTAAACTCAAAACCTTAGGAAAGGGTTAAGGGTGCCTAACACCTTCCCTTGACTTGAATATAATAACTTACCCAGAATTCTCTTAACTACGTAGGATTTCCTATTCGCCCTAGTAGAATAGGTGGCGACTCTAAAATCTTAATTTTTTGGGCAGGTTGCTACAACTGGCGACTCTTTTGGGGACAAACTAATGATGAATTATTATGCTCCTAGGTTTGGGCAGGGTTTAGGTTTTTGTTAATTATTTAGGTTTGTGGTTAACTATTAAGGTTTGGCTGATTTGCCAGAATTAGGGTTTAGGATTAGGGTTTAGGTTTTGTTTTCTTTTCTTTTTAAATAAATATTAAATTTCAGTGTTTTTATTTATTTATTCATTATTCTTATATTTTATTTATTTTCAATTATTTGTTTAAATATTTAATTGTTTATATTAATATATTTACACTGTTGGGATTATAAATTGCGTTAAAACATAAGTGTGGGAATTATCCTTAAGACCAGGGGGACTTGCATCGCCTACGAGTCTTATTGATAATTCCACTCAGAGTGGGTTGAATATTCGGAAATGTCCAAAACGAGGCTTGACTTTGTTGAGGGCAGGACTTGGCATTTGACTGATCTCTTTGAGAACCTACCCCTAAAACTCGAACCTCATGGGCAAACGAGTTGTTCTAAAATCCAAAGAGACAAAAAGTCTCGAGGCTATGAACGGCCCCATGAGACCCTTGTTAGGACATACCAATGGGAAAGGTAGACTCCCTAAGCTGTCATGTTGAACCTATGAACTTAGGGCTTTTGTGCTTAGGTGCTTATTATATGTTTGCAATTTATATATTGCGAATATTTACGTTTTAATTTTGCATGTCTTTCTACGCGTTCCCTAGCCTGTAGGGATTCTATTTTCAATATCATGTCCTTCCCACGAAGGACATCTCCATTTGTGCACGTCAACCGATCTCTCTATGGCCATGAGACCTAGTGGCTGTCCTGAACAGTCACCCTGGGCCCACATCTACGCACTCCATAGCCGGTAGGGATTCTACTTCTAAGGTCGCATTCTTCGTACGAGGGGAAACGTAGTTAGCATACGTGGATTGGCCTCTCGATGGCCATGAGATCTAGTGACTGTTTTGAACGGTCACCCCATGCTTGCTCTCGCGCACCCCCTAACTTGTAAGGTTTTGGATTTCCATTTATACATCTTTCATCCCTAGCCTGTAGGGATTTCACTTTGTTCGATATCATCCTTAGATAGGTTGTGTTCCGCATAGAGAACCTTCCCACGAGGGACAACTTCATTGGTACACGTCGAACGACCTCTTGATAGCCATGAGATTCGGTGACTGTCATGAACGGTCACCAGCTGCTACCTTCTGCATACTTGTAATACGGTGAACTGACTTTATTTGAAAATGTCGCGGTAAGCAAGAGTCTCCACTGACTTTTATTTTATCCAATTTATAGAAAGGCTAAAAGAACAGGAAAAGACCTTTTAAAAAGATTTTGAGTTCGGGGGGTAGGTTATACAAAGGGAAGGTGTAAGGCACCCTTTGCATCCATGGTTATCCATGGGCTCTTAATTGCTTAGCTCACTTTGTTTGTTTGAATTATTTGAAAAAAAGTGTCGTGTGTGAATAGAAATAGGAATAAGAACTTTAGCTTGTAAATAAGCATAGTCCTTTTGAATTGATTTTTTGAAAAGAAGTGAGAAAAAGATTTTGATTTTAATTTGAAAAAGAGCAAGCAGTTAAAAAGAAATTACCCTTAAGTTATAAAAAATGTTCTTTTAGCTTTTCAGGGTGAAAGGGTCTATCCATAACATGAGAGGGCAAGAAGTCTTTCAATTGGATGTTTAAGGGTCATCGAGATTATCGTTCGCCACAAGACTGTCTGTAACACCCCATGTTTTCCCTTAATTAATTTAAATTGAAATTAAATTATTTATTGGAATTATTTGGCATTTTATTGGATTTATTGGAGAATTATGGAAAATAAGGCTAATGGGCCAGTGTCGCTTTTAGTAGGAGGGGGTGTCAGTTGTGAAGCCCATTGCTAATAATAAACTATTTTCATAAAATAAAGAAAGAGAAGGATTTGTGAAAATAGAACCAAAAAGGAGAAGAGAAGCCTGAACGTGAAAAGAGCAGAGAAGCGAGGAAGTGCGACGCGAGGAAGAACAAAGAACCAGCCTTCAGGTAAGGGGGGACTGTTCCGTTTAACTTCTATTATGAGATTATAGAGAGTAGGATAGATTGAGCATGTTGTTTGTGTCAATTGGGTTATGGTTAGGTTAGGGTGTTATGTTTTGGAAGAATTGTTGAATTGTTTGCATTGATTGTGTATGGTAGTGTTTGGGTGTTTGAAATGAGTTATAAACATGCCAAATTGTGTTTGTTGATGCTGTTTGATGTTGCAATACGTTATGGTACATTCTGGTATGGTTTGGAATGATGTCGGTGTTGTAAAAATAGTGATTTTGGGTTGCAGGCTCGAAGTAATCGGTTACCGTAGGGTGGGTAATCGATTACCCATAGTAAAAACAGCAAATTTGAGTTTTTGAGTCTCAGTAACCGATTACTGGTGTTTGGGTAATCGGTTACCGCTGTACGTTTTTGAAAAATACTTGTTTTTATAAAACTCATAACTTTTGATCCGTAAGTCCGTTTTGGGTGCCGTTCGAAGCGTTACGAAGATAATGAAATGCTCTTTGTGATTAAAATAAATTAATTAGCACTATATAACTTAATTATTATGTGGTTTTGAAAATGACATGTTATTGTGTTTGTGTATGTCGTGGATTAATGTTATTTAAGAATAACAGGTATGGGTATTGTGTATTATGTGCTAATCGTGATACATGGAATTGATAAATGATAAGTTCTATGTATTGTTGTGATTGTTACATGATGAATGTATATTATACCAATGGTGGATAATTCAAGATGTTGAATTGTGATGGATGTGTTATACGTGGTATTATGGTGATGTAAATCTCATATTGTTGTTGTGTTGATTTGATGTACTTGGTACATGATTGTGGAGTGTATTATTGTCGTATGCACTGTGTGATGAGTCGAGATATGATAATATTGTTCATATGATTGAAGTGGCAATGTTGTGATAACATGATTATAATGTTGATAATGTGATCATGTGGTGATTGTTTTGGTTGTGTGATGATGATTGATGTGTATGAATAATGCATGATACATGTACATACTTGTTGGTGATAACTATGTTGAGTTATGTGAGACGATGTTGTTCATCGGATCGGTGGTGTTGTAAGTATGTGATATGTGTGCATCCATTCATAAGGCATTTTGTTGTGGGTTGTATCCCTTATGGTGGTGGGACAACGGTAGCTAATTCCCATTGTGTGGAATTAGTGAGAGAAGTAGCCGAATCTTTATGGTGGTGGATCGGTGAGATGGGTTATCCCATGTTTGGTACCACATGTATGTAGTTGCATTGCATTAGGTGTTTGATATATTATAACATGAATAGAAGTTGCCCAATGTTATAATATTGTGTGTTTGGCCAATTGTTGTATTTGGTGTATGTGTGTATAGCCTGAATCTGATCATAACTGTAATTGGGTGAATAATATGTGATTGAATATTTTATTATTTATATCTTATAACATTGGTTAAATGTGAATGAGACTCACCCTTACTGTTGATTATTTTTCAGATTAAAGGTTAGCGGCTTGTGCTGGATGAGGATAACTCGTAGAGTTACTTCGTTAGTACGGTTGTGTCGGTGTCATGCTCTGGTCTTGTAACACTGGGGGGAACGTTTGTTTTAGAATTTGATTGATGGATTATTTCTTATGTTGGAATAATGTTTTGTTGGTTTAGATCGGTGAATTTGGATGTGAATCCCGATGTTTTATGTTATTCAGTTTTGAAATATTTTCCGCTGTGTTAACATGATTACTGAATAATTTGTTTTGAAGTTCCTCATAAGGCGTGACATGGCTTAATGTTTTAAATATTTTGAAGTTGTAATACCCTTTTCATGTTTTACTCTGAATTTTATTTGTTATTCCGCGGGGTTTTAGAAGGGTGTTACAATAGTGGTATCAGAGCAGGTCGGTCCATTCGGCCAATTATCGAGTCAGCTAAGTTGCACGACAGTTGTATACTGTTGGCGTTTTTTCCCTTGGTACACGACATGTGAGTGAGTCACTGTCAGTACTTGGTTTTTTTGTTGCAGGTGTTGGATTGAAACAAGTGGGGGAGAAGCTTCACTTCTCGATTATGCATCGGTTGTAAGATGATTGGTTCAGTAGACTGTTGTTGGCAACAGTGCAAGCGTTGTTGGAGTTGTTGTTTCCCGAATCGAAGGTGACTTTGAATTAAGACTTGACTGATAATTAAGTTGGAGCATCTTGAAGGAGGATGATTAGATGTAATTGATGACTATTGTAGGAGAGGGAAATTATAAAGTTGCAATGTATTAGCTCTGTTGGTGGACTGCGAAGTTGTCAGTTGAGTAGCCTTGCGTCTTGGAAGAGATTCAGTTGCAAGTCTGCAACGAGGATTGTTGTCGTGAAGTTTCAGAAAACGAACTTCGGCGATGGAATGTGGTGCTCAAGTTATAAGAATATTTGGAAGCGAAGAGATATGATAAGGGGCTGTTTAGAACGTTATTGATTTGAAGAGGATGAGTTTCGAAGTGGAATTTCCGCAAGCAAAACGCAGGAAAATTGCTGAATAGCTGCAGAACTTCGAAAATTCATAACTGAAGTTTTGGACATCCAATTTGAGTTCCATTTGAAGCGTCGGAAAGCTAAAGAGATGAACTTTGCTATAAAAATGGTTGAAGCAGCTGTAACATATTTAATTGCAATAGGATGATGTTGGAAAGAGGTGAAGTTGCGGTTACGCCTGCTCTTAGAACTAGACTTGTTTGTTAGTACTGCACAGGATGTCAGTGTCAGCATTGAACGGATTGAAGAAATAATTAGAAGGTTTGTCGAGGAGTAGTTTTAAGAATTGAATATACCATTTGAAGAGTTTTGGGAATACCGTATAGAGCGTTGCTGCATGATGTCGATGTTTCATTTTCGGATAAAGATTGGAAAATTCATATCTTGAGTTCCGGGTGTCGGATTAATGTGTCGTTTGAGCCTACGAAGAGGTGAAATTATGTTCTACCTTATGGGAGAGTTATAAATACAATAGAGGTGATCCTATGAGGAGATATTCTGAATTCGGTTAAGGAAGCGTGGAACTTGTTGAATAGGAATACCCACTACCGCGATTGTTTGAAACAAAATTGAGTGGAACATGTTGTTGATGAATAGGTTGATGAGATGTTCGATAATAAAGATGATTTGAGTGTCGATGGATTTTAGTGAAGGGTGAATTAGTAGGAAAGGTGAAATAAACTTTGGGAACAGTTGAAGTCGTAATTGTGATGCCAAAGTAACGAGAGGTATAAAAGAAGAATTGTAGAGAATTTCTAACACCTATTGATGTGAGGAAGACTTTGTTGAGATTCCGAGTCAAGTAATATTGGTATGCGAAAGACGTCATGAGATTGGGAGTAAAACCACGAGTTATGAATGTTGCCGCGGTCTTTTTCTAAGATGAGGATTTTGATTTGGAACGAGATGAATAGTAATGTAGAGTATATTAGTGATTGTGAAGCTGGAAGTACTTAACGAGCGTGTGATGCTAAGTGACTATGAAGCGGATTGTGTAAAATGCTTGGACGTTGGTGTCTCACCGACAAGATTCAATGAGAGGGAAGTGTGCTAGTTGCAAAGACTCAAGGTGAATTATTGGGCTATGACGATGTTAATGAGTTTAAGTGCAAACTCAGGAAGGACACTATTATGTAGTAACGACGGTTTATGCTTACATATGGTTGTCGGCTATCTATTGACAAATTGAGGACTTGGTCACCCTTAATCTCTTGTTGATAGTAGATGGAATCATATGGATGGGATGAAATTGTTTGTTACCTTAATGGTATAAGATGTGGCGAATGCTAAGCCGTGAGAATAATCACTCACCATGTTGTGTGAACTTATGAAGAAGTGAATATGAAAGAGTGAAATATAATGGACAGTGACTTAAGACGGGTAATCAGATTCGCGCAGCAAAAGTGTGATGTGGAGTAGTGTTATGAGTACTACTCGTGGGCAGTGAGGAATTAATGTGTCGGAAGCCTACGTAGAGAATATGAATTGATCTATATGTTGGATTTAGAATCTAGTGGATGTAAGGATGCCGTGCCGGAAGATTATGACTCTTTTGAATAATTTCCGAGATGATGAGTATGTTATTGTGGTTGTATGTAGTTAACGAGTATGTATTCGGCGAAGTGAAGACGATGAGTTGATACTATATGATGCTATAACAATTTTGTGCTGTTGTAAAGCGTTATTGTAGATTTCCAAATATAATGAATAATTATACTTTAGGAAGGATGAAGTTGATTTAATTCTTAAAGAAGAGTGGGACTCAGTTTGAGCTATTTTATAAGCAATGATATATCGAGGCTGATGAGTGTGATTATAATTACTTGTGTGCACTCGTTCTGATAGTTGGAATGTTTAATAGATAGAGTAAATCAGGATTTTGTTTTTGAATGCGAGTAAGTATTGATGAGTGGTGGATTAGTACCATGGATGGTAAAGAATGATTTTTGAACGAATGAGTAAAGAGGGCCAGAGTTGGGTATAACTCAGAAGTCTAATTGGTAATGATGGTTGTAATGAGTAATCAGAATAGTGCAGCAAAAGCGGAATGTAACGTGTTGGATAATTGATGGTGTGACTTAAGAGGAGTCAGGTAATTGGAATTCAATGGTATAGGAATATGAGTATTGAGTTTCTTGAAGGAAGCAGTTAGTGAAAAGTGTAAGTGTTATTTTATCGCTCAGATGGAAGAGTGTGTCTAAGGTTGGTATGTTTGGTAGATGGAATGCATTACTGCAGTGTTGATCAATGTGATCATACCATGGTTGATTAATTATATTATTCAGTTATTGGGCGTATTTTATAGGTTGTACCTCAATGTTCTATCGTTGTTAACCTTTTGGAGGTATAACAAGTAGTACACCTTTGGGTAGTCAAATGCGACGTAAGAGCTGAGATTGAATGCATGAGATGTGCTTCCTGTTGGTTATGTCAGATGGATTTTTAGGATCGACTTGATGGAAATGTTACATGGGAACTGGAGAGTCAGATGAAGGACTCTATCCAGAACTTTTCACTGGAAGTATGTTTTCGAGGACGAAAACTCTTTTAGTGGGGGAGAGTTGTAACACCCCATGTTTTCCCTTAATTAATTTAAATTGAAATTAAATTATTTATTGGAATTATTTGGCATTTTATTGGATTTATTGGAGAATTATGGAAAATAAGGCTAATGGGCCAGTGTCGCTTTTAGTAGGAGGGGGTGTCAGTTGTGAAGCCCATTGCTAATAATAAACTATTTTCATAAAATAAAGAAAGAGAAGGATTTGTGAAAATAGAACCAAAAAGGAGAAGAGAAGCCTGAACGTGAAAAGAGCAGAGAAGCGAGGAAGTGCGACGCGAGGAAGAACAAAGAACCAGCCTTCAGGTAAGGGGGGACTGTTCCGTTTAACTTCTATTATGAGATTATAGAGAGTAGGATAGATTGAGCATGTTGTTTGTGTCAATTGGGTTATGGTTAGGTTAGGGTGTTATGTTTTGGAAGAATTGTTGAATTGTTTGCATTGATTGTGTATGGTAGTGTTTGGGTGTTTGAAATGAGTTATAAACATGCCAAATTGTGTTTGTTGATGCTGTTTGATGTTGCAATACGTTATGGTACATTCTGGTATGGTTTGGAATGATGTCGGTGTTGTAAAAATAGTGATTTTGGGTTGCAGGCTCGAAGTAATCGGTTACCGTAGGGTGGGTAATCGATTACCCATAGTAAAAACAGCAAATTTGAGTTTTTGAGTCTCAGTAACCGATTACTGGTGTTTGGGTAATCGGTTACCGCTGTACGTTTTTGAAAAATACTTGTTTTTTAAAACTCATAACTTTTGATCCGTAAGTCCGTTTTGGGTGCCGTTCCAAGCGTTACGAAGATAATGAAATGCTCTTTGTGATTAAAATAAATTAATTAGCACTATATAATTTAATTATTATGTGGTTTTGAAAATGACATGTTATTGTGTTTGTGTATGTCGTGGATTAATGTTATTTAAGAATAACAGGTATGGGTATTGTGTATTATGTGCTAATTGTGATACATGGAATTGATAAATGATAAGTTCTATGTATTTTTGTGATTGTTACATGATGAATGTATGTTATACCAATGGTGGATAATTCAAGATGTTGAATTGTGATGGATGTGTTATACGTAGTATTATGGTGATGTAAATCTCATATTGTTGTTGTGTTGATTTGATGTACTTGGTACATGATTGTGGAGTGTATTATTGTCGTATGCACTGTGTGATGAGTCGAGATATGATAATGTTGTTCATATGATTGAAGTGGCCATGTTGTGATAAAATGATTATAATGTTGATAATGTGATCATGTGGTGATTGTTTTGGTTGTGTGATGATGATTGATGTGTATGAATAATGCATGATACATGTACATACTTGTTGGTGATAACTATGTTGAGTTATGCGAGACGATGTTGTTCATCGGATCGGTGGTGTTGTAAGTATGTGATATGTGTGCATCCATTCATAAGGCATTTTGTTGTGGGTTGTATCCCTTATGGTGGTGGGACAACGGTAGCTAATTCCCATTGTGTGGAATTAGTGAGAGAAGTAGCCGAATCTTTATGGTGGTGGATCGGTGAGATGGGTTATCCCATGTTTGGTACCACATGCATGTAGTTGCATTGCATTAGGTGTTTGATATATTATAACATGAATGGAAGTTGTCCAATGTTATAATATTGTGTGTTTGGCCAATTGTTGTATTTGGTGTATGTGTGTATAGCCTGAATCTGATCATAACTGTAATTGGGTGAATAATATGTGATTGAATATTTTATTATTTATATCTTATAACATTGGTTAAATGTGAATGAGACTCACCCTTACTGGTGATTATTTTTCAGATTAAAGGTTAGCGGCTTGTGCTGGGTGAGGATAACTCGTAGAGTTACTTCGTTAGTACGGTTGTGTCGGTGTCATGCTCTGGTCTTGTAACACTGGGGGGAACGTTCGTTTTAGAATTTGATTGATGGATTATTTCTTATGTTGGAATAATGTTTTGTTGGTTTAGATCGGTGAATTTGGATGTGAATCCCGATGTTTTATGTTATTCAGTTTTGAAGTATTTTCCGCTGTGTTAACATGATTACTGAATAATATGTTTTGAAGTTCCTCATAAGGCGTGACATGGCATAATGTTTTAAATATTTTGAAGTTGTAATACCCTTTTCATGTTTTACTCTGAATTTTATTTGTTATTCCGCGGGGTTTTAGAAGGGTGTTACACTGTCCCTACCATAAAGAGGACAGATAGTATAAGGGAAGGATATAATAGTCATTAAAATCTTTAGGCAACAGGCGAGGATACCTTAGCAATGGGGACAATCATCTTTTATAAGGCAACCTCGAGGGAGTTTCAATAACTTTAAAGGCAATATTTGCTTTAGGTATCCTCAGAATCGAGGGACTTACTATTTTAAGACATTATCAATAAGGCAACAAGGCAGCAATAATAAGGCAAGAAGGCAACCAGAGGGATTACCCTAAAGGTGTGTGGTTGCATAATCACGTGGTTAACTTCAACGATATTTATCTTGTAAATTAGTGATCTATGTTCAATTCATGGTTTATCACTCCCTAGGGTAACTAACCACGCAGTTTAAAATTGCAGAAATTAAAGGCAGAAAAATTATAAACTCATACGCTATTACAATAAACACCTGCGGGGAAAGGGAAATAAAAGCAGAAAATAAGAGGGATAAATAATTAATTTAAATATCTTGAATGCCTTGATCTTCCTCGAACTCTGAAAATTAAAAAGAAAATAAATAAGGGTGAGTGCATGACAAATTCATTGGCGATTTGGAACAAACCCTATTTTAATAAAAAGGCAAAAATTAAAATTAAAATGATATTTAAACAAAAGAAAGGGAGTTAGAACTTAGCTTTTTGATCTGATGGTGCGTGGCTGAAGGATTTTGGTTACTCATGAGAATTAGCCACGGAGAAGAAAAATGTAAGTGCATTAAAGATCTCAACAACTATACTGTAACATATCAAAAATTAAAATTGTAACAATTTAAACAAATGAACAGGCAAAACCCCAAATAGGGAGCAAGTTAACCAGGGTTAATGGGCAACACCTACCAGTAAACCTAAAAATTAATTTTAAAATCGGCTAATTCTAATTAAAATAATTTAATACTTAACTAAATTAATTAATTATCAAACCTATTTTTTAAACTAATTTTAAATTAATTATCTAGTCATTTAACCTAAAAAACTATATTAAAACAAATTTAATAATAATAATAAGTAAAAAGGTAACTAATTTATGAAATTTTATATAAAACCTAAAATAATAACTTAAATGGCTTTTAGTTTTAGTAAGAAATAGTTTTAAAATAATTAATTAAAAGAAACAAATAAGAGAGAAAAAGAAAGAAAAAAAAGAAAGTGAGACTCAGCTTTGGATTCTGTGTGGAGGCATCTTGATTATATGCGGCACCTCTTTAAAGGTCTATCATGTAACACACTCCTCTCAGCCTTTAGATCTGACGTCGCCTGAATCCATCGGTGGGGATGTGGAGGTGCATCACGTGGTCGTGAAGGGCAGACGTATTGGATCTGTGAACAAACAAAGAGGCAAAATAATTTGTAAGACTCTGGGATCGAACCCGTGGCTTGTTAGTGATAGGCTTTCAGCCTTTCCCAATCTGTCTGTAATAACTAGTTGTCAAAGAAGTACACTCTAATAAATATATATGAAAAAGCGTGCCAAAAAAAGAAAACCAAAAACTGTAGTCAAACTGGGCCCACCACCGTGCTGACCAGCGAATCAAAAAAAGTGAGAAAAACCAGTTTTGTTGACCGGCCACTTAAGAGAGGCCACGCGTGGAGAGAGACAATGTTTTGCTGTCCAACCAACTGGGACACTCCACGTGTGTCATCTTCTTCATCAAAAAATTGCAGAATTTAGCTAGGATTCAGTTTCGAGTCTACTACGACTTTAGCCACCAAGTTTTCATAGCAAAACATGTAGATCCTACAAAACTCAGAATTAAGGTTAAAAGACACATTAAATCGCCCATAACACTCAATTGGGTTGCTACGAACACGATGGTGGTGTTCGTTTCGTCCGAAACGCCCTAAAAAGATGAAAACGGAAAGCATCTTCAGTCATGCCCTAACCATGGTAGTTTATGGTTCCGGTCCAAAAACTCTCGTACAAGGCATCAAAACTATTCTAAAGGAGTCCAGTAACACGCACATGTGGTTAGTTCGAATGAACACTTGGTAAATCATGATATATAAAAGTCAGAACTTGGATGAATATGTAAAATATGATATGGATGTTCCAATCGTTACATGGCTTGGCTAACAGTGTATACTTACTCTATTTTACCTTTAGAGTGGATTGAGATGACCGATTTGCTCTGAAGCTTGCTTGGATGGTTAACACGAGTTTGTTTTTTTTCTTTGAACTTTTGCACCTTTGGAAACCCTTGTTCTTTCTCCTAATTTCGCTCTCCCTTCACCATAATACATTCTCTATATATAGAGGATTAAATTAGGTTATACTATGGGCTTGGATAATTACTTATTGAGTTAATTGGAATTTCTAGAGAATATGCATGAAATCCTTCTATTTTTGCACTCAATCTTTTCTAAACCAAATGCCACGAATTTCCTTGATTAATGTGATATATTTGACAATTAATTGAATCAATTCTGAAGCTAAATAAAATCTTCTATTATTTTTACAATTTTATTTGATTAAATTATGATTTTAATGAATAAAATCTATAAAATAATAAATAAAAATAATAAAAATATAAAAGATATATTCCATGGTCGTGGATGGGATTAAGATGATGTTATAACAAAAAGAAATCAAGCCCATTTAGAAGAAGAATCATTTTGGACCATATTTCTCTTTGTACATCTCTTGAAAATTGCTCAACTTGCACATGTTGTAACCTTCTCAATTTTCCATATTTTTGAGTGTTCTTGGACTTTTTAGAAAGCTTGAAGAGTCCTTTAAACACTCCTTTTTTTGTTTTTTTCTTCATTGAAGTTTCCATGTTCATGTACCACTCTTTGAGAAAAAATGACTTTTTATTGACTTTCAAAAGGACTTGTAATGTATTGGCTCATATCTCTTAAATGATACATTTTTAGGCTTGGCATGTGAGTGACAAAGTTGTAGAGAAATTAATTTCCTTCAAAATGAGCTTTTGATGGGAAATTTCTGATGTTCCATGTGAAAGTTATGGCTGGTCAAAGTTGGGTTGACTTTCTCCTTAAAAACACTAATTTAGAAACTCAGGTTTTTGATGATTTTGGAGCTTTTCTTGATGAATCATGATCAACCCTTGATCAAATGATGAATATAACATTAAAATGTTGATGTTGACCAAAAATCAGAAATTTTGACTGTACTTTGACCACAGTTGACTTTTAGGTTGAACTAGTCGACTGTTGTCTTTCTGAGCTTTTAGCTGAGCAATCTCATGAATTGAAGCCCGAAACTTGGCATGAGGTTTATTTGAATCATATGAGAGGCCATAGAGTCCACTTGAGGTATCAAAAGTTGATTTTACTTTGAGAAAATCAAAATGCTAGTTGGAGGGTAGTTGATTAGGAAAGTTTGCATTCAATTAAGTCTTGTGCTTCTGACACTCAGCTGAGTTTAAGTATGAAAATATCGTGGGCAAATTTTGGGGTATGACAGCTGCCCCTGTTCAATCTTCTTATACCTGAAGATGTAGATTAGCATGTGTGCCTGTCAGAATCTGAAGGTAGAAGAGGATTTCACACTAGAATACCAAGAAATTTGCCCTTGCCGATGATGAAGGGACTTTTCAGAGATGGGCTTAGAGATGCCATCCAGGCAGAGTATTGTCGGAAATGGGCTTAAAGATGCCATCCGAATGCTGAGAGACTTGATTGAGATGGGCTTAAAGATGCCATCCAGCTCGATAGACTTGAGAATCATAATACGTCGTACGTTAGACCGTATCTGGAGGATATGCTTAGGATGGGTCGTACGTTAGACTGAATCCTCTGTATTGATAAGTGTCAAAGTAGGTCGTGCGTTAGGCTATACTTTTTAGGATGAGTCATACGCTAGACTGGGTCCAGTTTGCATTGTTAAATGTCTGGAAAAGCCGTGCGTTAGGCTGAAGGATGGGTCGTGCATTAGACCTGATCCAATTTACATTTGATAAATGTTTGGAAAGCCGTGCATTAGGCTGAAGGATGGGTCGTGCGTTAGACCGGATCCAATTGCATCGGTAGATGTCTGGAAAGCCGTGCGTTAGGCTGAAGGATGGGTCATGCGTTAGACCGGATCCAATTGCATCGGTAGATGTCTGGAAAGCCGTGCGTTTGGCTGAAGGATGGGTCGTGCGTTAGACCAGATCCTCTGTGTTGATAGTTGTTAGAATACACTGTACGTCAGGTTGCATCCTAGGATGAGTCGTACGTTAGACTGAATCCTTTGTATTGAGAAGTACCAGAATGAGTCGTACGTTAGGCTACATCTAGGCTCGATGTATTGAGAAGTGTTTGTTGGAGGTCGATCATACTAGCACTGTTCGTAGTGACAGAATTAGATCTAAGTCTCTTGATTATCTTTGAACTATTCATGGAGAATACCCTAAACTAAGTATCAGAACTAAATCATTGTCTTGATTATCTCTGAACTATCTTCGGAGAATACCCGGAAATAATTATCAAAATTAAATCTCTGTCTTGATTATCTCTGAACTATCTCTGGAGAATACCCGGAACTAAGTATCAGAATTAAATCTATATCTTGATTATCTCTGAACTATATCTGGAGAATACCCGGAACTAAGTATCAGAATTAAATCTCTGTCTTGATTATCTCTGAACTATCTATGGAGAATACTCGGAACTAAGTATCAGAATTAAATCTCGGTCTTGATTATCTCTGAACTATCTTTAGAAGATATCCAAAATTAAGTATCAGAATTAAATCTTGGTCTTGATTATCTCTGAACTATCTTTGGAAGATATCCAAAATTAAGTATCAGAATTAAATCTTGGTCTTGATTATCTCTGAACTATCTTTGGAAGATGTCCAAAATTAAGTGTCAGAACTAAATCTCTGTCTTGAATGAGTGTCAGAATTAAATCATTGATTTGGTTATCTCTGCACTATATCTAGAAGATAATGTTTATTTAATTTGTAGGAATAGACTGAAAAAGAAACATTAGTTTTATGCAATGTCGTGATGCATGTATTGTAATGTTTATTTTTTGAAATGAATGAGAGTGTATGCATATGCCATGAGGCGTATGATGTTATGAATGCAAAACGTTGTTAATGATGATAGTAGATTGTAGCAACTTTTGGCGGGAAAAATAAATCCCTGACTGTTGTGGAGAATATAGAGCACTAATCTTCCGTTTTGGTAGGAACTCCCGCTTCATACTCGAGGATACTCAGCTGGGGATTTTTGACTTCTACTTGGGGATGAGAGCCATTTGCATGATTGACTAGGGATAAGAGAGATGAATAACCTTGTTTGGAGAAGAGAAAAGTGTTGGGGAACCGGCAATGTCGAAGATGTAAACTCCATGGAGGAACTAAGGCTCTGTTAGGACGAGACCAATCGAAGATATCTTCTTAAGGATTACTCTGTGGGGATATGATCTTGTGAAGCTCGAGTTGTGGGAAGGCATGGATGCCTTGAACATTGCCCCCAGTATTATAGTAACTATCGTTCCTGGATTTGTATTGATTAGGACACACCACTGAGTATTGATCAAGATGTCAAACTGGACTTGCATAGATTTGCCCTTGCTAGTAGGGACTTTGGAAAGATTCGCCTCGCGAGGACTTTATGAGATGTGCATTATGGGCAACATGCCCCTAGTAATCATAGGCCCAGGACAATGCCCCATGTTGATTGGGAAGTAGCTTCAGATATACTTGGATGCATGCCCCTGATTGTTTTGGCATCCTTGAGAGATTTCTCGGAATCTTGACTTGATTTCCCCAGATCGACTGGATAAACTATGTCATGCCCCTTGTATACATAAGAGACATTGCTTCTGAAATGGTTTCATCTGTCGGGATAACTTTCAGTCATTAGTTGTACCCTGTGTAAATTCTTCCTGATGCTAATATTCGAAATTATGTAGCAAAATATGTTTAATAATGAATTCATGAGATGCAGTGCGTATGTCTGTATTGATTTTTTTGTTGAAAGCATTAAAACGGAAGATGTAAAAAGCGTGATGTTTATAAAACGTGATGTTTATAAGACATGATGTTTGTAAAAGGAGATATCAACTCAGCTTTTATGGCAATCCTTAAGGGGTCAGGATACCTTTTTGGTGACAGTATGCTTTCGAACTAACCATGCTTCAGTTAGGACTTTCAAGGGTTGTATCGTGGCTTGGTTCACGATTTAAGAAACAAAGGATAAAGGCTCAAAGTTTATTTGTACCCTTCCCAGTCTTCGTGATGTTCTTCGATCCTATGCTCAGTTAATTCGGCGCTTAAGCCTTAGCAAAGCTTGAAGTTGTAACATTGATATTTGATGATGGTTAAAGTATCAGAAGTTTAATTTGGACAGGAAGTCATCCTTTATTGTAATACTTTCTTTTTGTCGAGGATTTGCGGTGACCTCTTTTGAAATGTTTTCTTTTGTCGAGGATTTTTTAGCGACCTCCTTTTTGACTTTGTTGTCCCTAACTTTTGCCTGAACTGTTTATTTTGAGATTACAGTCAGCAGGATGTTTCAATTTTATAAGTCTCCTTCGTAGGTTTTGACTTAATAGCTTTTTTCTTTTGATAAATGTTGACTGCCTGACTTAATGATTTCGGGAACCCATCATTATTTGTATAGACAACAGCTAATATAATTGAGTTAACTGAGTAACTGCCCTGCCCCAGGTTACGATTAAGAGTTTTAAATTGTACAAGAAAGAAAACTTCTACTCCTTAGGCTCAAAGGGGTTTGTCGCTACCGCGAAAAATGGAATCAGAGTCGCCACCAATATATTTATCCCATAAGGGAAAGGAATATTAGAAAACCTAACTCGAAATAAGACCAAGGTCTTTCGACCAGAGAAGAGGGCACGGGAGTCGGTTACGCAAGGGGAAGGTGCTAGCACCCCTCACGCCCATCGTACTCGATGGTATCCACCTATGTTTGTTTCTATCTAAAGGGTGTATCTATGTCTAAACCTAAATGTGAATGCATGCAAAAGAAATACGGGGAAAAGAAGGAATTATTTACAAGTGTGCTCGCTTAGGCCCCGCGACCCAATGCCTACGTATCCCTTACAAGGAATCAGAGCGACCGTAGTTCGGCTCAAGATTTTCTATTTGTTTTGTGTTTTTTAGTTGAACAGAGGTTAAAGTCTCACTCCACGATGCTCGACCTTTGGAGACTTATACGCCTAATTATGGAATGGATTCAACATGTTCTTAAGAATGCCACGAGGGCGAGAGACAAAAGAGAGTTTGGGTGTTTCGAATGGATCCCTTAAGCAAGGGAGATTCGAGTTACCCTTTGGTTTGTGTTTTTTAGAAATTGGGAACTTACGCTCGGATGGTTTCCTTAAGCAAGGGAGATCCAAGCACTCGAATGATTCCCTTAAGCAATGGGAAATTCAAGCTTCCATCCCCTATTTAATGATTTCCACTTTTTTATTAATGTTTTTGATGTTTTCTTTGTATTTTTTAGAGGGATTTTATTCAACTATTTATTAAGTGATTTAGTGTTGAAAAGAAAAAGAATGAACAAAGGGGGGACTAACCTATTTCTTAGCCTAATTGTTATTCTAAATCCTATTTAAGACCTAAACTACAATCTAAAGGGATTTTCACTAAGAAGAGAGTTGTTTAAGTTGACTAAAGTTAGCTTCAACAACTAGGGGTATTTTAGACATTTCTCAAAGTATGAAAATATTCACAAAAATCAAGAATTAAAATCTAAACTAAACATGAAAATAATCACAAGCAATTTGTATTTTTTTTATGTTTAAGACTATTTTTAAGAATTAAAACTAAAAAAACTATGTATTTTTTATTATTTGATAACCAATCGAAATTAAAAAAAAAAAGTAGAAACAACAATTAAAAACTAAAAAAAAAATTATTTACTTCTAAAAATCTAATTGGTTAAAACATATTTTTAGTCATTTTTTGTTTAAGCAAAAATCAGTTAATATGCAAAAGAATATAAAAGAAAACTAATGTCAACAGTGGGTGTGAAAGTATTTTTTAG
Source organism: Vicia villosa (assembly GCF_029867415.1). Taxonomy (NCBI): domain Eukaryota; kingdom Viridiplantae; phylum Streptophyta; class Magnoliopsida; order Fabales; family Fabaceae; genus Vicia; species Vicia villosa. The sequence continues at coordinate 75,513,722 of NC_081184.1, read as the reverse complement.
GTTGAACTAAAATTAGTTATGGCAGAAACTAGGCCTAAACGAGGGGGTGGTAAAAGCCAGGGCGCTAAGGCCCAGTCCAAGCAAACGGTGGTATATTAGGGAAACAGGGGTGCAGTCCAAGAAACAGGGCAAGGCCCAACGCATGGCCCAATTATACTATCTATTCCGCTTTTTGTTCCATTTCTATTTTTATTTCAGCATCAATTGTACCATCTATTTCACTTATTATCATTTGTGAAACGTGACACATACATGCAGAATAATAAGCATCAATTGGTCATGTGTAATTTTTAGTCAAATAGGACAAAAGAAGGATAGGAGCCAATCACATGCTACCAAATCACACACCAATGATGATAATAAAACAAAAAGGCCAAAAGGATGGGAAAGGGACCAATACACACGCGCCACGTGACCTAAATGGCATCATCACCATGCAACTTAACACAGACGTCAGAGATGAACTCCGATCGTCTTCTCCGGTTCACCACCGCCGTCATTCATCCTTTTGCCCAGAAATTCAAGATGCATACACTATCTTGCTCGGATTTTCACGGAGCTTACAGATCCGTCCTTTACTTTTCCTAATTCCTATTCTATCATGCAAACCGAGAGCGATTACGAAGTCCTAACTCCTTGAAATTTCACCAAAGCATATGTAACTTCACAACAATGATCTTCACGAAACATAGAATTCAGATATACCACTCAATCATCCAAACATTTCATACTTCACGGAAACGAAAAAGTTCAAGATTCACGCATATGATACCTTACACAATCGCAAGCACAGCGGTGTTTAGTCTTAACCTCTATCATTTCCATCAGAACGCATGTTAATAGCAATGCAACATCAAAGTTTTATACCAGTATATCCATAACACTCAGTGAAAACATACACTCTCATAACTTGATATGAAATAGAACTCGCAAGATTAAGATATGCAAACGAATGCATGAACTACCGCATGCGATTTAGGATGCAGAGAAGGTTTTTACGAAGCTTACATGATGCAATCTTGGCTGAGAAACTTTGGAGAACTTCTGATGGATCTTGACGTAGTCGTTTGAGCGAAGCAAGTATGAGATCCGTTCAGTGCTCGAGCTCGATGGTAACGACTATAGAATGATGAAGATTCGTGATGGTTGTTGTGGTGATTTGAAGACGATGATGAAGTGGTTGTGAGAAGTTGAATGAGGGAAATGACGCGGTTGCGGTGGCCGGAGAAGTTAGTTAGCATTTGTTACGGTGGTTGGTGGTGGTGGAGAGAGAGTGAAAAGAAGAGAGCATGGGAGAGCGAAGAGAGATGAGAGGAAAATAAAGAGTGAAAAGAGAGAGCGAAAATGGGAAAGAGGAAGAAGAACCAGAATAATGAGAGTGTGTAGGTGTCTTATATATCAAGAGAGAGAGAGTGCGTTTTTAGGCATGATCAATGTGGGGCATCTTTCTAAACTTAATGACCAAGGTTTGCAAATATGGAAAGTTTCCAAGGCCCTTTCTCATGTTGCAGGTTTTGCCGGGCAATTTGAAGAAAAGAAGTAGTGCCACCACAAACTAATGCGTGCCTGACTGTGGACTCGCTTTTGTCCATGATACACATTTTGCATGCTTGTATCTTTAGCCTTAGATCCCCATTAATGTCAAACTCGTGGCCGTTGTGAAGGTCTTGTGGAGTAGAAGAGGTTTTGTGTTGGACACTCTTTAAGATAAGCCTTGCATGCCTCTCAAAATTATGCTTGAACATGATAGTGCACAACTGCAAAACAGACACGCACGTGACCTAAGACCTAACTCTATGTCCATGGCATATAAATGGTCTCGCGAAGGCACCACATTGACTATCTCTATGTTGACATACATGGGTCCAATTGCTGCAAATTTAGGCTCATTAGAAAGATGACATAGCAGGGATGCGTTTGGCACTGGGATTGGCTCCATATAATGTTTGTGCCTCTCTAAAACTAGCTTTGAATTCAGTGCGCCATGTGTTTGATAAAAAGATTGCGTCTGGCATGGACTCTGACCCTTGTCCTTAGCAGCGTATGACTTAGTGAAGGGAGGACTTTGAAGCATCATATCTTCCAAACCATACACCTTGAATCAGTGATTCCTTTCACATTATGTAGAAGGCATAGAGGAGAATAGGTTGATACCAAACTTGGGCCAAAGTGGTGCTTGTAGTCTTCTGAATATTGTCTCAAAGATGGTGCGCCATGTGTTTGATAAAATGCATGCGCTGACGGGAAGTCCTACCCAGCAATATGACTTGCACAAGTCATAATTTCCAAACTCCATAGCTTTGTATCTCTCCATATAGACTTCAAATTGAAAAACTCACAACTACAAAGTTGTCCTATGCCATGAGATGAATAATTTTGGTGTTGAGCTTGTTTTGAAATGAGGCCTAGAAACACGTGTAAACTGCTCCTAAAGTGAGATGACCAACCATTTCCCAATCTCCCCAGATTTTTTCTAAGTGTAGAAACTTCCACTTTTGGTCATTTCCCATTTCAACCAACTTTCCAAATTTGGCAATTTTTGAATATTTTTGTTTTAATTATTTCTTTGACCCTTTTTTGACCAATTTTCCACCAAACCAATATTTGACAGTCGACTTTGACTTTGACCCAAAAAGTCAACTGTTCTGACCTTTTCGATTCCAAACGAATTTTCCCGATTGATCAGTTTCCGGTCCGATTTTCAATCAGTTTTCCATCAACACAAACCCACCGAATATTTCTTCAAGTCAACCACATTTCAAATTCAAAAATTATTTCCTTATTAGATTTTGACCAAAAAAGTCAACAGGGTTGACTTTGGTCAAAGCCCTAGTCTGAAAACCCTGAATTTGAGGATTGCATCTTTTAATCGGAGCTTTGAATTGGAGAGGATAAAACCCTGATTTTCAGAAGAATACCAGTGGGAATGATTCCATAAAAACAGACTTCAAATCTTCCCTTTTTTATCAAGAATTTCTTTAGCAGAAGCTCTTTTCTTATCAATCCTGAATAATAACCATGATATGGATGAATGTAATGGATGAATGGCCTAGATGAGGTATGCACATGAGTGTGATATAAAAGCCAATTGGGTATGAATAAGTGGGTAAATTTTGGGGTGCAACAGCTGCCCCTATTCAATGTTCTTGGACCTGAATGTACGAACGATATAGGTTCTGGACATTTGAGGTGCAAGGGGATTGAATACCAAAGAACCCAAAAATTTGCGCTCTGGAGTAACAACTCTGAAGTGATGTTTGTAATTTGGATTTTGAGAAAGGACACCGGTTACTACTGATTCCAAACAGGGGATACCATTAAATGTTTGACATAAACAAGAAACGCCAGTCAACTACTGGACCTTTGCCGATAACAACCGGACTTTGAAGGAAAAGACTGATAACAATCAGACCTGATCAAAGGATGCCTGTAACCACAGGACTTTAAGGAACAAACTAGTAACAACTAGAACTGACCAAAGGATGCCTGTAACAACAGGACTTTTGCTGGTAACAACCAGACTTTGAAGGATGCCTGTAACAACAGGACTTTTGCTGGTAACAACCAGACTTAACCAAAGGATGCCTGTAACAACAGGACTTTAAAGGAACAGACTAGTAACAACTAGAACTAACTAAAAGATGCCTGTAACGACAGGACATTCGCTGGTAACAACCAGACTTTGAAGGAAAGGACCAATAACTATCAGACCTAACAAAAGGATGCCTGTAACAACAGGACTTTAAAGGAACATACTAGTAACAACTAGAACTGACCAAAGGATGCCTGTAACAACAGGACTTTTTGCTGGTAACAACCAGACTTTGAAGGATGCCCATAACCATGGGACTTTTGAAAGAGATGCCAATAATTATTGGACTTTATTGAGGAGGACTAGTAACGACTAGACTCTATTAGGGGATTCCAGTAAATACTGGGCTTTCAAGAAAATATTGATGCTTGCGAAGCATAAAAGTTACATGGATCCCTCAGGCCAAAAGGCGGGGTGTACTCTTCAAGAGTGGCATTCATTCGAGTTGCCACACACCAAGTATGGTTACCCAAATGATTGAACTCAACAAAAGGGAAATAACCAAAGGGACAATGATCTTGACGAAGGAAGACTTTGTATCCAATCCACACTTGGAGGGAGAAAGTGAGACTTTTTCTGGGGATATATTACCTTGTGCCTTTGGGAGCACATACAAACTTGGCTTATGCATTGATGCATGTTTGATTTTTTCATGGCGTAATGCTCCATATTCATGGAAATGCTACGCATCTTTGTAGATGCAACGTGAATGCAATAATTACTATGCGTGAGAGAGGACAGATGAACATCGGAGAGAGTCTTCTATCTAAAGCACTCTGTGGGGGGATTCTTCTTGATGTTCTGACTTTACCCGGCCACACCAGATGGTTTCTTGACCGACCCCTATATGTAATTTCTGCAGGGGGAAAACTTGCGCCAGAAGGCTTGTGAGGAAGGAGACACGATGGCACTTTTGAGAGACATTACCGTCATCATGTTTGGAAACTTGAAGATTTCACCTCCCCTTTTGGACTTCTACATCTTTGTCGAAGAATAAGGGAATCTAATCAACACTGCGGAGCATTTGGACCCTGGATGAGAGCTCCCCAAAGAAATAAACTCTGGTACTTACAGGAAAGAAGACCTTTGGGTTCCATCTCGAAAGAGATGTCCGGTTGACACTTCTTGATGCGTAGGTACTGGCATCTGACTATGCTGAATGATGAGAGATTTCCTGCAAAACAAGTCAAACAAGTATGCCCCAGGTGTGATGGCTTTACCTCGTCCACCATCCTAAGTACTCAAAGTCTTTAAGCAATTCTATCTGTTTTAGATCATGTTCCTTTTGTAGGACTTCAATGTTAGAAATGCAATGCTTACCAAAATAGCTGGACGTTTTTGTAAACAAAACCAAAAAATAAAACGACGCCGGAATTTTCCGAGTGAAATATCTTTTTATTAATGAAAAAATGCCTAACATAGGCGAGTACATCAGGAAGTGGTCCCCTTAAGGAGGTGGCCACCAAAAAGGAAAACAAACAGCATTTACAAACATGGCAACGTAAGGAAAGATTCCATTGGGTTCCGATCTTGCTATGCTTTGCAGATCTTTAATATTCCTTCTGTTTTGCTTTCCAAAGTGGATGAACAAATTGATCCTCTACCCTTCTAAGTCCTCCAATTGTGGTGACTGGCTATACTCAAGGATCCAATGCACGACGCAGTCATTCACTTTTTGTCCCTCTTTTGCCTGGACCGCCCTTTTGGGTTTTCAATCCACCAGGACCCCTTTTTTGCCTAACTCCCCCTTTCGGGTTTTCAACTTAGCGGGTGTACTTTATTTCTTTTTCATTCTTTTGCCTGATCTTCCCCTTTTCTTTTATTTTATTTTTGATCAAGTTTATGCGAAGTATTTTTTAACTGCATCGGCATTCACGAGAAGTGGGAAGTCTTCGCCATCCATAGTTGAGAGGATCATGGCGCCACCTGAGAAGACTTTCTTTACGACATAAGGCCCTTTGTAATTTGGAGTCCACTTGCCCCTAGGATCATTGTGAATAGGCAGGATCTTCTTGAGCACAAGGTCACCAACTTGAAAATGTCAAGGACGGATCTTCTTGTCGAAGGCTTTTTTCATCTTCTTTTGATAGGCTTGCCCATGGCTTATGGCCGCTATTCTCTTTTCATCAATGAGGTTCAGTTGATCAAATCTGGTCTGAACCCAATCAGCTTCACTGAGCTTCACATCTGTCAATACTCTTAATGAAGGAATCTCAACCTCAACCGGAAGGATCGCTTCCATGCCATATACTAATGAGAAGGGAGTTGCCCTTGTGGAAGTACGCACCGAGGTACGATAACCATGTAAAGCAAAAGGCAACATCTCATGCCAGTCCTTGTAAGTGACCACCATCTTTTGCACAATCTTCTTGATATTCTTATTGGCCGCTTCAACTGCGCCATTCATCTTTGGCCTGTAAGGGGAGGAGTTATGATGTTTAATCTTGAATTTCTCGCATAATTCCTTCATCATCTTGTTATTGAGGTTGGATCCATTATCGGTGATACTTTTCTCAGGAACCCCATAACGACAGATTATATTGTGCTTGATGAAGCGAGTCACTACTTGTTTGGAGACATTTGCATAAGAAGCAGCTTCAACCCACTTGGTGAAGTAGTCAATAGCAACGAGGATGAAACGATGTCCATTAGAGGCGGTGGGCTTAATTTCTCCGATCATATCGATACCCCAGATAGCAAACGGCCAAGGAGATGTCAACACATTTAGAGGAACCGGAGGTACATGAACCCTATCTGCATACACTTGACATTTGTAACATACCACCACATGGTTGAAACAATCATGCTCCAAGGTCGACCAATAATAACCTGCCCTCAATATTTTTCTAGCCATGGTGTGTCCACTTGCATGTGTACCAAAGGATCCTTCATGCACCTCTTGCATGATCTTTGCTGCTTCGTGTCTATCCACGCATCTGAGCAACACAGAATCAAAATTCCTCTTGTACAACACCCCTCCAGCAAGGAAGAACTTGGCATATAGTCTCTTTAGAGTTTTCCTATCCGTAAGGGAAGCACCCTCCAGCAAGGAAGAACTTGGCAGGCTCATCTAGCCTTTTGATCACAATTAAAGGCCCTTCATTGTCCCATTTGACTTTGAACATGGATGCTAAAGTGGCCAAGGCATCCGCCAAATGATTTTCCTCTCGAGGGATGTGATCAAAGGTGATCTCATCAAAGTATTGAGCCAATTTCACAACATGTTCTCTATAGGGAACCAAATTGGGGTGGCGTGTTTCCCATTCTCCGTTGATCTGACTAATCACCAAAGCAGAATCTCCATACACTGCGAGATTTTTAATCCTCAAATCAATGGCAGCCTCAATACCATATATGCAAGCCTCGTATTCAGCCACATTATTAGTGCAATCAAAACAAGTCCTGGCCGTGAATGGAATATGAAAACCGGTCGGAGAAGTAAGCACAGCCTCAATACCATTACCCAATGCATTAGAGGCACCATCGAACACGAGCGTCCATCGCGCCCCTGGTTCAGGTCCTTCCTCTTGATCTTGAATCTTAGAAGTCTCTGCCACACACATTATATCCTCATCAGGAAACTCAAAGTACATAGACTGGGTATCGTCCACAGGTTGATGCGCAGGATAATCAGCAATCACACTGCTTTTAATGGCCTTCTGAGTAGTATATTGTATGTCATATTCTGTCAAGATCATTTGCCAACGGGCAATCCTTCCTGTCAATGCTGGTTTCTCAAATATATATTTGATCAGATCCATCTTTGAAATCAACAAAGTAGTGTGAGTCAACATATATTGTCTCAGTCGGCGAGCAGCCCATGCCAAAGCACAACAAGTTTTCTCGAGTAGTGAGTATCTTGATTCACAATCGGTAAACTTTTTGCTAAGGTAATAAATTGCGTGCTCTTTTCGACCGGACTCGTCATGCTGACCCAACACGCACCCCATTGAATTCTCGAGGACCGTCAAGTACATAATCAACGGTCTACCTTCCACTGGAGGCATGAGGATTGGAGGCTCTTGCAAATACTCTTTAACCTTATCAAATGCCTTTTGACAATTGTCATCCCACTTTATTTCCTGATTCTTTCTCAATAACTTGAAGATAGGTTCACACGTGGCGGTAAGGTGTGAGATGAATCTTGCAATATAATTCAACCTTCCCAGGAACCCACAGACCTGCTTCTTTGTCCTCGGCTCAGGCATCTCTTGTATAGCTTTTACCTTGGCGGGATTGACCTCAATACCCTTTTCACTTACGATGAAACCAAGCAACTTTCCTGATCTCACTCCGAAGGTACATTTATTGGGATTCAACCTTAACCGAAACTTTCTTAACCTTTCAAACAATTTCTTCAGGTGAACAAGGTGCTCCTTCTCAGTATGGGACTTTGCAATCATGTCGTCCACATAGACCTCGATCTCTTTATGAATCATGTCGTGAAACAAAGTCACCATAGCTCTTTGATAGGTTGCCCCAGCATTCTTCAACCCAAATGGCATGACTTTGTAACAAAAGGTGCCCCAAGGCGTAATGAATGTTGTCTTTTCCATGTCCTCGGGTGCCATCTTTATTTGATTGTAACCAGAAAAACCGTCCATGAAGGAGAAAACCGAGAACTGAGCAGTATTATCTACCAACACATCAATGTGAGTGTGGTGGTCGTTTTCTTTACCTCCCCGTTTCACTTGGGAGGACGGCACGCTAGACCCTTCACGCGAAATTTGGAAGGAGAATGCGCCCGTGGTGGGATGAATTTTATTTCAGTTCTTCCTACGATATCACACGAACTTTCTTATTTGTCCTACGAGTAGGAAAGGGGAAAAAAGATCTCAACTAAACCCTAGGAGTTTGCTAAGTGTGGGGATTTCACCTAGACTAGAAATTCTGGAGTCCGGGGGGTCGGTTATACATAGGGAAGTGTTTAAACACCCTACATATATGTAGTACTCTACAGGAACCTTCTCTGTGTCATTGTGATTGTGTTTGCTGCTAATGATTGGGAAAGTTTCTCCTTTGTATTAGGAGAAGGAATTGAATTGATTTGAAAAGACAGACAGACAGACAGACTGACTATTTTTGGTATTTTATTAGCTCGCTGAGATTCCTTGTGAACCTCATGCCTACATATCCCTAGTGGAAGTCAGAGCTTAATGTAGTTCGGGGAACTAACTAGGGAAATTAATTATTTTTTGGTGCCTTGCTTGAAGCTCAAGGTTGAAGCTTGGAATTAAATCTCTGTTTACAGTAAAGAGACATGAAATCATCTTTACAGAGAGGTATTTGTACTATTCTACCACAAACATTTAAAAGTGACAGAAAAGCTAAAAAAATGATGTTTCATTAAGAGGGGAGTCTACTTGGTTGATCAAGTATGACAGCCATCGTGCCTCTAAAATGAAAGAAAGATGCTCGTCCAAATTAGGGAAAGTGTACAAGTCTGGGGATGTGCCAGAGCATGTCTTTCAGAGTCCTAAGTGGGAGACTTTGAATGAAATTGAAATTGAAATGTTTGTTTGTTTGAATGTGGTAGAGTAGTAAAAATATCTCTCTATAGAGATAAGCTATGTCTATCTACTGTATAAAAGATTTGACTTTAGCTGGCTTGTATGAGGCCCAAGCTTGAGGCTTTTTGATTGATTAATTAATTATTATTGACTCTGGGAGATGACTCCACTGGGGATTAATTACAGGGTATTTTTGTGTTCTGTACAAAGCCCAGAATTGAGGCTGACTCTACTTAGGGAGACTCTATTTGTGTGCCTTGTACAAAGCCCAAGGTTGTGGCTAACTGTTGAGGATAATTGAATGAATGACTCTATTTTATGTGCCTTGTACAAAGCCCAAGGTTGTGGCTAACTCTAGCTAGGGAAAACATTATTTTCTGCCTTGTACAAAGCCCAAGGTTGTGGCGGACTCTTAAATGAATTAAGTATGGATGACTATATGGGGAAAGATCCTAAGTGTTAGGAATCTTTGACACATGAAAATATGGTTTATCTGCCTTGTACAAAGCCCAAGGTTGTGGCTACTGAATGATGAAGAACTCACTGGGGAGACTCTATTATTTGCCTTGTACAATGCCCAAGGTTGAGGCTGACTCTTGACAGGGGAGTTTTATTGTTTGGGTGCCTTGTGTGAAGCCCAAGGTTGAGGCTAACTATTTTTGTTGGTTTTGACTCTACTGAGGAGATTTTATTTATTGAAAGACTGTTTTTCTTTGGAAGCTAACCCTTTCCAGGGATTTTGACTCAGCTGGAGAAATTGTTTGGTAAAAGACTGTCTTTATCATGTTTTTTTTGGAGGCTGACCCTTTCCAGGGGTTTTGACTCTTTTGGGGAAATTATCTCCTAAGAGAAGTGAATCTTTATTTTTTGACATTTTTTATTAATTGACTTAGGAGGCTAACCCTTTCCAGGGGATTTATTAAAAATGAAGGAATGTGTGGAAGCTAACCCTTTCCAGGGATTTTTATTGAAATGATTGATTGATTTTAATTGACTTTGGAGGCTAACCCTTTCCAGGGGTTTATATTAAAAATGAAAGAATGTGTGGAAGCTAACCCTTTCCAGGGATTTTGTGATTGAAAAATGGATGGCAGAAAGATTATCTAATGGAGACTTCTTGTTTAAAGCCCAAGATGAAGGCTGACACATGCTGAGGATGATCAAACATGGATCCTAGACTCTGCTAAGGAAGATTGATGAAGATAAGGGTGACAGAGACTGTCCATGTCTCTCATTCCAAAAGGTGTACTCAATGCAAAATTGAGACAAACTTAGCTTGTTTAAAGTCTGGTTTAAATTGGAAGAAACTCACCAGGGTAGGCTAAAAGGTGACTAAAGACCTGTTCCTATGTTTATAAGAAACCTGATGGGTCCTTGTATACAAGCTCAAGAGGAAGCTGGAAATGCTTTTAAGAAGCCTGTGGGTCCTTGTACAAAGCCCAAGAGGAGGCTAATCGAGGGTCCTTGTTATAGCACAAGAGAAAGCTATGTAGTTTTGAACTTATTTTGGCTCTAAGCAAATGGGTAAGAGGTTTCACCGGGAATAATTCCTCTTTGGGTGGATGTGTCCTATTTATTTGGATTCTAAGGTTTTTACCAAGATGTTTCACCGGGAATAATTCATCTTGGGGGTTTGAACTACAGATCTCTAATTAGGAAAGAGCCTTCACCGGGAAGACATTCTCAATCCTAGGTCATATTCCTATAATATATATATATATATAGTTTAACTGTCCTAAGGTTTATACTCAAACGTAGTTCTAAACTAATATATGCACAATTTATATTTGACAGTAATTTAAATAAAGACTGTAAATTGAAAGCTTGTAAAGCCTAACCTGGATGGAGTGGAGGCCATTGAAGAAGTATGTACAGAGCCTCAACAGTAATTTTTGTTGTTTTGTTGATAACAGTTGGATATATATATGATAAACAGTTAGTGGTTTTTTGAAAACAGAAGAAGTGAAGATGGACAAAGGTCACATAGGTATCTGAAGAGTTTCACCGGGAATAATGCCCTTCAAATACCAGAAGAATGTTTTGAAAACAGAAAGAAGATTTTGAAAATACAGTTTTGAAAACAAGCTAAGAAGAGAAGGTTTTTGGGACTTACACTCTATTAGAGGCCCAGTACTTTACAGTACTGGTGTAAAAGCAATTTGAAAATGATTTGGAATGATACAAGGTTTTGTTGTTTGAAAACCTTAATCATCCGTTTAATTAGAGATTGAAAACAGTTTTGAATATTGACAAAAGTCAACTTAATCAAAGTAAAAATAAAGATTTTTACTTAATTAAGACCTAAACAATTAGGGTTTTATCATAAACTTTATTTACAAAATGATTAGGTTAAAACAAAGTGAATATATGTATTTAAAGTATTTAAGAAAACACTTAAAACATACTATTTTAAACCTAATAAAAATATATGAAATAAATAATATTTTTATGATTTTTTTTATTATTCACAAAATAGGTATATTAAATGATAAGTGTGTGAAAAATGAAGTGAAAATAAATTAATTTGATAGGTTAAATAAATATGTGAAGTTTGTGAGAAAATGAAAGAAATTGTGTATTAAAAAATAGTTTTGGCCCTTGGAGGGTTTGAACCCACGCCCTCTAGGTCACACACTCAAAACAAACACCACTGAGCCAACGCGCGTGTGGTGATAGTAACTTGCATTCATTTGGTTATGTTTCAAAACAACTAGTAAATCATTGAAAAATAAAAGAATCAAAAAGTCTGGGGCGAGGGGGATTCGAACCCCAGACTTGAGGCATGATGAGACTAAGGGCGTATGGGAGGCCACTAGGGCAAGTTTGTTCAGTCGTTTAAGGAACGCATACCATTCAAAATAAAATAAACTTTGGCCCCAGATTCAAATTTTGCGCGCCATGGCCATAGTCATCTTCTTCCTCGAGCTCAAAGATTTTCAAAATCCTAACTCTCTGGTTTCTCAACTAAATGACATGATGTAAACATCAATCTTGTTCTAAATTTCCTCACGAATCCAGATATGTAACTAACATTTATTTATATGAACTATAGCTACCTAATTTCTCAGAAAACTCTAAGAACATATAAACCCTAAATTTGAAATTAAATGACAAACAAGACGAATAAATGCAAGATGATAGAGGGTTTTCAATCCTCTGATGATGCTAAACAAGATAGAATCGAGCTTTAACTCAGTGAGTGCTTAAATTAAAGAGGTGAAGTTCAGAAACTTACCTCTGAAAATGGAGGTCGTGAGGATGATTGAGAGCACCTGGGCTTGAATGAATGATCTCAATAGCTTCCCTGAGACTCAATGATGCTAACTGAATGCTTATTGGAGCTTGAATCCTCCTGAATTGCTCTATGGACCTCCCTCGATTTCAGCTTCAAGTGAACATGGAGGTTGTTGAATTTGGAGTTACAGATGAGCTGCAGCCATCTGGTTAGCTTCACTATGACCTGAGGAGTGTGCCTGGATGATTGGCTTGGCTCAGAACCTCCTGAATCACTCCATGGACCTCCAACTGCAAATGCTCCAAAGTGAGAGCAACAATGGTGTTCCTCCACTTACAGAAGTGATCCAGGTGCTTGGATCACCTCAAATGACCTCCCTTGAGATGTTAGAATGCTCACTTTCCAAAGATAAGCTCTGGTTTGAAGAAATCGATTCTTCTTGCCAAAGAACTTTGAAAAACAATGAACATGAGAAGAGAAAGAGAAAGCAAGGAATATGGTTGCTTTGGTGTGGTTTCTGAATGAGAATGAGGCCTCTATTTATAGGCAAATGTCTCAGTACTGATTGGGAGAGTGAGCTTGCTTAGTGAAGCAAGTTTGGTTTCTTAGCCATGAAGAAATTCAAAGAATATTCCAAGTGCAATGATGAGCTCTTTGATACCACTCCCTAGCCATCGGTTTTGCTTGATCTTAGGGGACCAAATGGCTGCAGAAATGAGCTCCAATTGGTTGGGAGAAGATTCCTTTGATGAATCACCAATTTGTCATAAATTCAAAAATGCAATCATTACATAATCACATGCCTTTGTTTTTGGGAATCTTCTCTAATCCTTATGCAATGATGGAAATTGATGTATGGTATGGTTTCAGATGCATTAGAGGTCGTGTAGCATCACTTAGTGAAGCAAAATGCACAAAATTGCAAAGTTTCAAATTGTACATGACCTATAATTTTACTTCATGAGGCCAACTTTGAACAAGCATAACTCCTAGCTCAAATTGAATTTGGAGAAGGTTGAACACAATTTGGAAATCCCTAAACATCTACTTCAAATCATTAGTTTGGAGTTTCTTCAGAATCCTTTGGCAAATTTGTGAAAAATGAGGCCAAAGTTGGAAGAAAACTAGGTTAAAACACTTAGAAAAATTTCTAAGTGTTTATGACCTAAAACTCCAAAATTTCCAAAACTCTTAAATGATTGATCTTTTGAAAAAAGTTCCTTTGTAAGATGTTGTTTTATTTTGCAAGATCTACAACTTTCATGTTGGAAGTTTTTTGAGTTGTGTAGGTGAAATTTTGAGTTCTCACCATGCCTTAAAAAACCCTAATTCCCGACTTTTTGCTCCTTGATGAATTTCTTTGAATTTCTTTGGTCAAATGACTTCATTATCCATATATTGATGATATTGATCCTTAAAAGTCATGGTTTGACCAAAAATCTCAAAAGTCAATGGTGATCCCACACAGTTGACTTTTCCTGACAAAGTGAATTTTTGGGCTTTTATGAAGAAACAAGATCTTCTCCTCAAATGAATGATGTAAATGGATTATATTGAGGTAGTAGAGATTCTTGAATCATGTATTGAGTTTTGGATCCATGCCCTGATTAAAAGTCAACCATCCTGGTGAATTAGGCCAAAAACCCTAATTGTCGACCAGATGAGAATGATGACTGTAGACTTTGAATTGAGGTGTGATGTCCAGTGGATCTTGTCATATGGGTTATTTGAAGATGATTGATGTCTTTGAATGATCCCCTGGGGCTTTTTAGGGTTTCCCAAAGGTGATCCCTGATTTTAGTCCTTGATAGACCCCAAACCCTAGTCTGTTGATCTGAGTAATCCTGTACTTAGATAACTGGGTGTCTTAATCAATCATAGGTGTAATAATGAGGGTTTTGAGTCTTATGCTTGTATTAGAGACTAATCCTCCTATTGATTTATCCTTTGCCTGAGTTTTCTTGTCTTTGAACAACCTCGATTGAATGTCAGGCTGCTCTGGGTACTTGCTTTGACTTGATGAAAATCCTGAAGATATGTCATCTCAGGGGGGTCAAAAATTAGGGTATGACAGATGCCCCTATTTAAGTTTTCTTTTATCTGGAGGGAGAGAGATTGATATCTCGATCTTTCCTGCATAAAAGAGACTTAAATATTAAAGAATGCCCGAATTTTGGGCGCTCCTGAGATGATAAAATCTTTGCATAATCTGATCCCGTTGTCGCACTTGGCGGGGGACGAGGAGACAAACTCTTGCAGAAATACTTGATGTGGATTCTGGCGAATGGATGGCAATATAGGATGCGCAATCCATCTTCTTTAACTAAGTGTTGATACTTAGAAAAAGGTAAACAACCTCCTCTCGTTCCGGATGTCCAAATCTCGAAACTGGTCTTAGTTGCGTTTGGACAATATCTCAGATAAAGAGAAAATTTCCAACGGTTTGTTTCCTCATCAAACTTCTTACCAGCGCTTGGAGGTAAGATGCCATTTGACGGCTGTAAAGAAACTTCAAAGGTTTGTTTCCTCGTCAAACTTCTTATCAGCGCTTGGAGATAAGATGCCATTTGACGGTAGTAAAGAAACTTAAAAGGTTTGTTTCCTCGTCAAACTTCTTATCAGCGCTTGGAGATAAGATGCCATTTGACGGTAGTAAAGAAACTTCAAAGGTTTGTTTCCTCGTCAAACTTCTTATCAGCGCTTGGAGATAAGATGCCATTTGACGGCTGTAGAGAAACTTCACCATCTTCCCTTTTGACTTGACGTCTTTGAAAGAATGTCATATGGCCTCATGATCTTTTGAGGGGCTAATGACTTTGTTTGAAGGCGGACGAACTGTTTTCGGGGTGAAAACTGCCATTCGTCAACTGATGCCTGGGGAATCAACGAACTGTTTTCCTAAGAGGAAAACTGCCATTCATCGACTCTGTGGGGAGTTAAACATCCCAGAAACAGACAAACTGTTCGAAGAAACTGCCATTTGTCGATCTCTTAAGTATTTAACAGACAAACTGTATTTTCTTGGGAAAAGACTGCCATTTGCCAATTGCTAGGGGAACAAACTGTCTTCTGCCGGGGAAGATTGCCATTTGTCGACCCTGTCATGAAAGAAAGTGAGCAAACTGTCTTCTGCTGAAAGAGACTGCCATTTGCTGACTTTGTTGTGATAGAAAGTGAGCAAACTGTCTTCTGATGAAAGAGACTGCCATTTGCTGACTTTGTTGTGATAGAAAGTGAGCAAGAAGTGGCACCTCTTGACCCTGCTGGGGAAATACCAAACCTCTAGGGAATTCCAAAATGTGAAGCAGACCATCTTATCTGAAGAAGACTGTCGAATGTCGCTCTGCAGGAGATTCTCGGCTGAGGAATTCCAAAAGTGAACAAACTATCTCTTTGAGGGAGACTACCATCTGTTGACTTGCTTGGTGAGATCCTTGTGTATGAACTGTTGTTTTGAAGGAAAAAGTTTCTCCGGAACTTGCAGGGGAAACTTGAGTTCATGCCTCTATGACTTAGGCATTCACAGGATCAAAGCCTGATTCGGCTATGCAATTATGATGTAATGTATGCATGAATATTATGACAATGATAAAATGTAAAGTGAATGTGAATAGAATTGTCGCGGATGTAAAATCCTATGATGCGACTTGAATTCTTGTTGATCAGAAGATGTCCTCTTCTTGTAGTTCGAACTCTGTTGGGAATACCTGGTTATCAGTTGTCCGCTGTCCGAAATGAGTAATATGAATTGAAGTAAAGATCCGTCATCGGGAGATGTTCGCAAAGCGACCTCATGGGGAAATCTTGGTTCCCGGAGTCTCAACCGTTCTCGGAGCAACTGTTTGCATTCTTCCTATTGTTTGTAAACCTTAGAAAGAAATTTCACCTTTATTTTTTGCAAGTAAATTCATTTTATTTTATGAAAACATTTGTTTCAAGGAAAATGACTGTTTAAACTTAAAATGCATTTCAAGAAACTGAAAAAGACTAGATTGCAAAGGAAAAGCACAAGGCTCAAATTATTATATATGGAATGGTAATCAGCCAAATGCTTGATTCCATGGAGTATTTACAAAGTTGGAAATTGGTAATTTTCGGGAAAAGGGCTACGATGAAACGTGACGACCGTTATCTTTCCCTTCCACTCCGAGTTGCGCTGTATTCGTGCTTCGTAGAAGATGACCTACTGTTGATGAACACTCCGCTATGGATTTTGAATGATCAAGTGTGTCCTGAACACAGTTACTTGCCATATATCCCTAACTTTTGCGTAAACTACCCCTTTCGGGTTTTAAGTCTACCGGGATTGATTAATATATATTTTTTTTATGTCTCTAACTTTTGCCTGAATCGCCCTTTCGGGTTTTCGATTCACCGAGACGCTCTTTTTTTGCCTAAGCCGCTCTTTGCGAGTTTTCAACTTAGCGAGCTGTTCTTTTGTTTATTTAGGCGAAGTATTTCTTGACTGCGTCGACGTTCACAGGACGGGTGAATTCTTCTCCATCCATAGTCGTGAGTATTAAGGCTCCTCCTGAGAAAGCTCTCTTGACCACGTAGGGGCCGTCATAATTGGGAGTCCATTTCCCTCTCGAATCTGTGAGAAAAGATTGAATCTTTTTGAGTACAAGGTCGCCTTCTTTGATTGTGCGAGGTCGAACCTTTTTGTCGAAAGCTTTCTTCATTCTTTGTTGATATAGCTGTCCGTGGCATAAAGCTGTCATGCGCTTTTCTTCGATTAAGTTCAATTCATCGAATCTGCTTTGACACCACTCGGCTTCTGTTAATTTTGCCTCCATCAAAACTCTCATTGATGGAATCTCAACCTCTATAGGTAAGACTGCCTCCATGCCATATACAAGGGAGAAAGGAGTTGCTCCAGTCGAAGTACGTACTGATGTACGGTAACCATGAAGAGCATACGGGAGCATTTCATGCCAATCCTTGTAAGTGATGACCATCTTCTGAATGATTTTCTTGATGTTTTTGTTAGCTGCTTCTACAGCTCCATTCATCTTTGGTCTGTAAGGAGATGAGTTGTGATGTTCGATCTTGAATTCTTCACAAAGCTCCTTCATCATTTTATTATTCAAATTTGACCCATTGTCAGTGATTATCTTGCTAGGAATGCCATAGCGACAGATGATGTGATTCTTGATAAACCTGACGACAACTTGTCTTGTAACATTTGCATATGAAGCTGCTTCAACCCATTTGGTGAAATAGTCTATAGCTACCAAGATGAAGCGATGTCCGTTGGACGCTTTTGGCTCGATCATTCCAATCATGTCGATTCCCCACATGGAGAAAGGCCAAGGGGAAGAGAGTATGTTGAGAAGAGATGGTGGCACATGAATTTTATCGGCGTAGATCTGGCATTTGTGACACCTCTTTGCGTATTGGTAGCAATCTGACTCCATTGTCAGCCAATAATATCCTGCTCTCAGTATTTTCCTTGTCATGGTATGTCCATTGGTGTGAGTACCAAAGGAACCTTCATGTATTTCTCTCATGAGTATTTCTGCTTCTTTTCTGTCAACGCATCTGAGCAGAACCATGTCGAAGTTTCTCTTGTACAGAACATCTTCATTCAGGAAGAATCTACAAGCTAACTTTCTCAAAGTCTTTCTATCTTTCTTTGATGCCCCAGGAGGGTACTCTTGCTTTTGAAGAAAGTTCTTGATGTCGTGATACCACGGTTTGTCGTCGATGATTGCTTCTACTGTGAACACATGAGCGGGCCTATCCAGGCGCATAACATCGATCCGAGGAATGTCATTCCAATGATTTATCCTAATCATGGAAGAGAGTGTGGCTAATGCATCAGCCAAATTGTTTTCTTCACGAGGAATGTGATGAAAATCTACCCTGTCGAAGAATGGTAACAATCTTCTCGCGTAGTCTTTGTAAGGAATTAGCCCTGGTTGGCGTGTTTCCCATTCTCCTTTGATTTGATTGATGACCAAAGCAGAATCTCCGTATACATCCAAGTGTTTGATTCTTAGATCCATGGCTTCTTCGAGACCCATGATGCAAGCTTCATATTCGGCCTCATTGTTTGTGCATTTGAAAGTTAATCTGGCAGTAAATGGAATATGGGTACCCTGAGGTGTAACAATGATTGCCCCAATTCCTCGTCCATAAGCATTGACAGCTCCGTCAAAGATTAAGCCCCACTGGGATCCTATCTCAGGTCCTTCGTCTGGTAGTGGCTCGTCGTAATCTTTCATCTTGAGGTACATGACGTCCTCGTCTGGAAAGTCAAAACTGGTTGATTCATGACCATTGAGTGGGTGGTGAGCCAGGTGCTCAGCTAGAATGCTTCCTTTCACGGCTTTCTGTGCGTGATACTCAATGTCATATTCTGATAACAACATCTGCCAACGGGCAATTCTCCCGGTTAAGGCAGGCTTCTCAAAGATGTACTTGATTGGATCCATATGAGAGATCAAACAAGTAGTATGTCGAATCATGTACTGGCGGAGACGCTTGGCAGCCCAGGCCAAAGCACAACACGTCTTCTCGAGCATGGAGTAGCGGGATTCACAGTCAGTGAATTTCTTGCTTAGGTAGTAGATGGCATGCTCTTTTCTCTTTGTCTTGTCTTGCTGTCCAAGGACACAACCCATGGAGTCTTCTAAGACGGTTAAGTACATTATCAAAGGTCTTCCTTCCACTGGAGGAGACAAGATGGGTGGTTCGAGCAGATATTCCTTAATGCTGTCGAACGCTTTCTGACAATCGTCTGTCCAGACGCAACTTTGATTTTTCCGTAGAAGTTTGAAAATAGGAGCGCAAGTTGCAGTCATGAGATATATGAATCTCGAGATGTAATTCAGACGTCCAAGAAATCCTCTAACTTGTTTCTCGGTTCTGGGCGAAGGCATTTCTTGAATTGCCTTGACTTTGTCTGGATCTACTTCAATTCCTCGTTTGCTGACAATGAAACCAAGGAGTTTTCCTGAATAGACACCAAAGGTGCACTTGTTGGGGTTCAGGCGAAGCTGAAACTTCCGTAAGCGTTGAAATAACTTTGTCAGATTCTGTATGTGATCTTCTTCATTTTCTGATTTGGCAATCATGTCGTCCACATAGACTTCCACTTCCTTATGCATCATGTCGTGGAAAAGCGTAGTCATGGCCCTTTGATAAGTTGCCCCTGCGTTCTTTAGTCCAAAAGGCATAACACGGTAGCAAAACGTGCCCCAGGGGGTGATGAAAGTTGTTTTTTCCATGTCTTCAGGTGCCATTTTGATTTGGTTGTATCCTGAAAATCCGTCCATGAACGAGAAAACTTTGGATTTTGCTGTACTGTCTACCAACATATCAATATGTGGTAAAGGAAAATCATCCTTAGGGCTAGCTTTGTTCAAATCTCTATAGTCGACGCACATGCGGACTTTTCCGTCTTTCTTAGGAACGGGAACAATATTAGCTAACCACTGAGGGTATTCTGAAGTGACGAGGAAACCTGCGTTGATCTGCTTTTGAACTTCCTCTTTGATTTTCATGGCCATCTCCGGATGAGTTCTTCTTAATTTTTGCTTGACCGGAGGGCATTCGGCTTTTAATGGCAAGTGATGCTCCACTATACTGGTATCCAACCCTGGCATATCTTGATAAGACCAAGCGAAGACATCTGAGAATTCTTTGAGCAGCTGTATCAAACTCTCTCTGATCTCTGAACTGAGCGAAGCTCCAATCTTAACCTCTTTTCTGTTTCCATCGGAACCAAGGTTAATGATCTCTAGAGGCTCATTGTATGGCTGAATGGCCTCTTCCTTTTGTTGAAGTAATCGTGAAATTTCCTTTGATATTTCTTCGTCTTCTTCTTCCTCTGCCTCGAATACAGGAAACTCAAAGCTTGGAGAAGTCATTCGGTCGCACGTTTCAACGGGGTATTTTATGATTAATCCGCATATGTGTGATAAGTTTTATTTAGACAACGAGGGAAGACTCGGTGTATGCAGTTAATGGAATTTTTGATGTTTTTTAAGGGTGTTTTTTAGGATTACCAATTTCCGAAAAAAAAGAAAAGGGAAAACTAAACGAAGGAACAGAATGACATTTTTATTTATGGACAGTCATTTTTTGAAACAAAGACCCTATAAAACAAAACTCTATTGCTTTGGGCGAAGCAAAGAGGGACATTTTCCTAAGAAATAGTAAAATGCAAAGCCCTATGAAACATCTCTTCACCCTGGGCTATGGTGAGAGGACAAAATAACGGTGAAAGTTCCTACTTAGGAGTGCGAACAACAGTTGAAACTTCAACAGCTGTCCAGTAGTGGCGAACCCCATTGTGCACTAAGTAATCTGGAACCTTAGGCTTAAGCTGGCCTGTGGTAGGTCTTGATTTACCAACCACTGTCTTTGCAACACTCAGACGATCTTCTTCTACTTCAGCAGACTGAGCGGTGTGAGCATACCCATTTCCGAGTGGAGTATGTCGGTTTTTCTTTTGAGGAAACTTCCAATCTTCTGAATGGAGAGACTCGTTGTCGGAGACACTTTCGAGATCGTCCTCTTCTGTATTTTGGTCTTGCTCTTCTCCCAAGATGGTATTGACTAGATATGTGAACTCTATATCAGTAGCCTCGGAAGGTGACTTGGGGATATAATCCTCAATGATGATTTCACCAGTCGATGATGATGAATAGCAAGGGTTATACATCTCTTTTGGCTGAGAGAGGTACTCATAATCAATGTTCCATCCAGTTGGAACAATGTCTTCAAGAGAGATTCTTGAACTTTCAGGAGCGGAGTATTTCACCATGTAGTCGAACTTTCCGCTTGGTTCTCCTAATGTATCCCAAGTCTCTTCGGGGATAAGAGGAACTTCTTCTGATGAACCATGATTTCTGGTGGTGAAGCTGTCAGTAACTTCATCACTGCTTGGTTGAGTCTTACTTTCAGATCCTTTAGTCGGATAACAGCAAGGTGAATCAGACTCTGGTAGGGAGATGTATCCTGCTTTGTTAAGATAGGATAACCATTCCTCTTCATCGGTGTTTTCCGTACCGATGGTATTGACTGTTTGTTGAACAGGTTGAAGAAAACCTCCACTGCAGAAAGTTTCTTGAATAGGGAGAACTACCTCAATCCCTGGGATAGCTCTTGATGATGTCGGAAAGAATCCAATTCCCGTTCTGTTCTTGTTGTTGGTAGGAATATTAATGTGTCCCCAACCACTGGTAGTGCCATCCTTTACAACTTGGATTGCATCTCTGTATGAAGAAATAGACGCTGCTTTCTCCTTTCCTTTTTCCTTATCCAAGGAAAGTGCTTGGAATTTAGTTCCAACAACTTCTTTTGGTTCTATGTCGGAGAATGATGACAGGTTGCTGACGATCAGAGCTCGTTCTCCACATACGGTTACCAATTTGTCATTTCTTATGAACTTCAGTTTCTGATGAAGTGTTGAAGTAATTGCCCCAGCCTCATGAATCCATGGGCGACCTAGCAAACAACTGTATTGTGCTGGAATGTCCATAACTTGGAAAGTGATTTTGAACGTCTGAGGTCCAATAGTTATGGGAAGATCCACTTCTCCGAAAACTGACTTTCTTGATCCATCAAATGCTTTGACGATGACATGACTTTTTCTTAGAGGGTAATCTTCGAAAGATAATCTTGATAATGTTGATTTAGGCATGACATTGAGAGAGGATCCATTGTCTATTAGGACTCCTGTGAGTGTATCACCCATGCAGCCAACTGAGATGTGAAGTGGAAGATTGTGGTCCACTCCTTCTTCAGGAAGATCTTCGTCACAGAAACTTAGGTTAGTTCCGGCGGAGATGTTGGCAACGATGTTGTTGAATTGGCTTATTGTAACACTTGGTTCTACGAAAGCTTGTTCCAAAACTTTCTGTAGAGCTTCCCTATGAGCTTCAGAACTCAATAGCAGGGAAAGAACAGAAATCCTAGACGGAGTATGTAGTAATTGATCTACAATGTTGTATTCACCCCTCTGGATTAACTTCAAGATCTCATCATTTTCTTTCGCTTGAACAGCATTGGTCGGATGATTATCTTGCCTACGTGGTACTTCCTCCGAAGGTTTCTCCACATTTTCTATTGTTCTGTTGAAGACTCGTCCACTTCTGGTGACTCGACTAACATCAGCAATGTTGACAACAGACGGTAATGGTATTTCCTTACCATTTTCAATGAATGTAGCGTTGTACTTGTATGGTATAGCCTTGCTGGACTCATACGGTACAGGACCTGGTAAGTAGATGACTAGCGGAGCAACTGCTGCCTTCCTGCTATCATACTTAACTTGCATAGGTTCAACTTGATTAATTTGAGGAGATACGGTAAAGACTTCGTCATCTTCTCTGTTGGCAAGAACAGTAATGGTATTGTCATCCATCAGCTTCTGAATATCGTTGCGAACACGCAAACATCCTCGTGAATTTCTTCGACAGATTCTGCATCTACTGTAAGCGTGGAAATCTGTTCCAAAGTAGGCAAGTCCATTTAAAGTTTTGTGGAACCTGACTACCGATCCTTCAAGGTCTTCAACTTTGTAGATTTTGTATTCTCCTGGACATCCTTGAACCATGTTGATGTCATGTTCAGTTCTGACTCGGATATGTTGAATCCATCCCAAGTCCATTTGTTCTTGTAATGCAGCTTGAACTACGACACATCCCTGAGTATTCCTTGGACAAATATCACATGTGAAGTAGTTGTGAGGTGGTACATGACCGTACCCAGCTTGTCTAGCGTGCATCTTGACAAGATTTTCCCCTATCTGACGAATGTCGTAGATTTGAATGACATTGGGGTGTTGACCTATCAGATTTACTGAATCTTCTTTATGATGCGGCAAAGGATTTGCTTGGACGTTTGGATTAGTATCTTTGAAGGATAGCATTCCGCTCTTCACTAATCGTTGGACGTCAATCTTGAAAGATAAACAGTTCTCAATATTGTGACCTGGTGCCCCCTGATGATAGGGACAAGATTGGTCAGCCTTATACCATGGTGAGGAACTGTTTGTAGGATTTGGAGGACTCCTTGTCTGGATGAGTCCTTTTGCCAGTAATGTTGGAAACAATTCTGCATACGGCATTGGTACGGGGTCAAAGGCAGGATACCTTGGAGCCCGATTGTTGTAATTTGGAGGTCGAACCTGCTGCTGAGGTTGCTGCGACCTTTGTTGAGTTTGTTGTTGCGAAACCTGAGGTTGATAAGCTGGCGCTGAGTTAACAACCGGAGTTATTGTTGCAACTTGAGGTTGGAATTTCTTCTTGATTTTGTGCAAGACATTGCTGACATCTTGATCCTTTTTCTTCTGGAAAGAACTTCCATACTTTCTTGGACCAATAGAAGATTCTGGTTCTTTGTTCAAGCGTCCTTCTCGAACTGCTTCTTCTAAACGTACACCCATGTTTACCATCTCGGTAAAGTCACTTGGTGCACTTGCAACCATTCGTCCGTAGTAAAATGGACTCAAAGTTTTGAGATAGATTTTTGTCATTTCTTTCTCTTCAAGTGGTGGACAAATTTGAGCAGCAACTTCACGCCATCTCTGAGCGTATTCCTTGAAGCTTTCTTTATCCTTTTGAGTCATGGCCCGGAGTTGATCTCTGTCGGGAGCCATATCCAGATTGTACTTATACTGTTTGAGGAAGGCCTCTCCGAGGTCTCGAAAAGTACGAATCTCTGAACTGTCCAAGTTCATGTACCATTTGAGTGCAGCACCAGTCAGGCTGTCTTGAAAATAATGAATGAGTAATTGTTGATTATCAGTCTGAGTTGACATTCTTCGAGCGTACATCACAAGATGACTTTGTGGGCATGAATTCCCTTTGTACTTCTCGAATTCTGGTACTTTGAATTTGTGAGGAATCTTAACATTTGGAACCAGACAGAGGTCTGCAGCATTCTTTCCAAATAGATCTTGTCCTCGGAGAGTCTTGAGTTCCTTCTGCATTTGCAGAAACTGTTCCTGGAACTCGTCCAATCTTTCATACACGCCAGCGTCCTCACTGGGAGCGTGATGATATACTTGTCCTCCCTGCGGGGGAAAAGTATGCATAATCGGCTGTGGAGAAGCCATGACAGCAGATCTTGGAATCTCAGCATTCTGTTGTGTGAAACCCATTGCCGTTGCTCTTGGAACTTCAATTTCCAGAGGTTTGTAACCCTCCGGTGGACGCATATCCATGGTGACTTTTGGAGCTTCAGAAGCTGGAGGTATGTACCCTTCTGGAGTAAAGTTATACGGCATGCCCCAAGGTCGATCAGGCGGCATGGTATACTGAGGAATAGGAGTAGAAACAATCTCGGAAACCACAGTCCTTTGTGGTTCTTCTGGCGTTGGTCGATTCTGCGCAACTACCAGGGCTTCTACCATACTATTGAGTCTTTCAACAGTACCTTTGAGAGTATTAATCTCTTCTCTGAGTTCTTCATTCTCTTGCTCAAAGTCTTCCATTCTTTTCTTGCGACTTGAACGAGTGTTGTATGGATGAGACAGCTTGAAAGTCTTGGTTCACCTCCTTCTCCTCCTCTCTTTCTGGAGAAAGGAAAGTGACTATTAGATCCGCGACAATTCTCGTGTCAGTGCGTACAACTAAAGCGATGTATGATATGCAATTAAGTTATTTATTTTTCAAGGAAACACCATAATTACGTTATGAAACATCAAACTTTTATTAATTAAGCGAAAACGCCGTTTTTTACACACTTTGAAAATGGAAATACAGAGAAACTGAGAGAAAGGACTCTAAAACTTTGATGAAGAGCCGACTTCACGTTCTAACATCTTCTTCTGTTTCTTGAGCTGAGCGTTCTCTGACGTGAGTTGATCGATGATCCAGGAAGCAGGAGGGATATGATGAGAAAGTGACGTTTGTGTCACTTGTCGATCGAGTACTTCAAGTAACTCATCCTTCCTTCTTAGGATGTTTTGAATCTCAACATTTTCCGTGTTGACGACTCGATACTTGTTCCTCCAAGCATTCCTTTCTTGGCATACCTTGTTTAATGCCGCTTGCAGTTTTTCAACATCGGTGGAGAAAAGGTAAATTGGTTCCCTTAGGGGAATAGGTTCTTGATGTTGATATGGCATCCTGAGCTTGAATGCTCTGACGCGTACCCATTGAAGGTAAGGATCCAGGGAGATGCAAAGATGTTTTCCTAACAATCTTCTCCCTTTGCTGTGAACAAGACGCCAGGCTTGGACAATTTCCTTCTTCAGCATGTTGCCATGATCGTCGATGTTCTTGAAGAACAGACCCTCCAATTGAATGTTACTTGGAATATTTTTCATGGGATAGCCGTATTGACGACGGGCTAAAGCTGGATTGTAACTGATTCCTCCCTTAGTTCCAATAAGGGGTATGTTGGGGAAACTTCCGCAACTAAAGATGATCTTGGTTTCGTCGTTGTCAGGACTACACCAATCAATGTCTGTATGAGTGAGAGACATGATTTTCTGTGACCAGTAAAGGCCATCCCTCATGTTCCAGAAAGTGCTAGACTTCGGCAGGTGTGAAACGAACCATTCGTATAACAACGGTACGCAGCATGTGATTAATCCTCCTTGCTGCAGGTTTCTTGAATGCACAGAGTGATAAGCATCCGCAAGCAAGGTTGGAACTGGATTTCCAATTAAGAAGATCTTAATTGCGTTGATGTCGACGAAATCGTTAATGTTAGGGAACAAAAACAATCCGTAGATAAGCAAAGCCAAGACTTCCTCAAAAGCGCTCATATCTTGGATGCTGACGAAGTACCGAGCTTGATCAAACAGGAATTTGGAGGGCAATCCTTGAATTCCTCCTCTACTCACCATATGAGTTCTGATGTCGACTACGTTCAAAGGAGTAGTTGCAGCAATGATAACGTCGTCAGGATTCTTTTCCAAACCGGAGTACGGATCTTGCGCGTACACGGGTATTCCAATTAGACGAGAGTACTCCTCTAACGTAGGTATGAGCTGATAATCTGGAAAGGTGAAGCAGTGATACGTTGGATCGTAAAACAGCACCAAGGTGGGAAGGATCCCATCCACAATGTTGGTATTGAGCAAAGGCAGAAGTTTTCCATACTTCTCCTTGAAAGCCTGGGGGTTGACCACCAGTTTTCCGAGCTTTCCCAGTTCCTCGACCTGGGGAATCTTGAAGGTGTATTTCGTAACTCTCTTTCTTCCGTAATCCATGGTATAGATCCTTAAGTCCTTTTTCCGTTTCTCTCTTTCTATGAAGTTCAAAACGTTCGTTATTTAGTTTCCTTGAAAAACGACTCGAAAAAGACTCTTTTTTTTTGTTTTTAGTTGTTTATTAATGAATGATGCATGAATGCATGAATGCACACACAAGAGTTTTTAAACAAACATGGCGTTGAAGGGTATAGTGGTCATGAAGTCCAAACGCAATCCCCGCCCCAATGGTAAACTAAGGTTAAGGATTTTTGTACCTGTAGAACGGGTTCTAGGGGTCTCAGAGTTTTTGCTCAACCTTAAAGATACGTTGATTGGTATCTATAAGAGAGTTTTCTCTGAGTGTAGTATCTGCGTGACAATTACTGATCGGTAAAATAGCAAGTGTACTATTTTGCCTCTGTAGTAATAAAGGGAAAATTCCCCGAATATCGATCTCAAGGACTGCGTGAGATTATAGAGTTAGTCGCACTTCAATTAAACAAAAAGCCTTGGGGGTTTTGGTTTTTATAATGATGAATTAAATTGCAAATAAACTTAAAAGGGATGATTTAGCCAAATATGAGTAACATGCCAGGGTAGGTGTGTGCATTAACATCTGTAACAACTCTGAATCCTTATTCCAATAACAAAATCCAACTTATCAATTACCGGTTCTTAAGGGTAGTTGCCCCTAAGTCCTTAGTGGGCAAACCTTTGAACATTCAATCCTAATCCCAAAGTCCTCTGAAATTAGTGATGAAATCAAGTATTATAATTATCAAGAATAATCCGGTTGCTATAGGGTATCCCTAGTCCTAGGTGATATCTACTATAGTATAATGGTATAAAAACCCTAACAATGGAGGTCAATCCTAATTGCCAGTCATAAATCAATCCAGTTGGTCCGACGAGGAAAGCAGTAAAAACATGATACCATTAAATTGAACATGAAAGGAAAATACGTTATTGAAATTCGGAATTCAAAATCATCACAAATGTTAATCAGGGACACCCCCTAGCATTGGGGGGTTTAGCTACTCATATCATCCAAAGAAATTACAAAGATATCAAATAAAGACATTACAATAGAGATGATGAACTTTGATCTTCAATGGCTTCCGCTCATGAGAGTTCTCCGTTCTTCTCCAATTGCATAGGCTTCTTCTCTCAATCCTCCAATTCTTCGTGTGGCAAAAAGATCCCTAATTCATCTTGAAAGCTCTCCTAAATAGTGCAGACTCACTTAAGTTGGTTGGAAATACCAAAAACACCCTTGCAGGCAAACCACTGAACAAAATCATAAAATTCACTGAAATCAGCGTCAAACCCAACACGGGCCGTGTTGAGCAACACGGGCACCCGTGTTGGTCCCCTGGTATACTTATTTTTATTGATTGGTCCCAGACTTAGCAACACGGGCCGTGTTGAGCAACACGGGCACCCGTGTTGCACCACTGTTTTTCCTTTCTCTCAAACTTTGCTCCCAGCTCTCTTCCTGACACGACCCGTGTTGGACAACACGGCCACCCGTGTCAGGCCTCCTGTAGCATGTTTTCTGAACTTCCTCAAAACTTCCGAGTTTCGCACTGATTTACTCCGATTTCTCCATATGAACCTGAAAACATTAAGACACACAACCAAAGCATAAAATGACGAATAACGAAATAAAACACTCAATAACAAAACTTAAACATACTTAAAAACAACGATAAAAATATGTGTGAAAACCACTGATCAATTACTTCCGTAATCACCGCTCTACGTCCTAAAAAAAAAGGCTTTAAGTGGGGTTAATGTGTTTCTAGGTCCTCCTGGTACAAATCAGTCTCGGAATGCAGTGGCGCAGTTAATCACAACCAGCCAGGCAAATCCCAAGAGTAGACTTGGAAACCAAGATTAGAGGGCCTTCACCGGGAAGACATCCTCCATCCTATCTTATGTTGCACTCAAATCCGGGTATAGGATTTCTCACCACAAGGGGGAATCAAGCCCTTTCCCGATACAGAATAAACAAAATAAACAAATATATATGCAACAAACACATGAAATGACACAGAGGTTAGGCAGGACCTCTCTTGTTTGAGGGGGAATTTGGCATCCCTAATTCCTCATTGGGGCTGGACCAGCAACAGGTCAATCATTGGTTTGGATGAAAAACCAAGGTTTTGAACACTTATATCCCCAGCAGAGTCGCCATTTTTCTGTGGTGTCGTTTTCTTTTACCTCCCCGTTTCACTTGGGAGGACGGCACGCTAGACCCTTCACGCGAAATTTGGAAGGAGAATGCGCCCGTGGTGGGATGAATTTTATTTCAGTTCTTCCTACGATATCACACGAACTTTCTTATTTGTCCTACGAGTAGGAAAGGGGAAAAAAGATCTCAACTAAACCCTAGGAGTTTGCTAAGTGTGGGGATTTCACCTAGACTAGAAATTCTAGAGTCCCGGGGGTCGGTTATACATAGGGAAGTGTTTAAACACCCTACATATCTGTAGTACTCTACAGGAACCTTCTCTGTGTCATTGTGATTGTGTTTGCTGCTAATGATTGGGAAAGTTTCTCCTTTGTATTAGGAGAAGGAATTGAATTGATTTGAAAAGACAGACAGACAGACAGACTGACTATTTTTGGTATTTTATTAGCTCGCTGAGATTCCTTGTGAACCTCATGCCTACATATCCCTAGTGGAAGTCAGAGCTTAATGTAGTTCGGGGAACTAACTAGGGAAATTAATTATTTTTTGGTGCCTTCCTTGAAGCTCAAGGTTGAAGCTTGGAATTAAATCTCTGTTTACAGTAAAGAGACATGAAATCATCTTTACAGAGAGGTATTTGTACTATTCTACCACAAACATTTAAAAGTGACAGAAAAGCTAAAAAAATGATGTTTCATTAAGAGGGGAGTCTACTTGGTTGATCAAGTATGACAGCCATCGTGCCTCTAAAATGAAAGAAAGATGCTCGTCCAAATTAGGGAAAGTGTACAAGTCTGGGGATGTGCCAGAGCATGTCTTTCAGAGTCCTAAGTGGGAGACTTTGAATGAAATTGAAATTGAAATGTTTGTTTGTTTGAATGTGGTAGAGTAGTAAAAATATCTCTCTATAGAGATAAGCTATGTCTATCTACTGTATAAAAGATTTGACTTTAGCTGGCTTGTATGAGGCCCAAGCTTGAGGCTTTTTGATTGATTAATTAATTATTATTGACTCTGGGAGATGACTCCACTGGGGATTAATTACAAGGTATTTTTGTGTTATGTACAAAGCCCAGAATTGAGGCTGACTCTACTTAGGGAGACTCTATTTGTGTGCCTTGTACAAAGCCCAAGGTTGTGGCTAACTGTTGAGGATAATTGAATGAATGACTCTATTTTATGTGCCTTGTACAAAGCCCAAGGTTGTGGCTAACTCTAGCTAGGGAAAACATTATTTTCTGCCTTGTACAAAGCCCAAGGTTGTGGCGGACTCTTAAATGAATTAAGTATGGATGACTATATGGGGAAAGATCCTAAGTGTTAGGAATCTTTGACACATGAAAATATGGTTTATCTGCCTTGTACAAAGCCCAAGGTTGTGGCTACTGAATGATGAAGAACTCACTGGGGAGACTCTATTATTTGCCTTGTACAATGCCCAAGGTTGAGGCTGACTCTTGACAGGGGAGTTTTATTGTTTGGGTGCCTTGTGTGAAGCCCAAGGTTGAGGCTAACTATTTTTGTTGGTTTTGACTCTACTGAGGAGATTTTATTTATTGAAAGACTGTTTTTCTTTGGAAGCTAACCCTTTCCAGGGATTTTGACTCAGCTGGAGAAATTGTTTGGTAAAAGACTGTCTTTATCATGTTTTTTTTGGAGGCTGACCCTTTCCAGGGGTTTTGACTCTTTTGGGGAAATTATCTCCTAAGAGAAGTGAATCTTTATTTTTTGACATTTTTTATTAATTGACTTTGGAGGCTAACCCTTTCCAGGGGATTTATTAAAAATGAAGGAATGTGTGGAAGCTAACCCTTTCCAGGGATTTTTATTGAAATGATTGATTGATTTTAATTGACTTTGGAGGCTAACCCTTTCCAGGGGTTTATATTAAAAATGAAAGAATGTGTGGAAGCTAACCCTTTCCAGGGATTTTGTGATTGAAAAATGGATGGCAGAAAGATTATCTAATGGAGACTTCTTGTTTAAAGCCCAAGATGAAGGCTGACACATGCTGAGGATGATCAAACATGGATCCTAGACTCTGCTAAGGAAGATTGATGAAGATAAGGGTGACAGAGACTGTCCATGTCTCTCATTCCAAAAGGTGTACTCAATGCAAAATTGAGACAAACTTAGCTTGTTTAAAGTCTGGTTTAAATTGGAAGAAACTCACCAGGGTAGGCTAAAAGGTGACTAAAGACCTGTTCCTATGTTTATAAGAAACCTGATGGGTCCTTGTATACAAGCTCAAGAGGAAGCTGGAAATGCTTTTAAGAAGCCTGTGGGTCCTTGTACAAAGCCCAAGAGGAGGCTAATCGAGGGTCCTTGTTATAGCACAAGAGAAAGCTATGTAGTTTTGAACTTATTTTGGCTCTAAGCAAATGGGTAAGAGGTTTCACCGGGAATAAATCCTCTTTGGGTGGATGTGTCCTATTTATTTGGATTCTAAGGTTTTTACCAAGATGTTTCACCGGGAATAATTCATCTTGGGGGTTTGAACTACAGATCTCTAATTAGGAAAGAGCCTTCACCGGGAAGACATTCTCAATCCTAGGTCATATTCCTATAATATATATATATATAGTTTAACTGTCCTAAGGTTTATACTCAAACGTAGTTCTAAACTAATATATGCACAATTTATATTTGACAGTAATTTAAATAAAGACTGTAAATTGAAAGCTTGTAAAGCCTAACCTGGATGGAGTGGAGGCCAATGAAGAAGTATGTACAGAGCCTCAACAGTAATTTTTGTTGTTTTGTTGATAACAGTTGGATATATATGTGATAAACAGTTAGTGGTTTTTTGAAAACAGAAGAAGTGAAGATGGACAAAGGTCACATAGGTATCTGAAGAGTTTCACCGGGAATAATGCCCTTCAAATACCAGAAGAATGTTTTGAAAACAGAAAGAAGATTTTGAAAATACAGTTTTGAAAACAAGCTAAGAAGAGAAGGTTTTTGGGACTTACACTCTATTAGAGGCCCAGTACTTTACAGTACTGGTGTAAAAGCAATTTGAAAATGATTTGGAATGATACAAGGCTTTGTTGTTTGAAAACCTTAATCATCCGTTTAATTAGAGATTGAAAACAGTTTTGAATATTGACAAAAGTCAACTTAATCAAAGTAAAAATAAAGATTTTTACTTAATTAAGACCTAAACAATTAGGGTTTTATCATAAACTTTATTTACAAAATGATTAGGTTAAAACAAAGTGAATATATGTATTTAAAGTATTTAAGAAAACACTTAAAACATACTATTTTAAACCTAATAAAAATATATGAAATAAATAATATTTTTATGATTTTTTTTATTATTCACAAAATAGGTATATTAAATGATAAGTGTGTGAAAAATGAAGTGAAAATAAATTAATTTGATAGGTTAAATAAATATGTGAAGTTTGTGAGAAAATGAAAGAAATTGTGTATTAAAAAATAGTTTTGGCCCTTGGAGGGTTTGAACCCACGCCCTCTAGGTCACACACTCAAAACAAACACCACTGAGCCAACGCGCGTGTGGTGATAGTAACTTGCATTCATTTGGTTATGTTTCAAAACAACTAGTAAATCATTGAAAAATAAAAGAATCAAAAAGTCTGGGGCGAGGGGGATTCGAACCCCAGACTTGAGGCATGATGAGACTAAGGGCGTATGGGAGGCCACTAGGGCAAGTTTGTTCAGTCGTTTAAGGAACGCATACCATTCAAAATAAAATAAACTTTGGCCCCAGATTCAAATTTTGCGCGCCATGGCCATAGTCATCTTCTTCCTCGAGCTCAAAGATTTTCAAAATCCTAACTCTCTGGTTTCTCAACTAAATGACATGATGTAAACATCAATCTTGTTCTAAATTTCCTCACGAATCCAGATATGTAACTAACATTTATTTATATGAACTATAGCTACCTAATTTCTCAGAAAACTCTAAGAACATATAAACCCTAAATTTGAAATTAAATGACAAACAAGACGAATAAATGCAAGATGATAGAGGGTTTTCAATCCTCTGATGATGCTAAACAAGATAGAATCGAGCTTTAACTCAGTGAGTGCTTAAATTAAAGAGGTGAAGTTCAGAAACTTACCTCTGAAAATGGAGGTCGTGAGGATGATTGAGAGCACCTGGGCTTGAATGAATGATCTCAATAGCTTCCCTGAGACTCAATGATGCTAACTGAATGCTTATTGGAGCTTGAATCCTCCTGAATTGCTCTATGGACCTCCCTCGATTTCAGCTTCAAGTGAACATGGAGGTTGTTGAATTTGGAGTTACAGATGAGCTGCAGCCATCTGGTTAGCTTCACTATGACCTGAGGAGTGTGCCTGGATGATTGGCTTGGCTCAGAACCTCCTGAATCACTCCATGGACCTCCAACTGCAAATGCTCCAAAGTGAGAGCAACAATGGTGTTCCTCCACTTACAGAAGTGATCCAGGTGCTTGGATCACCTCAAATGACCTCCCTTGAGATGTTAGAATGCTCACTTTCCAAAGATAAGCTCTGGTTTGAAGAAATCGATTCTTCTTGCCAAAGAACTTTGAAAAACAATGAACATGAGAAGAGAAAGAGAAAGCAAGGAATATGGTTGCTTTGGTGTGGTTTCTGAATGAGAATGAGGCCTCTATTTATAGGCAAATGTCTCAGTACTGATTGGGAGAGTGAGCTTGCTTAGTGAAGCAAGTTTGGTTTCTTAGCCATGAAGAAATTCAAAGAATATTCCAAGTGCAATGATGAGCTCTTTGATACCACTCCCTAGCCATCGGTTTTGCTTGATCTTAGGGGACCAAATGGCTGCAGAAATGAGCTCCAATTGGTTGGGAGAAGATTCCTTTGATGAATCACCAATTTGTCATAAATTCAAAAATGCAATCATTACATAATCACATGCCTTTGTTTTTGGGAATCTTCTCTAATCCTTATGCAATGATGGAAATTGATGTATGGTATGGTTTCAGATGCATTAGAGGTCGTGTAGCATCACTTAGTGAAGCAAAATGCACAAAATTGCAAAGTTTCAAATTGTACATGACCTATAATTTTACTTCATGAGGCCAACTTTGAACAAGCATAACTCCTAGCTCAAATTGAATTTGGAGAAGGTTGAACACAATTTGGAAAGCCCTAAACATCTACTTCAAATCATTAGTTTGGAGTTTCTTCAGAATCCTTTGGCAAATTTGAGAAAAATGAGGCCAAAGTTGGAAGAAAACTAGGTTAAAACACTTAGAAAAATTTCTAAGTGTTTATGACCTAAAACTCCAAAATTTCCAAAACTCTTAAATGATTGATCTTTTGAAAAAAGTTCCTTTGTAAGATGTTGTTTTATTTTGCAAGATCTACAACTTTCATGTTGGAAGTTTTTTGAGTTGTGTAGGTGAAATTTTGAGTTCTCACCATGCCTTAAAAAACCCTAATTCCCGACTTTTTGCTCCTTGATGAATTTCTTTGAATTTCTTTGGTCAAATGACTTCATTATCCATATATTGATGATATTGATCCTTAAAAGTCATGGTTTGACCAAAAATCTCAAAAGTCAATGGTGATCCCACACAGTTGACTTTTCCTGACAAAGTGAATTTTTGGGCTTTTGTGAAGAAACAAGATCTTCTCCTCAAATGAATGATGTAAATGGATTATATTGAGGTAGTAGAGATTCTTGAATCATGTATTGAGTTTTGGATCCATGCCCTGATTAAAAGTCAACCATCCTGGTGAATTAGGTCAAAAACCCTAATTGTCGACCAGATGAGAATGATGACTGTAGACTTTGAATTGAGGTGTGATGTCCAGTGGATCTTGTCATATGGGTTATTTGAAGATGATTGATGTCTTTGAATGATCCCCTGGGGCTTTTTAGGGTTTCCCAAAGGTGATCCCTGATTTTAGTCCTTGATAGACCCCAAACCCTAGTCTGTTGATCTGAGTAATCCTGTACTTAGATAACTGGGTGTCTTAATCAATCATAGGTGTAATAATGAGGGTTTTGAGTCTTATGCTTGTATTAGAGACTAATCCTCCTATTGATTGATCCTTTGCCTGAGTTTTCTTGTCTTTGAACACCCTCGATTGAATGTCAGGCTGCTCTGGGTACTTGCTTTGACTTGATGAAAATCCTGAAGATATGTCATCTCAGGGGGGTCAAAAATTAGGGTATGACAGTGAGGAAGCGGGAAATCATCCTTCGGGCTCGCCCTATTCAGATCTTGATAGTCGACACACATTCGTACCTTCCCATCTTTCTTAGGTACAGGTACAATATTGGCGACCCATGGTGGATAAACTGTTACAGCAAGGAAACCTGCATCAAACTGCTTCTGAACCTCTTCCTGGATCTTCTTGGACATGTCGGGACGTGTTCTTCTGAGTTTCTGTTTGACAAGCGGAGAATTTTCTTTAGGAGGTAACCTGTGCACAACAATATCAGTATCTAATCCAGGCATATCTTCGTAAGACCAAGCGAAGATATCAGAATACTCTTTCAACATTCCAATAAACTTTTCTTTCACATCCTCGCTCAAAGAAGCCCCTATTTTAACCTCCCTTCTCATCTCCTCGATGCCAAGATTTACCATCTCAATAGGCTCTTGATGTGGCTCGATCATTTTCTCTTCTTGTTTCAACAATCTGGCCAACTCATCAGGGAGTTCACAATCTTCTTCATCCCCTTCTTCAGCGGTATAGATAGGATTATCGAAGTCATAACGAGGCATAGCAAGATCGTTGTCAACAGAATCCGGAGGAGAAGTGGATCTGCATGGATTATGATTTATGCTTTATTTTAGAATGGGGGGATGATGATGAATAAGAAACGTTGCCATTTTTTTATTTTTATTTATAACAAATGTAAAAGTAAAAATGAAAGACAGGGAACAAAATATTTGAATGCAAAAACGTCCATTTATTAATGATTTTAACATTGAAAAACAACAAATGATGCCCTACATGTATTCACTGTGTCTTGGGCAGAACACAGGAATTGTTGTATGATAAACAAAAACAAACAGTATTACTCTTGATCAAAAGCAATTGAGATGATGTCCTTGGACGACCAGTTGAGAAGCTTCTGTCCTGGGGCACACGGCTTAATCCATTCTTCAATGTCATAATCGCTATCCATATCATCATCAGCAGCACAGACATGATCTTTGACGATGCCAGCACTAGAGAACTTGATCGGAACGAAGGTTCCAGAATTCTTGGGGACCTCATTAGATGAACTCTGACCCACTTGATAACCAATCCCACATTTATCCTGCTTGATCGGTAAATCCAAGACTCGGCCCCATCCTTCAGGATGACCAGATTCAACCACAACTTTAGCTTCCTTTAGTGAAGACATGGGAGCCTCCAACTTCTTATTTTCAACATAAGGGATCTTGATGGTCTGGACAGCCTCAAAGGCTTGGCAAGGCGTCTCGTGGACCTCTCCTTCCTCATCAATATACCTGAAGGACGCAAGATGGCTTACCATGTGTTCTTCCTCCCCACATATTATGACTATCTTTCCTTGAGTCGCGAATTTGAGTTTCTGATGCAATGTGGAAGTCACGGCCCCAGTAGTATGGATCCATGGACTTCCCAGGAGACAACTGTAAGATGGGTGGATATCCATCACAAAGAAAGTAATAGTGAAGAGCTGAGGACCTATCATTATCGGCAAGTCAACCTCCCCAAATACTGATCTCTTTGATCCATCAAAGGCTCTCACCGTCAATTCACTCGGCCTTATCTCAACACCAGAATAATCTAGCCTCATCAAAGAGGACTTCGGTAATACATTCAAAGAAGATCCATTATCCACGAGAACACGTGATAACATAGTCCCTTTAGACTCCACCGATATATGTAAAGCTCTATTGTGGTTTCTACCTTCAGGAGGCAGATCAACATCAGTGAACCCCAATCCATTACCAGCGTTAATGTTTGACACCACCACTTCAAGTTGATTCACTGAGATCTTTGGAGGGACGAAAGCAGTACTTAAGAGTCTTAACAAAGCATTTCGATGTGTTTCCGAACACAAGAGCAACTGCAAGATCGAAATCTTTGATTGAGTTTGACTCAGTTGGTCCACCACTTTATACTCACTTTTCTTGATGATCTTTAGGAACTCTTCCATCTCTTTGGCCACAGTGTCTTCAGAGATAGAGCTTTGCCCCTGATCCACCGTATCTTCTACCACTCTTTTCCCTTTTGCTTGAGCTAGAGCTTCTGCATTGTCATCGCGAGTATTCTGGGGAGGATTGAAAATACGACCACTTCTTGTCATTCTTCCAATGCCAACAACATTATCCACATCTTCTTTCTCAACCGGCATTTTAATCTCATACTTGGCCCCTTGGTAGAAAACTTCTCTGCCATAATTCCATGGGATTGCTTTTTCACTAGTATACGGGACAGGACCAGGCAACGTAATGATCAAAGGCGGCGCTCTGGCCGGAATTGGAATCTTAGCAGGAGTATACGGGATGGATACTACATTGACTTCATTCTCGACTAATTGAGGATGTCGCACATGCTCAAACTGTAGATACCCATTATCTATCAACTGTTGAATCCCACCTTTCACCTTGTCACAAACCGAGGAAATGGCCATGCAATCAGTACATAATTCTCCACAACCAGAATATAGACCCATCCTCAATAATTCTATCTTCAACAATGGTAACAGAGAGCCCAATTCGGTCACATCCTTGACCAAGTGAGCGTCTTCAACAACCTCGATGGCATTTGCAGCATGAGTTCCGTGGGGAGGCATAGGGTTCTGTACAACGTTAGGTCCTTGAGTAGGGGTAAACTCAATAGCCTTTGAATCAATCAAGTCTTGTACTTTATGCATGAATCCTATGCAATGTTCAATATCATGACCAGCAGCCCCAGAATGAAACTCACAGTGAGCATTAGCATCATAGTTAGGAGGGAGTTTAGCAGGTGGAGGGCCCATGGTACGAAGTTGCACCAACTCAAGATGTAAAAGATGAGCAAGTAGCTGTGCATATGTCATGGGTATGGGATCAAAATTTCTTGGCGCTCTTGACTTTTGCTGATACTGACGCGGAGGATACCTCTGCTGTGGTTGTTGTTGTTGTTGTTGTTGAAGAGGAGCATTCGGTATGGTCACAGCGGCTACTTGTTGATAAGCATGGCGTTTGCCTTTACCATAGTAAGCAGCACTTGTTTCGCCCTCTCTTTTCTTAGCAAATCCGTTATATGGTTTCTTCCCTCCTGCCCCAGAGGAGGAACCAGCAACACTTGGATTCTGTATTCTACCAGCCTTAATCCCACTTTCAATACGTTCACCGATCATGACCAACTCGGCGAAACTCGAGGATGCGGAGCAGGCGGAGTAATATTGGCCCTCCAAAGTATTAGTGAACATATCCATCATCTCTCTTTCCAGCATAGGTGGTTGGACTCTAGCCGCCAACTCACGCCATTTCTGCGCATATTCCTTGAAGGACTCATTAGCTTTCTGGGCCCGATTCTGTAACTGAGTGTGATTTGGGGCCATGTCAACATTATACTGATATTGCTTCCCGAAGGCCTCAACCAAATCTCTCCAACTTCGGATGTGAGCTCTCTCCAACCTCATATACCACTCCAAGGATGCCCCAGTCATGCTATCTTGGAAGAAGTGCATCAACAATCCTTCGTCCTCAGAGTATACATGCATTTTGCGGTAGTAGGCTCGGACATGTGTCTTAGGACAAGTATTCCCCTTGTATTTCTCAAAATCAGGTACTTTGAATTTTGGTGGCACACGGACGCCAGGAACCAAACCCAAATCACTGATGTCCAAACCAAGTCCTTGGCCTTCCATTGCCCTCATCCTTTCTTCCAGACCTCTAAACATCCTTCCAGCATCATGTGGAAATCCCCATTCACTTTCAAGAAAAAAGTCCTCGTGTCGGTCCTCTTCCAACACGGGGATAGCGGCAGCCCATCTGATTTGTTGTGTGGTTTGTCCTTCAGGAGTGGGCTGGGGAGGCCCACGGGGATTACCTTGATTAGCAGCAGGAGGAATAACACCAGGTCCTCCGTTCACAGGTTCACCATTGACACGAATATCAGCAGAATTTCTTTGCGGGGGGTCCGCAACAACCTGAGCAACTGTGTCCATCCTGATTCTGAGCTCTTCTTGGCGATCAGCCATGCTTTGCATGACTTCCATGAATTGAGCCATTTGAGCAGTAACCTGAGTTCTCATCTGGATAAGATCGTCCCTTAACTGATCCATTTGCAGTGAATGATTAGCCCTTGTGTAGTAGCGATGTGTAGGTGGAGGTGCAATTGCTGAAAGAGAAAACCTAGTCAGTCAAACAAGAATACCATCTGGTGTACCTGTCATATATATGAGTGTATGAAATGCATGTGTGCATGTGTGCATGGATATGTCATGTTTTTTTTATTTTAAGGAAACTTTAGCTTTGTCTCAAACCAACAACACAAAATAATAGAAGAGACTGAAACACAACCAAGATGAATAAGAAAACTCCATTAGATTTGTAACCAAGTTCTTGACATAATCAGAATCACAAATTAATCCGCTCTCATGAGCCAACAAATTAAAACAAAAAAATGGGACCAGGAACCCCATCCAACAAGTCTGGTGGTGATTCAAATAACAAAGCCATCATTAAGCGGGATCCTCCATGTCCACATGACGGAGAGGGCTTTCTCCAATGTTCTTATCGCTCCAGGCCTTCATTTCTTTGAAAAGCTTTTTGGTATTATCATGGGTTGGCCTCTTAATGATCTCTTGAATCAGCAGGTCTTTTCTGAAGTGCATCGTTTCCACGTGGCGGTGCTTCAACTCCCAATACCTAGCTTCCTCTTGAACTTGGGCATTACTCTGATCCTTTTCTCTTACCTGACTTGTCAGCTTTCGGATCTCTTCATAACATTTCTCTATCTTTCCTTGGCGTTCCAACAGGAGTTTGTCCGCTTTCTTACGACGAGCCTTCTTTGAATTGGCTTCTTCAGTCTGAATCTGGAGTCTTTCAGTCAACTCTGCCAACTGAGCCTCATAATGCTCCTTCATCTTCTTTTCTTGGGTTTCGATAGATTTAGAGCCTATAGTCATCCTTGGCCTCTTTTGAGAAGTGCTCCCTCTAGCATACAATTCTTCGAGCTCTATTTCTCTTAATTTCAACTTATGGAGTGCAGAGAGCTTCTCTTGTCGAGCGGTATTCATATTAACGAGCACTGTTTCTACCTGTTCGGTTAACTTTTTGTTCTGCTCCACCGTTTCATTATAACGAGACATGGAAACAATGTTGGGTTGTCCACCAGCAAGGGGATACAAAGGATCTTTAGGAGGGAAAGGCATCCCTTGAGTATCAGCCACAGATTTGACCCACTTAGTATAATCCTCGTAAGTAGCATAATCTCTCTGGCCAAAATGTTTCTTATCTCGCCAACAAATACTCTTCCAAGCTTGCACCGCTTCTGCCATTTTCCCATTGTCGGTGGCTGAATGATAGAAAATAGTCTCATCAATCTCTGTTTTCTCAGGAGGACTTACAAAAGCGTATCCAAATGTTCTCCTAGCCAAGACGGGATTATAATTGATTCCACCTCTAAGATCCATGAGAGGCACATTATTGAACTTTCCGCAACTCATAATAACCTCCATGTCATCTAAAGCTCTATTGTACCAGACAATATCTTTGGCCCTCAGCCCCATAATCCTCTCAGCCCATTTAGATGTGTGCCTATTATCAACGAAAGCGCCACGCTCAGGCAAATGCGATCTGAACCAACGATACAACAACGGAGCACAACATCTAACAAAACCTCCCTTTTGACTATTCTTGTGATGAATGGAGTGATAAACATCCCCCAAAAGCGTAGGAACCGGGTTTTGAAGAATGAATATATGAATTGCATTCATGTCAACAAAGTTAGCCACATTTGAGAACATCATGATACCATAGATACTTAGAGCCAGGATAGCCCTAAATGTGTCCCATTCTTTTCCCTCAACAGCATCACAAGCCTTTTGAACCAGAAACTCCATACGAAAACCAAGACATCCCCCTTTTTTGGAGAGATTTGCTTCCACGACTGACTTTGTTCAAATAAAGAGCCTTAGAAATTTCAATGGACGTAGGGGCCTCCATGGTGCCATAGTACGGAACTTCTTCTTTTTTGACCGGAACACCGAGGAAAAGAGAATACTCCTCTAATGTAGGAACCAAGAGATAGTTGGGGAACGTGAAACAGCGAAGAGAAGGATTGTAGAACTGAAGCAGGGTATGAACTCCTTCTTGCTCGTACTTGGTGAATGGCATCTTGAGAAGGCTCAGAATATACCCATATTTTTCTCGGAACTTGGTTGACTCATCTGGCGTAATCTTCTTTGCTAAACACTCAAGAGAATCCAGATTCGGATTCGGGAATGTATAGGAGAGGTTGCATCTACAAGTCTTCATTGGTGGAGCCATGTGTTGGTTGGAGACAAAGCCAAAAGTTCCTGAAAATAAATGAACATGCATGTTAAATGATATGGTGGAATGCATTTCATTGGGAGAATCCTAAAGTCTTTTCATCACTTTTCTTTTCTTTTCTTTTTTTTTCTCTTTCTTTTTTTTTTCTTTTTTTTTTGAGGTAAAAGATCGTATATATTTTTATCGGGAATAGACTTTAGGATTCTCCACGAATGAAGTGAGGTGGATGCAATAGCGTGATGTGTCATGTGTGTGATGTGGTGAGAGACTGAATGTCCCTCGCAACTCTGGATATCTGGGTAGCACTGAATACAATAGGTTCAAAATTCCGGCTTCAGATTGCAATATGGAAATCCGGGTATGATGAAGGCTAGTATCCTGTCCCTCCCCAAACTCACAGGTATGAATTCTAGACACGGACAGGTGGTCCCTAATGGTCACTAGGGTCTACAGTTCCCATGGGGTACAAAGTGTTTGAGGCAACAAGCGTGCCAGACACAGTGTTCCATGAAAGAACCTCGCCCAGTTGTGGTACCCCATGTCGAGCTCGATCATAGCAAGCGCTACGGGAGTCAACATGGGCATCCACGCTAATCCTATGTGTCACTGGCCTGGGTAGTGGGCCTTTTACCTCACACAAACCCCCCACCTGCAAAACAAAGCAGAAAAATATGTGGCCCCACGGGGACTCATAATATAGTCCAGATGCATGATATGCAAGCGGAAATAAACATGATATGCAAACATATATACAAGATGTAAACAAACAAACAAGAAAACACCCAATAAAAGAAACAAACAAAGGCTAGGATCGACTCGCTAAGAATGGACCAGCACAGGTCTATCAACATCCCCAGCAGAGTCGCCAACTGTCGCTACCGCGAAAAATGGAATCAGAGTCGCCACCAATATATTTATCCCATAAGGGAAAGGAATATTAGAAAACCTAACTCGAAATAAGACCAAGGTCTTTCGACCAGAGAATAGGGCACGAGAGTCGGTTACGCAAGGGGAAGGTGCTAGCACCCCTCACGCCCATCGTACTCGATGGTATCCACCTATATTTGTTTCTATCTAAAGGGTGTATCTATGTCTAAACCTAAATGCGAATGCATGCAAAAGAAATACGGGGAAAAGAAGGAATTATTTACAAGTGTGCTCGCTTAGGCCCCGCGACCCAATGCCTACGTATCCCTTACAAGGAATCAGAGTGACCGTAGTTCGGCTCAAGATTTTCTATTTGTTTTGTGTTTTTTAGTTGAACAGAGGTTAAAGTCGCACTCCACGATGCTCGACCTTTGGAGACTTATACGCCTAATTATGGAATGGATTCAAGATGTTCTTAAGAATGCCACGAGGGCGAGAGACAGAAGAGAGTTTGGGTGTTTCGAATGGATCCCTTAAGCAAGGGAGATTCGAGTTACCCTTTGGTTTGTGTTTTTTAGAAATTGGGAACTTACGCTCGGATGGCTCCCTTAAGCAAGGAAGATCCAAGCACTCGAATGATTCCCTTAAGCAAGGGGAAATTCAAGCTTCCATCCCCTATTTAATGATTTCCACTTTTTTATTAATGTTTTTGATGTTTTCTTTTATTTTTTAGAGGGATTTTATTCAACTATTGTTAGCTGAAGATTTCGTTTTATATTGTCCTTCGAAGGAGTTGAGAATCGAAGGAAAGATGGTTACTGATGGCCATCCCTTAAAAAGTGAAAGAATGGCTACTGATGGTCATGCCTCGAAGATACAGACTTCTAAGTTCGTTGAAGATAGTGAACACTGAAAGACTAATGAAAGCATATGTCTTCGGGACTTAGACAAAATTTATAAAGTATATATTCAAGTATTACTACTAAGCGTGTTTTTTAGTAGTGTTTGTTTACTACACTGCCACGCGTCGAAGACGGACTCAGGCGGGAAGATTTGAAATTCGAAGACGGTTTCGTAACCGTTCAAATACAGATGGCTTCGCTGGAAGTTCTGATGAGAAACGTGGCAGCAGATTAGTGTAGGACCGTTAAGGTCGAAACTAGTATAAATAGGAGTCTTAATGTTAGGATTCCGTGTGTTCATTTTGTACAAATCACTCACATATTTACTCAAGTATCAAGTGTTACGAGAAAGAGTTCGCTGAGAAAATGTACGTATGACACCACCATTTTAATACATGTGTATTGTATTTCATTTTCGAATACATTTCTGAATTACTGCATTTCATTTATTTCTTGTCATTTACATTCCTGTATCTTTATTTTACTTTCGAATTTACTTTCATGATCATTTACTTTTAAAGCCTTTAACATTTCTGCAGTTTAAGATTCTTTATGTTTTAACAATCTTTAAGTTTCATATGTTATGTTATCTTTCTTGTTAAAGTTATAATTACATATAACGAAGCAATTACCAAGATTCTTGAATCAAACAATACTCATCGAAGAGGACAAATTACGAATATGATTCAAATGAACATTGATAACAATCTTCTTGACTATGTGTCCTAGGATCAATCTAGTCGATCCTGCAAGTAACCAAATCATATTTATTATAGTTTGGAAGACTAGCGGTTGTTTACCGGAAATCACCGTAAACAAATTGGCACGCCCAGTGGGACAGTGTCACGCGGATTGTTTTAATCAATTGTTTTGTTTTTGTCTAGACAATATCAAGACCTTGTATGAACCTTAGGAACGGTAAATTAAAAGACAGTGCACAACCGATTCCCAAACGAAGGTACAACAGGAAAATGGTCGTTACGGCCAGTGCAGGGGGTAATCAAGATCCCCCACAAGGTTCAGGATCAGGAGCGGCAAATTCGACTTCTACTCAAGAAGCACGAGATGCAACGGGTCCAAATGGATCGAGACCTGCAGACAATTCCCAGACTGCGCCTGAAAATACTACAGGACATTCAGGAACTGTTCCAGTTTCGGCATCGACAACCGCACCCTCATCTACAAGTGCAGATGATGTACTGTATCCCTGGACAAACGCTGCAAACAATTCAATGGGTCAAGGCACAAGTTCTGGCTTCGAATGGAGACCAAATACTCCATATGGAATGCCATACCCATTCCCATTTGGAACAGACGTCCGAGGGGCAAGACCCATAAACACCTCAACTAATAATACGACATTTTCACCAAATGTTAGTTCAGTGGGTCGAAGTGGACGCAACACTAATTTTTCTACCCAAATACCCAATTTCACCACAAATAACCAAGCAGCATTTCGACAAGAAATGGATGCAAGCAACCATGATATGGTAGGGGTTTTGGCCAGAGAACTAACTTCAGTCTTGAACCCACTAATGGCAAATGTTACTACAACAAACAGAGAAAACGTAGAAATTTTCCAAAAGATATCATCGCAAATGAATCGAATGGCAGAATTCATGGGAGTACCACCACCTAAAAGGAAAGACAAACAGCCTGTGAATCAAGAAGAGAGGCCTATTTTGGAACGTGTGCAAGATATGGTTCCCCCACCTAGGACGGTTCCTAGGGATATAGGCCCCTCACGAAGGACGGAGTCGTTCGAAAGGACTCCGGTAATTAACTTGGAGGATTCAAGTCAAAGGACCGTCCCCTTTCGACAAGAAATGGAGGAAGAACGACCCAGATTAAGGATTTTGGGTAGGGACGATCATCCAGATGAGATAGTCCAAAGAGTTAGAAGAGAAAATCTGGCCACAGAAAATAATTTAACTGCCATGATAGAAAGGGTTATGGCCAATAATGGCCTTAGTACTGGA
Organism: Vicia villosa; assembly: GCF_029867415.1. NCBI lineage: Eukaryota > Viridiplantae > Streptophyta > Magnoliopsida > Fabales > Fabaceae > Vicia > Vicia villosa. The sequence goes on along the minus strand of NC_081184.1, from coordinate 75,468,827 downwards.
CTCAGACGTCCAAATTATACATCCCCTATATCAGATTATATCATGCAAACAGAATTGCCTAGGGGAACTAAGGTTCCTAAATTCACAAAATTTTCTGGCGAAACTAATGAGTCAACTGTAGAACATATTGCTAGATATTTAACAGAAGCAGGAGACTTAGCGGGAAACGAAGATCTAAGGATTAAATATTTCCCTAGTTCGCTGACAAAAAATGCGTTTATTTGGTTCACTACTTTGCCACCAAATTCGATAGACGCATGGGCATACTTAGAAAGGTTGTTCCACGAGCAATTCTACATGGGTCAAACTAAGATAAGTCTGAAAGAATTGGCCAGTGTTAAAAGAAAATTCGCAGAAACAATTGATGACTACTTAAATAGGTTCCGCCTGTTGAAATCAAGATGTTTTACAACGGTTCCAGAACATGAACTCGTCGAAATGGCTGCGGGTGGTTTGGATTATTCAATAAGAAAGAAACTAGATACCCAATACCTCAGGGACATGGCCCAATTAGCAGATAGGGTGCGACAGGTCGAACGCCTGAAGGCAGAAAAAGCTAGGGCAAATAAAAGCTATAAGAAAGAAAGAGTGGCGTACGTCGAAGCCGAGAATGTTGATGAGGGGTCTTTCAATGATTCATATAGCCCTGAAGAGGTCGAAATAGACTTGGCTGAATTAAAAGAAGCGCCACCTTATGCTTGCAAATTGTTAAATCCAGCAAATGGAAAAAACCCAGTAGAAAATGATAAGAATGATAGGTTCCCTAAGAAAACTTATACATTTGACATTACCAAATGTGATGAAATATTTGATTTACTGATAAAAGATGGCCAAATGATACTACCCCCAAATTCCAAAATTCCTCCGTTGGAACAACGGAAGAAAAGAGGTTTCTGTAAATATCATGGTTTTTTAGGCCATAAAACTTCTCAATGTTTTCTTTTCAGGGATCTAATTCAAAATGCTCTCAATGATGGAAGGTTGAAGTTTGCTGACAAAACCAAGAATCAAATGAGGGTAGATTCAAATCCTCTGAACATTGCTGACGCTAGCCTCTGTGAGGTAGAAGATATCAACATGGTGGAGGCGTCTGAAGTCGAAGTTGTAGAAACTAAATCAAAGTTCAATGGAAAGCAGGCTACTGAAAGCCCAAATGATGACATAATCTTCAATACTGATGTTGAAGAATCTTCCAAGGCAGAGATAACTGAAGCCTCGAAGGAAGAAAGCAGCGAGGCCACTGAAGACCTCAGGATGAAACTCCAGAAAATACAAATCTCTGAAGTTCCTCCAGTAGCAGTTAACATGGTCAGTGCCAGACGCCCAGTGTCGGAGTTTGGCGAATTAGAGACTTGGTTAACAAGGCAAAATGGGGGCATCGAAGCTCCACAAAAAACTGAAAGCCTCAAAGAATATCTTTGGAAATGTCACGAGAGAAGCGGTGGAAAGCAATGGATGTGTCCAAGGTGCTCGATCATGCTGAATCGAAGAGTCGAAGCCAACTTCGAGAGGGCTCGGCGCGAAAGATGGGAACATCCAGGAAGAGAGCCAAATCCCCTGCTACAACTATATCCAAAGATGGATGAAAGCTTGGTAGGATTTTTGGTCAGATGCCACAAAGGAAACACTGAAGTTGCTCTGTGTCCCAGATGTGGGGCAGTCTATGATGAAAGACTCGCACGATCATTCGAACGCATATACTGCCATATGAGTAGGGAAACTCAGGGTTTGCGTCCTAACCTTTATGGTTTCGACATATGGACTCCGACAAAGAGGCCTGATAGTCCACACCCTAGAGCTCGAAGAGTGACTTTCAAAGTCCCTGCGAATGCACCCAGAGATAGGTGGATACAAGCTGATGCAAGAACCAACAAATGGTGAAGCTGGGACCAAGGAGGAAGAACTGCAATGGCATATAGGAAACAATTTCAAAGACCAAATCGAGAGGCGAATCGATTGGAGAATTATAAAGGAAAAAATCCTATGTCTCGATCCCAGTGGAGAAGGCATCAGAGGATAAAAAAGTCTCAGAAGGAATACAGGCCAAGAGAAGTTGGAGAATCTAGTAGCAACCAAGTCTCATACCAGGGGGCAAAGTTAAACAAACCTCCGGTGGAACGCAGGTTGTTCGAAGCTGAGAAACTCTTAGATGAAGAAGAGAAGATGCGTTCAAATTCCTGGAAAGAAGAGGATAGAATGACAAATGATTTTGATTCCGATGGAGTGTCATCCATAAATCTTAATTGTAATGTAGTATCTGTACTCCCTCACGAGTTTAACCAGGAAGTTGAAGTAGAAGACTGTGAAGAGGCTGATATCGAAGAGATGGCAAAACACAGACCTGTGTGTTACTATGTGCTGAATAATGGTGCAGTAGAAGAACAGAATGCTTTCTTCGAAAGACCAGATGAGGGTATGCGAAACCACTTGAAGCCACTTTACATCAGGGCGAAGATTGAGAATGTTGCTATTAATAAAGTCTTAGTTGATGGAGGAGCAGCAGTGAATCTAATGCCTCAATATATGCTGAAAAGAATTGGTATGTTCGATACAGATATAAGGCCACATAACATGGTCTTATCTAATTATGAAGGCAAAATAGGACAAACACTGGGAGTTGTTCAAGTCAATTTGACAGTAGGTTCAGTGACGAGGCCAACCATGTTTATGGTTATACCAGCAAAAGCAAACTACAACCTTTTGCTTGGTAGAGAATGGATTCATGGTGTAGCAGCTGTACCCTCAACAATGCATCAGAGAGTGACGATTTGGAGAGAAGATGGTATAGTGGAGAATATCGAAGGTGATCAGAGTTACTACATGGCTGAAGTCAACCAGGTAAACAGAACCAACTTCGATAGGAACCTGGCAAACATAGGTCCTTGTCATGCTGCTGAAGAGATGTATGCTCCAAATAGAAATGCATTGTACTATTTGACTTTGCATCCAAATGGATTCCAATGGGATAGAGAGATCATGGATGGTCCACCAGATCCAGCAACATTGGAGAATTATCAGACAGTACGGCCAACAGGCTGGGATGATGACGGTAATAATGTCTGAGTCTGTGTTCTTCGAAAAGATTTCGGCCTATGTGGCCGAGAACAAAAGAAAGGCGGCTCTCGAAGCCGAACTATCAAGTACAAAGATAGACACGGTTCCAATCAAGGAAGGAACAACAGAATTGGAGATACGTACGAGTTTCGAATTCCCTGAAGACACGGCTCCAGTTGAAGAGATCATAAGAGAAGAACCAAGTCAGAGGTTAGATGCAATATACGACGAAGAACCTTTGGGATTCGAGAAAGACCCAATGGCGTCGAACATAAAGATGTTGGCCCAAGATCCTCTTGAAGAAGTAAATCTTGGAGACAATGATCAAAAGAGAATAACATATATCAGCGCGAAACTAGAGCCTGAGTTGAAAGCAACGATCATCAAAATGTTGAAAGACAACAGAGATTGTTTTGCTTGGGATTATGATGAGATGCCTGGTCTCGGAAGAGACTTAGTCGAATTGAAATTACCAATAAAAGAAAGGAAGAAGCCAATAAAGCAAACTCCCAGAAGGTTCGCGCCAGAGATTCACTCGAAGATTAAGACAGAAGTCGAAAGACTCTTGCGTTGCAAATTTATCCGAACTACAAGGTATGTCGAGTGGATTGCTAATATAGTACCTGTAATTAAAAAGAATGGCTCATTAAGAGTATGTATAGACTTTCGTGACCTTAATGCAGCTACTCCTAAAGATGAGTATCCTATGCCTGTAGCAGAGATGCTAGTAGACTCAGCCGCAGGTTTTGAGTACTTAAGCATGTTAGATGGATATTCAGGATACAATCAAATTTTTATAGCAGAAGATGATGTATCCAAGACAGCATTTCATTGCCCAGGAGCAATAGGCACTTACGAATGGATTGTGATGCCTTTTGGTCTGAAAAACGCTGGGGCAACTTATCAAAGAGCAATGAATTCTATATTTCATGACTTTATAGAAACATTCATGCAAGTGTATATAGATGACATCGTGGTAAAATCTACCTCGGGTATGAGTCATCTCGATCATCTAAGCCAATCATTCGAAAGAATGAGGAAATATGGCTTGAAGATGAATCCCCTTAAATGTGCTTTCTTTGTGCAGGCAGGTGATTTCTTGGGTTTCGTAGTCCACAAAAAAGGGATAGAAATCAACCAAAACAAGACAAAAGCCATTATGGAAACCAAGTCTCCATCCACGAAGAAAGAATTGCAGTCTTTATTGGGTAAGATAAATTTCTTGAGAAGATTTATCTCTAACTTAAGTGGACGCACCCAAGCTTTCTCGCCCCTATTGCGGCTTAAGCAAGGAAAGTTCGAATGGAGTGCAGAACATCAAGAAGCTTTCGATCAAATAAAGCAATACTTGACGTGTCCACCAATTCTCATTCCCCCGAATGGGAAGAAGCACATGCGCCTGTATATCTCAGCATCAGATAAAACAATAGGCAGCATGTTAGCCCAAGAAGATGAGAACGGCATCGAAAGAGCCATTTATTACTTAAGTAGAGTACTCAATGATGCAGAGACTAGATATACTGATATAGAAAAACTCTGCCTTTGTTTGTATTTCTCTTGTATCAAACTTAAGTATTATATAAAGCCAGTTGACGTCTACGTTTCATCTCATTGTGATGTTATTAAACACATGTTATCTAAGCCAATACTACACAGTCGAATTGGCAAGTGGGCTTTAGCCCTTACTGAATATTCATTAATATTTCAGCCTCTCAAGGCAATGAAAGGTCAAATTGTGTCAGATTTCATTGTTGACCATGCGGTGGTTGAGAATCATCAGCATTATGTGGATTTGAAACCTTGGAAGTTATACTTCGATGGTTCAACACATAGAGAGGGTACTGGTGTTGGAATATTGATAATTTCTCCTGATGGAATTCCAACAAAGCTCAAGTATAAAATTGAGGGTCCATTATGCTCCAATAATGAAGCTGAATATGAAGCATTGATTGCTGGACTTGAGGCTTTGTTAGAATTGGGGGCAACCAGAGTCGAAATTAAAGGAGACTCCGAATTGGTCATCAAGCAATTGACAAAAGAGTACAAGTGTATCAAAGAAAATTTGATCATGTATTTTGTTATCGCAAATAGGCTACTCAAGAAATTTGAATATGTGGAATTAAAACACGTATCAAGAGTGAATAACCAGGAAGCAAATGACTTGGCACAACTAGCCTCAGGATATAAAGTATCAAAAGAAAAGTTGGAAGAATTGATTGAAGTAAGAGGAAGAGCAATGTTTACTAAACTTTCGCCAAGTGATCTGGAGAACTCACGATTGGGTTATGCCAACAAAGAACAATTCGAGGTACTGAATATAGATTCATTAACAGACACAGATTGGAGGAGTCCAATTATCAACTATCTGAAAAATCCTTCGACGGATACAGACAGAAAAATCAAGTATAGAGCCCTGTCATATTATTTGATGGGAAATGAATTGTTCAAGAAAACTCCTGAAGGGGTATTGTTAAAATGCTTGGGAGAAGCAGAAGCATATTTGGCTCTGTCAAACGTACATAGTGGGGCATGTGGTGCACATCAAGCAGGGCACAAAATGAAATGGCTTTTGTTTCGATATGGGATGTATTGGCCTTCGATGTTAAAAGATTGCATAGAATTTGCAAAAGGGTGCCAAGAATGCCAAGAACACGCAGGTATCCAACACGCCCCAGCAAACGAACTAAGTACGATAGTAAAACCATGGCCTTTTAGGGGATGGGCACTAGATTTGATTGGAGAAATTCACCCCAAGTCCTCTAAAGGTCAAAGATACATTTTGGTGGGAATAGACTATTTCACAAAATGGGTCGAAGCAATACCGCTGGCAAATGTGGATCAAGAGGCTGTGATTGAGTTTATTCAAAAACATATTATATATAGGTTTGGAATCCCAGAAAGCATAACAACGGATCAGGGATCAGTCTTTACTGGACGAAAAATGCAAGACTTTGCCAGAGAAATAGGTTTCAAGTTATTTACTTCTACACCTTATTATGCTCAAGCAAATGGCCAAGTTGAAGCAGCAAATAAAGTAATAATTGGCCTTATTAAGAAACATGTAGGAAGGAAACCCAAGAATTGGCATAAGACTTTAGATCAGGCACTTTGGGCTTGTCGAACGTCTCCAAAAGAAGCCACAAATACAACTCCTTTTCAGTTAATGTTTGGACATGACGCAGTACTTCCAATTGAGATATGTTTGCAATCAGTAAGAATACAAAGGCAAGCAGACATTCCTCCCAACGTATACTGGGAATTAATGATGAACGAGTTAGTAGATTTGGACGAAGACAGGCTTCGAGCATTGGAAATGATAAAGAGGCAAAAGGAAAGAGTGTCCAGAGCATATAACAAAAAGGTGAAAGGTAAAACTTTTGTTAATAATGATCTAGTTTGGAAAGTTATTCTACCTATAGATCGAAAGAATCAGGCACTTGGTAAATGGTCCCCACATTGGGAAGGACCCTTTCGAATCTTAAAAGTATTCTCGAACAATGCCTACGAAATTGAAGAGTTAGCAGAAGATCGCAGGATCTTAAGAGTGAACGGGAAATACTTGAAGAGATATAAACCTAGCATGCATGAAGTAAAGATTGCAAAGACGTAGACACTCAAAGTACTACGAAAAGCCAAAATGGTCAGGCATGTGTCAAAATATACTTCACATTGATCAAAATGGCTTTAGAATCAGAAAGAATTATGGAAAGAAAAATCAAAACACCAAAATATTCTTTTCATTGCAAGCATGGAAATGCATTTCATTACAAAAAGATCCAGAAATAGGATCTGAGATTACAAAAGAGAGGAAGGCATAGACATACAAAAAGATTAAACCTAGACTCGCTAGTTAATTCTGGCGTCTAGACTGTCCAGAGATAGCACAGGAACAGGTTCAGCATCGAACATGTCCCTAGCCCCAGAATCACGCATTCTTCTCACTACGCCTTTCTTGAGAAAAATGTAACTAAGGAGTCTCCCGTATGGAAGACAAGTTACACTTTCTCGACGGTCCACGCCGATAGCAACAGCTTTGACAAGACCTTTGAAGATCATCAAAGGTATGTTAATCTTTCTTCCCCGAATACCACAGAGAATAAACTCCAGATCTTCAACCATGATGTTATTCTCATCAATCACCCGAGGTTGAAAGTTGCCTACGAGCATTTGGTGCCAAATCCTGATGGTTTGTGCGCTGTAGCGATCACTGTCCATGAGTGTTCTCAACATGATATGAGTAGTCATGCTAAGAACATTATCATCAAAAGTTGCTCCGGTGTTATTGCATCTTATGAGATTGGCAATAGTGGTGGGGGTAATGCTAAGGTGAGCATGTCGAACGAATGAATCAATGGTGGCTCTACCTTCAGAGTCCATGCGTAAAGACGCATTCATCCAAAACTCTGCCACCATATTAGGGTAGATGGCACCCTCCAGGACTTCCTCAAAGTAGAAGTTCAGTTCCTGATTAGCAAAGAGATTTTCAATGTTAATGAAATGACGAAGGAGTTCATCCTCATCAAGTCTGAACTCACCCTTGATGAGAGCTTTGATATCGTTAAAGGAAAGAATTCCAGCCATTTCAGGGAAAAATGGTGTTTGAGAGGAAAGAGTTGTGTTTTCTCTTTTTTCTGTGTTTTGGTTTGGGGAAGAAATATTTGAATGAAGAAATAAAAGTGATATGGAACCCTTTATATAGAAAGAGAATACTGAAGGTTGGTTTTACATTTTTAATGAGTGATTAGACTGCGGTTCGTTTTTCAAAGTAAGAAGTTATGGCCTCCGCCGTTTCCCGCCCTTGGAAGTTGAAAAGTAATCATTAAACTGATGCACGCACGTCTGAAAACCGACGGTTTGGAGAAAGTGACGTCACTTTTAATAATGATTATGGCTAGAAGAAGTGGAAACGTCAAGTCTAGAGGCAAGAGTGCTGCGAAGGATGTTCAGGTTCTACATGTTGTATTTAATAAAAAGCACTGTAGGAAATCTAAAGATATATTTGGCAGAAAATTGAAAGATTTGTTAAAATTAGTGCAAGCAAATATTATAGATAGAAATGGGAGCCAGGCGTACAAATATTATATGTCTCGATTACAAAATAAAAATCCAACAAATGAAACAAGATTGAAGACATCTAGCTAAAGTCCTCAGGAAGATTCCTTTTGATCTTCAGATATTGAGTTTCCCATTAGGACATTTGAAGGTCAATTAGTGCCCGTTGTTTCTTCAACTTTTCGATCTCTGGCACTAGCTTCTGTGCAGTCTCGAAATGTTTGATTCCTGACTGCACCACTTCGAGCAAATCTTGTTGGTTAGATTCTTGGAGCGCTGCTTGGCTACTTTCAGCTTCCTTTATCTTGCCCTCGAGCATTTTGATTTCTTGTTTCCAGGAGCTGATTTTGTTCTCATATTCATCAATGGCTTTCTGATTCGCCGAATGTTTAAGCTTGAGGGCTTCACCTTGTTTTGTGGCTTCCACAGCAGAATTCCATGAAGAGTCATGAGAGGCCACTATCTTAGATAATTCTTTCTCGACGTTTTGCCTTCGAAGAATGTCAGCTTGGAGTTGTTCAAGGAGAGAGCCTAGCAGAACAATCATCTCTGAGACTTCTGGGGAAACTTGAAGCAAATCTACTTTCTTTAAAAGTTGATTTAAGTTGTAGCTTTTAACAGGGTCCCGGTTGAGAACATCTACAAGATTGACCTCAAAGAATCTCTCTTTTATCTGTCGAAGAAGATTAGGAGTATCTTCCTTGTCACTAGAATCTGCAGTTACAGCTGGAGAAACATCAGGCTCCGAAAGTGAAGAAGTATTCACATTCATGATAGCCCTTAGGAACCCAAGAGGATCAGTTTGTTTAAGTTGTTCAAGCTCCGAAGAAGTAGGCTTCGTAGGAGCAGGCGTCGAAGTTGTCTCAGGAATAGTTTTTACATCGGGAGTCGAAGTCCCCTGAGAAATTGGTTTTTCTGGTTTAGAAATCTCCTCCATGGCATCTTTTTCCGATGCAGAATCTTCGTTGCCATGAGTTTGCTGGTTCACATTGTCGCTGACGGAGAATGGATGATCCTCTTCCAAATCTTTGCCTTGATGAGTAGGTGGGGATTCGTCAGTAGATTGGCTTTCTTCGATTGGCTCATTAGGCAATATAGTGGCAATTGGCCTAACGTCTTCGAAGACTGGTGAGAGAACATGGGTTCTAGCTTGAGAAGTATCTGTTTCGAACGAAGCTAAGTTAATTGTGAGGTTAAGCCTTCGAAAGTTTTAATTGTCGAAAGTTGAAATTTAACAATTACCATAAAGTTTATCAACATCAATGGTGAGGCCAGGGTCTTTGAAACCAGAAGTAGCAGTGCCAGCATCATCCTGCAATAACAAGGTAAAATGCCAGTGCAATTAGTTAGTTAAAATTACAAGATAATATGTAAGACAAACGCAAGATACCTTGGGTGGATTATTGTCTGGGCTTGAGTTATGACTTTCCAAAACAAGAGCATTGCTGGCAGTCTTCAAAGGAGACTCTTCAGAAGACGCCTTATTGCCAGGAGAAGCAGCTTTCGAAGGACTTGCCTTTTTCCCTTTTCTTGAAGGGGTAACAGCTTTGTGTTTCTTTTTCTGTCCTTGTCTAGTTTGAGGAGGAGATTTGTCTTCACCGTCTGAGGCATTGGTCGAAGAAGCTTTACGCTTCGAACCCGTTGGGGGTTTCGAGCTCTGGAAAGTGAAAGATGAGAAAGATGAGTACCAATCACAGAGTTGCACCAGATTTAGAGTATGAGATAAGTATTTACCGTGGGCTTCTTGTCCGTGACGATCGAATCATTTTCGTTTGGTTTGTCGCTTTTAGATGTCTCAGACTCTTTTGGGGCAGAAGCTTCTTTAATCTTCCTCCTTCGTGCAACAGCTGTAGTTGAGACTGAAATCAGTATATCAGTAAAAGAAAAGAAAAGTCAGTCAAAAAAGATTGCCTTAATCCAAACCTTCAGGTATTGGAGTCAGGACACGAACCTGTTTAAGATCTATATGAAGATGTCCTTTGAAAGTATCCAAGGTATGCTTAGTCGGAACCACTCGTTCAGCGCGTTTTTTGGCACTCTCTTGAAGAATTTTGAGAGCATTCCCACACACGAACCAGTCTGGGAAAGGAGGACTTAGAGCCACACCAAAATCAGCACTTGGTAGTGGAGGGAATTTTGGAGGATGAAGTTTGAAAGCCACTTCATAACGTAGTTCTGGTCGAACATACGAGGGCAATTTCAATTTATTTAGTTTGGTGGAAAACTTTTCGCGCAAAGTGACTGCAGCCTCACGAACGGTCCGACTAAGATCATCAGGCCTATAGATAGTTTCAAAGAATTTTTGAAAAGCTTGGATTTCTTTAATATGAGTTGAAGTACCTTTTTTGAAGTTCTCCTGCACATCAGTGAAAGCTGCGGTTAGTTCTTGAGCAAGGCTATCAGCATCAAAAATTTGAGAGCTATAATACTCTGTCCACCATTGATGAAAATCTGGTGTAGAGTAAAAAGAAGGTTCGAAAGGAATAGGATAAAGGTTGGCAACGCCAGTATATTTGTTGATTTTTCGTTCACATTCTTCTTCAGTCAGATACAAAGTGTGGAAACACATATGGTTCCTTTTCTCATATAAGCACTTGGGTGTTATTTGAGTTAGCCCAAACTGCCTCGAGACCAAATTTGGTTGATAACACATGAGGATACATTGGCCCTTTGATGGTCGAAGACGGTGGGAAAATAATCTTGGAGTCAGAAAGGCTTCCCAAATTTCCATGGATTCAGTTTGCTGATCTTGAGATGTTGGTGGAAATTTTCGAGTAAACCAATCAGGACCTATTATTCTGTGTACAAATGGGGCCATGGAAGGATCGAACTGATCACGCCGATCAAACATCATTGAATACGCCAAGAAATGTTCATGAAGCTTTCCCATTTCCTCTTTTGGAGTTAGGTAAGCTAACCTGGTCCCTTCTATAGTTCGATTTTTGATTGTGCTATCTTCCTCATTGACATCTCCTCGAAAAGGAAGATAAGTTTCGAATGTGGCATTGAGCCACAGTTGCAATAACCAAAAAGGACCAGCATAAAGTAAACTGCCAGATTTGAAATTCTTGGTAAGATTCGCAGCTTCACTAAGGTTTTCGTAAAGAGACCCTAGAAGTAGTTGGCTGAGGTTGAGTTTTTTACCAGCATGCAACTGATTAGCCATGCAAAGGTACCTCTTTGCAACCTGGATAGATCTTGAGCAGAAGGCGCACCGTGAGAGCCATAGTGCTAGAAAAGCAATATGCTCTTCGTCAGATACTGTCGCTTCGGTGGTAATATGGTGTTTCTGGATGAATGCCGTGTAAGTAACTTGCGAATCGTTGAAACCTATAGTGTCATTATCCATGTCATTGGGATCAAAGGTTTCACCAGTTGGTCGAAGTCCCGTAATAGCAGCCACATCAAAAAGTGTGGGGGTAACCATTCCACATGGAAGATGGAAGGTATTGTGAGAAGCATCCCAGAAATGAACCGCTGCTACTAACATGGGTTGGTTGTATTCTAAACCTGTTTTTGACAGTTGGATCAAATCGTATATCCCTAACGATTTCCAAAAGGACCCTTTTTGTTTCTCTACCTTTTCTAGCCAAGCATAATACAAGTCAGGATCTTTGGCTAAAGGGATTGACCTAAAAACTTTTACAGAATTGGTCATATAGTTTAACCTAATTTTGGCTAAAGCTAAAGGGGTTGCAGTTGAAGTTTTCTCAACATTAGCGGATTTACCTAAAGGAGAACGACCGTCTTCATCTATCTTAACTTTGCTAACTAATGGTCTAGTCTTGTAATAAGCAGGGAAGAATTTATTTACAGATTGGATACTTTCACTCGGTAACGGACCCATAAAAGCAAGAGTTTTTCCAGAAAGATCAAAAGGTATGATTACCTGGGAAGCGTAGATTGCGCGTATTTCTTCAGTGTTAGGGTTTGGAACAAACTCTCGTTCCCCAGAACGTGTTGTTGATTGGAGCTTCAAAGCGGGTTGAAGAACATTTGAAGATGAAGCCATGGAAGAGTTTTTGCTAAAAAGAGCAAGATTTTAGAAAGAGTGAAGATATTCTTAGTTTTCTCGGTGTAGAAGATGAATGGAAGGCGGTATAAAGGCACAAGGTCAAATATTTAAAGGTTTAACGGAAACCCTTTTAATCTTTTGGGTAAAACCCGAGAGACACGTGGCGGCTGATGATTTAATCCAACGGCGGTCGAATGAGTTAGCTTCACTCCTAGTATGTAGGAGTAATGATCAGGAAGTAAGGTTAAAACGTGGGAATGTAAGTTATGAGAAGACATCTTTGAAAATGACAAGACGTTTCGGAAACAGTGTTATCAGTGATTATGACGTTAGTCAACAGTCTTGGAACTTTCAAAGATCATAAAAACGAAATCTTATAATGACAAGAAACGCCTATTTCTGTTGATTCTCGAAACAGGCATTTATTGGGGGCAATTTGTTAGCTGAAGATTTCGTTTTATATTGTCCTTCGAAGGAGTTGAGAATCGAAGGAAAGATGGTTACTGATGGCCATCCCTTAAAAAGTGAAAGAATGGCTACTGATGGTCATGCCTCGAAGATACAGACTTCTAAGTTCGTTGAAGATAGTGAACACTGAAAGACTAATGAAAGCATATGTCTTCGGGACTTAGACAAAATTTATAAAGTATATATTCAAGTATTACTACTTAGCGTGTTTTTTAGTAGTGTTTGTTTAATACACTGCCACGCGTCGAAGACGGACTCAGGCGGGAAGATTTGAAATTCGAAGACGGTTTCGTAACCGTTCAAATACAGATGGCTTCGCTGGAAGTTCTGATGAGAAACGTGGCAGCAAATTAGTGTAGGACCGTTAAGGTCGAAACTAGTATAAATAGGAGTCTTAATGTTAGGATTCCGTGTGTTCATTTTGTACAAATCACTCACATATTTACTCAAGTATCAAGTGTTACGAGAAAGAGTTCGCTGAGAAAATGTACGTATGACACCACCATTTTAATACATGTGTATTGTATTTCATTTTCGAATACATTTCTGAATTACTGCATTTCATTTATTTCTTGTCATTTACATTCCTGTATCTTTATTTTACTTTCGAATTTACTTTCATGATCATTTACTTTTAAAGCCTTTAACATTTCTGCAGTTTAAGATTCTTTATGTTTTAACAATATTTAAGTTTCATATGTTATGTTATCTTTCTTGTTAAAGTTATAATTACATATAACGAAGCAATTACCAAGATTCTTGAATCAAACAATACTCATCGAAGAGGACAAATTACGAATATGATTCAAATGAACATTGATAACAATCTTCTTGACTATGTGTCCTAGGATCAATCTAGTCGATCCTGCAAGTAACCAAATCATATTTATTATAGTTTGGAAGACTAGCGGTTGTTTACCGGAAATCACCGTAAACAACTATTTATTAAGTGTTTTAGTGTTGAAAAGAAAAAGAATGAACAAAGGGGGGACTAACCTATTTCTTAGCCTAATTGTTATTCTAAATCCTATTTAAGACCTAAACTACAATCTAAAGGGATTTTCACTAAGAAGAGAGTTGTTTAAGTTGACTAAAGTTAGCTTCAACAACTAGGGGTATTTTAGACATTTCTCAAAGTATGAAAATATTCACAAAAATCAAGAATTAAAATCTAAACTAAACATGAAAATAATCACAAGCAATTTGTATTTTTTTTCATGTTTAAGACTATTTTTAAGAATTAAAACTAAAAAAACTATGTATTTTTTATTATTCGATAACCAATCGAAATTAAAAAAAAAGTAGAAACAACAATTAAAAACTAAAAAAAAAATTATTTACTTCTAAAAATCTAATTGATTAAAACATATTTTTAGTCATTTTTTGTTTAAGCAAAAATCAATTAATATGCAAAAGAATATAAAAGAAAACTAATGTCAACAGGGGGTGTGAAAGTATTTTTTAGGTTGAACTGAAATTAGTTATGGAAGAAACTAGGCCTGAACAAGGGGGTGGTAAAATCCAGGGCGCTAAGGCCCAGTCCAAGCAAACGGTGGTATATTAGGGAAACAGAGGTGCAATCCAAGAAACAGGGCAAGGCCCAACGCATGGCCCAATTATACTATCTCTTCCGCTTTTTGTTCCATTTCTATTTTTATTTCAGCATCAATTGTACCATCTATTTCACTTATTATCATTTGTGAAACGTGACACATACATGCAGAATAATAAGCATCAATTGGTCATGTGTAATTTTTAGTCAAATAGGACAAAAGAAGGATAGGAGCCAATCACATGCTACCAAATCACACACCAATGATGATAATAAAACAAAAAGGCCAAAAGGATGGGAAAGGGACCAATACACACGCGCCACGTGACCTAAATGGCATCATCACCATGCAACTTAACACAGACGTCGGAGATGAACTCCGACCGTCTTCTCCGGTTCACCACCGCCGTCATTGATCTTTTTGCCCAGAAATTCAAGATGCATACACTATCTTGCTCGGATTTTCACGGAGATTACAGATCCGTCCTTTGCTTTTCCTAATTCCTATTCTATCATGCAAACCGAGAGCGATTACGAAGTCCTAACTCCTTGAAATTTCACCAAAGCATATGTAACTTCACAACAATGATCTTCACGAAACATAGAATTCAGATATGCCACTCAATCATCCAAACATTTCATACTTCACGGAAACGAAAAAGTTCAAGATTCATGCATATGATACCTTACACAATCGCAAGCACAACGGTGTTTAGTCTTAACCTCTATCGTTTCCATCAGAACGCATGTTAATAGCAATGCAACATCAAAGTTTTATACCAGTATATCCTTAACACTCAGTGAAAACATACACTCTCATAACTTGATATGAAATAGAACTCGCAAGATTCAAGATATGCAAACGAATGCATGAACTACCGCATGCGATCTAGGATGCAGAGAAGGTTTTAACGAAGCTTACCTGATGCAATCTTGGCTGAGAAACTTTGGAGAACTTCTGATGGATCTTGACGTAGTCGTTTGAGCGAAGCAAGGATTGTTGTGGTGATTTGAAGACGATGATGAAGTGGTTGTGAGAAGTTGAATGAGGGAAATGATGCGGTTGCGGTGGCCGGAGAAGTTAGTTAGCGTTTGTTACGGTGGTTGGTGGTGGCGGAGAGAGAGTGAAAAGAAGAGAGCATGGGAGAGCAAAGAGAGATGAGAGGAAAATAAAGAGTGAAAAGAGAGAGTGAAAATGGGAAAGAGGAAGAAGAACCAGAATAATGAGAGTGTGTAGGTGTCTTATATATCAAGAGAGAGAGTGTGTTTTTAGGCATGATTAATATGGGGCATCTTTCTAAACTTAATGACCAAGGTTTGCAAATATGGAAAGTTTCCAAGGCCCTTTTTCATGTTGCAGGTTTTGCCGGGCAATTTGAAGAAAAGAAGTAGTGCCACCACAAACTAATGCGTGCCTGACTGTAGACTCACTTTTGTCCATGATACACATTTTGCATGCTTGTATCTTTAGCCTTAGATCCCCATTAATGTCAAACTCGTGGCCATTGTGAAGGTCTTGTGGAGTAGAAGAGGTTTTGTGTTGGACACTCTTTAAGATAAGCCTTGCATGCCTCTAAAAATTATGCTTGAACATGATAGTGCACAACTGCAAAATAGACACGCGCGTGACCTAAGACCTAGCCCTATGTCCATGGCATACAAATGGTCTCGCGAAGGCACCACATTGACTGTATCTATGTTGACATACATGGGTCCAATTGCTGCAAATTTAGGCTCATTAGAAAGATGACATAGCAGGGATGCGTTTGGCACTGGGATTGGCTCCATATAATGTTTGTGCCTCTCTAAAACTAGCTTTGAATTCAGTGCGCCATGTGTTTGATAAAAAGACTGCGTCTGGCATGGACTCTGACCCTTGTCCTTAGCAGCGTATGACTTAGTGAAGGGAGGACTTTGAAGCATCATATCTTCCAAACCATACACCTTGAATCAGTGATTCCTTTCACATTACGTAGAAGGCATAGAGGAGAATAGGTTGATACCAAACTTGGGCCAAAGTGGTGCTTGTAGTCTTTTGAATATTGTCTCAAAGATGGTGCGCCATGTGTTTGATAAAATGCATGCGCTGACGGGAAGTCCTGCCCAGCAATATGACTTGCACAAGTCATAATTTCCAAACTTCATAGCTTTGTATCTCTCCATATAGACTTCAAATTGAAAAACTCACAACTACAAAGTTGTCCTATGCCATGAGATGAATAATTTTGGTGTTGAGCTTGTTTTGAAATGAGGCCTAGAAACACGTGTAAACTGGTCCTAAAGTGAGCTGACCAACCATTTCCTAATCTCCCCAGAATTTTTCTAAGTGTAGAAACTTCCACTTTTGGTCATTTCCCATTTCAACCAACTTTCCAAATTTGGCAATTTTTGAATATTTTTGTTTTAATTATTTCTTTGACCCTTTTTTGACCAATTTTCCACCAAACCAATATTTGACAGTCGACTTTGACTTTGACCCAAAAAGTCAATTGTTCTGACCTTTTCGATTCCAAACGAATTTTCCCGATTGATCAGTTTCCGGTCCGATTTTCAATCAGTTTTCCATCAACACAAACCCACCGAAAATTTCTTCAAGTCAACCACATTTCACATTCAAAAATTATTTCCTGATTAGATTTTGACCAAAAAAAGTCAACAGGGTTGACTTTGGTCAAAGCCCTAGTTTGAAAACCCTGAATTTGAGGATTGCATCTTTTAATTGGAGCTTTGAATTGGAGAGGATAAAACCCTGATTTTCAGAAGAATACCAGTGGGAATGATTCCATAAAAACAGACTTCAAATCTTCCCTTTTTGATCAAGAATTTCTTCAGCAGAAGCTCTTTTCTTATCAATCCTGAATAATAACCATGATATGGATGAATGTAATGGATGAATGGCCTAGATGAGGTATGCACATGAGTGTGATATAAAAGCCAATTGGGTATGAATAAGTGGGCAAATTTTGGGGTGCAACAGGGTTGACGAGGGATTAACATCCTTATATCTCCACTGTTTAGGAATTGAAACAATGCCAGTACATCGTCAACATAGTCTGTTCAAAAGCATATTGTATGAAGTTGCGGTATCGTCTTCGTCATCCTCCCTCAAAAGGTTTACAGCTTAGCAGGAATTGAGTATCATAAAACATATGCAACGTAAAGACACAATTTAAAATGAGTGATAGCGAAATAATTTATTCAAGACAAACATATGCAATGCATTAATGATGATTATTAAAATAGATAATGTCTATCAAAAGTCGAATGTTCAAACAAACAGGAAAGAAATTGCAAATGAAAGTAAATCAAATGATTAAAAAGTTCATCCTTCTAGACATTAATCAGTCTTGTCGTGATTAGGCCTGGGAGCAGTGATCACTACCTGAGTCTTGGGATGGTTGAATTCAATTTCACCAGCATCGATCATGTATTGGATCTTATTCTTCAGTGTTCAACAACTATTTGTATCGTGACCAGGGCTACCGGAGTGGTATGCACATCTCGCATTGGGATTATAGCCGCGAGCGGAAGTACTAGGGTTCTTAAGAGGATCCTTTAAAGTAATCAACTCTGACTTCAGCAAGTATTGTAATGCCTGAGCCAGTGACATATTGATCTTTGTGAACTGACGCTTAGGTGCATCTGGCTTGCGTCGTTGTTGTGGAATTGGTGTAGAGATCTGAATTGCCCCCACAAATTGGTTGCATTCATTACGACCTTTCCGATTGTACACAGTATTAGCCATATGAGGTTCCTCAAGTAAGTTGAAGTCAATGATCTTGTCATCAATGAGGTCTTGAATCTTGTGCTTCAATTGCCAACAATCCTCTGTATCATGACCAGGACTATTCGAATGATAAGCACATCTCGCATGGTATTTATACCGAGGAGTGGGATTGGTAGGAAATGAATATGGAGGCAATAGAGTTATCAAGTTCCGATTGAGCAGTTGTTGCAGAACTTGAGACAGTGGCATGTGCAGCGGGGCGAATGATCGCTTGGGTTTGGATTTCCATTTATCTTGACCACCTTGCTGCCTATGTTGATCCCTCTCCTTCTTGATCAGAAGTGTCTTCAATTCTTCTTGCCCCTTGGAAAAATTAAGGATCAAAGCTTGGAACTGGGTATTCTGAGCCTGAAGGTCTTTGACTGATTGCTCGAGATCCATTTGTGCTGAAATAAACAACGAGAGAAGATGAGAGACCTGTTATGGAAATTTGTTATGCGATGTTATGAATGCAAATGCAATGCTTTCAAGTATCTTAAGGAAATTTAGTCAGCAACGTCAGAAAATGATTTGGTCGCATCTTCGTTTGAAGAACTCTGATTTTTGGATGCTCTTCTATGGGAATCAAGCTCACCATATCCAGTGGGTCATAGCCTCTGATTCAGGGATACTTTTGAATTTGAAGGTACATGGCTAGAGGAAAATAAATCCTCTTGCCCCTTGATAGGTGCTGAGCCTTTGAGTTGGAAGGTGTGTGGCCAGAGGAAAATAAATCCTCTTGCCCCTAGATAATAGTCCAGTCCTTGATAAGAGCACCTGAAATTGTGCGCCCTAAATCCCTAAGATCCTTGAAAGGGCTATTTAAATCATGTTATGCTTATGATGTCATGATGTTATGCAATGCATCAGGTAAAGCATAAGGTAATAAGGACGAATGTCCTACAAGCAAATCCTGCAAGAAAATAGAAGGGTTAGTAGCACACACAAGCAAGTCATACAAGTGTCCTTAGGTTTAAAGGCTTGCGTGAAGTACGTAGGTAAGTACCCTCTCCACTGAAGTTTGGTTGGTTCAACCTGTCCTAGATAAATATCGGGTTATAGGGAGCTCATATCATTGACCTTTCTCGAAGGCACTTATTTCAGTTCAGCAATCGAATCACCGACCGAAAATGTCCTGAAAGTCCAGTCCATATGAGTGTAGCATCGAGTATCAACCAACTTCGGTCGGAACCAAATCCAGCCATCTCGCTACTTTCTAATAGGCCAAAGTCAAGTTCAACTAGGGTTCTAGGGCAAATTAGTGCTTAATAATACCACGCAGCAGCCAAGTGTTTCCTCAAGTCGGATCCCAAGGAACACCAGGACAAACCAATTTGTCACACTAACCATGGCCACCATATCAACCACATCAGTATACGCTTTGCAGTCTCCTTGGTCTCATGCCATTTACCTAAGGTACTCAGATCCGAGTTAGGATCTTTCACACAAGTAAACCCAAACAGGCCCACAAATATAAAGCAAACAATACAAACATTTAAAGTGAATCCTAAACTTTAAGGTAACCCCTCTGTTTAATCGAAAGCGTCCCCAGCAGAGTCGCCAGTTCTGTAATACGGTGAACTGACTTTATTTAAAAATGTCGCGGTAAGCAAGAGTCGCCACCGACTTTTATTTTATCCAATTTATAGAAAGGCTAAAAGAACAAGAAAAGACATTTTAAAAAGATTTTGAGTTCGGGGGGTAGGTTATACAAAGGGAATATGTAAGACACCCTCTGCATCCATGGTTATCCATGGGCTCTTAATTGCTTAGCTCACTTTGTTTGTTTGAATTGTTTGAAAAAAGTGTCGTGTGTGAATAGAAATTGGAATAAGAACTTTAGCTTGTAAATAAGCGTAGTCATTTTAAATTGATTTTTTGAAAAGAAGTGGGAAAAAGATTTTGATTTTAATTTGAAAAAGAGCAAGCAATTAAAAAGCAATTACCCTTAAGTTATAAAAAATGTTCTTTTAGCTTTTCACGATGAAAGAGTCTATCCATACCATGAGAGGGCAGGAAGTCTTTGAATTGGGTGTTTAAGGGTCATCGAGATTATCGTTCGCCACAAGACTGTCCCTACCATAAAGAGGGCAGGTAGTCTAAGGGAAGGATAAAATAGTCATTAAAATCTTTAGGCAACAGGCGAGGATACCTTAGCAATGGGGACAATCATCTTTTATAAGGCAACCTCGAGGGAGTTTCAATAACTTTAAAGGCAACATTTGCTTTAGGTATCCTCAGAATCGAGGGACTTGACTATTTTAAGGCATTGTCAATAAAGCAACAAGACAGCAGTATTAAGGCAACAAGGCAACCAGAGGGATTACCCTAAAGGTGTGTGGGTGCACAATCACGTGGTTAACTTCGATGATATTTATCTTGTAAATTAGTGATCTATGTTCAATTCATGGTTTATCACTCCCTAGGGTTACTAACCACGCATTTTAAAATTGCAGAAATTAAAGGCAGAAAAAAATATAAAGTCCTACGCTATTACAATAAACACCTGCGGGAAAAGGGAAATAAAAGCAAAAAATAAGAGGGATAAATAATTAATTTAAATATCTTGAATGCCTTGATCTTCCTCAAACTCTGAAAATAAGAAAATAAATAAGGGTGAGTGCATTACAAATTCATTGGCGATTTGGAACAAACCCTATTTTAATAAAAAGACAAAAATTAAAATTAAAATGATATTTAAACAAAAGAAAGGGAGTTAGAACTTAGCTTTTTGATCTGATGGTGCGTGGCTGAAGGATTTTGGTTACTCTTGAGAATTAGCCACAGAGAAGAAAAATGTTAGTGCATTAAAGATCTCAACAACTATAATGTAACATATCAAAAATTAAAATTGTAACAATTTAAACAAATGAACAGGCAAAACCTCAAATAGGGAGCAAGTTAACCAGTGTTAATGGGCAACACCTACCAGTAAAACTAAGGCTATCAGGTTTTATAAATGAATTGAGGTTAACAAAACCTAAAAATTAACTATTGGTTTCTAAACAAACTAATTTTAAAATCGGCTAATTCTTATTAAAATAATTTAATACTTAACTAAATTAATTAATTATCAAACCTATTTTTTAAACTAATTTTAAATTAATTATCTAGTCATTTAACCTAAAAAACTATATTAAAACAAATTTAATAATAATAATAATAATAATAATAATAATAAGGCTAAATACATTTTTTCGTCCCTTATCTTGTACTCGGGGTCTAGTTTGGTCCTTTAACTTTTAAAAAGACCGTTTTGATCCTTCAACTTTTTCAAAACGATTCACATTAGTCCTTTCCGTCCATTCTGTTAGTCAAAGTCAAATTATAAGCCCAGGTGGCACTGACATAGACTGCCACGTGGTTCAGGCGAATTTTGTGACTGATTAACGATGGAATAAACCGTCACTAAATTTGTTTCTGGGTTTTAATTAAGTTCTTCATCTTCTTTCCTAATTTTGGTCAAATTAAAAATGTTAGTAAAACTTAATCAAACAACACAATGGCATTGCAGAAACATTTTGGTTTGGGGTATTGATTTATTTGGTAACCTTTCCTAAAGTCTTCTTCGGATTCTAATCCATGACCTTGCAAATGAACAAGAACAAGAAGAAGCATAAACATCTTGATGAACACCTTTCCTAAATTTCTGGGTTTTGATGCTCACATAGTTCACTTTATTCTATATGAAAAAGTCAAAAAAAACGCAATGCTCACAGATGCTCTTAGACATGTCAATACACATCGTACAAGCTAAATAGCACACATAAAAAAAAATAGAACCAGCTCCATCAAAACAATACACAAGATTCTGCTAAAAATTAAAAACCCAGAAATTTCAATTTGTCAAACTGAGCACTAGATTTCCATCTCAAAACCCCAACATCGTTATTACTACTTTCTCCAATCTCAACAGTTAAAACCTCAACAAATCGTCATTAAATGAGTTTACGAATCAAGATCCGGATTTTTTTGTGTTTTTAATAGAAAACCTATATAATGGGTAGAGAAAGTGAGTCTTCTCTCAAAAGCTTCTTTCATGAATCTGTAACTATTTTAAATTTAGATGAGTATCGATTCCAGATCTGGAAGTTCTTGTGATTTTTCATTTGATTTGGGATATGGAGAAAATTAGTTTTTTGATGGATGGGGGGTGATTTTTAATATGAACCTTAGTAAAGGAAGATGTGTTGTTTGATTAACTAGTATATGTTGTTATAATCCCATTGTTGCTGAGTCAAGTTTTCCACAAATTATTTTTGTATTCATGCTACTGGCCAATGTCTTCGTACTTCAGTACCAAATTAAACTTTGAACAATATCTAACAACTTTGAACAATATATATTGCACCTTCAGTGAGATATATTGGCTAATAATGTAATAAGATCATACCTATTTAACCAAACTTGCGGAATTTTATTTACGACACGAAGTTGGATGCATAAATAATTTGTTGGGTTTGAGGAATTTTGTGGGTTTTTAATTATTTTAGTTTTAGGGATGAAGATGAAGAACATTAATGAAAATTCAGAAAAATAAATTTAGTGACGGATTTTTCGGTCTCTAAAGTTGTCACAAAAATTAAAAGTTACACGTCAGCGACTAATTGACGACGTTAGTGAAATTTGGACGGAAAGGATTAACGTGATACGTTTTGAAAAGATAAGGGATTAAAATGGTCTTTTTAAAAGTTAAGGGACCAAACTGGACCACGAATCAAAGATAAGGGACGAAAAAGGGTATTTAGCCTAATAATAATAAGTAAAAAGGTAACTAATTTATGAAATTTAATATAAAACCTAAAATAATAACTTAAATGGCTTTTAGTTTTAGTAAAAAATAGTTTTAAAATAATTAATTAAAAGAAACAAATAAGAGAGAAAAAGAAAGAAAAAAAAAGAAAGTGAGACTCAGCTTTGGATTCTGTGTGGAGGCATCTTGATTATATGATGCACCTCTTTGAAGGTTTATCATGGAACACACTCCTCTCAGCCTTCAGATTCGATATCGCCTAAATCCATCGGTGGGGATGTGGAGGTGCATCACGTGGTCGTGAAGGGCAGGCGTATTGGATCTGTGAACAAACAAAGAGGCAAAATAATTTGTAAGACTCTGGGATCGAACCCAGGTCTTGTTAGTGATAGGCCTTCAGCCTTTTCCAATCCGGCCGTAATAACTAGTTGTCAAAGAAGTACACTCTAATAAATATATATGAAAACGCGTGCCAAAAAAAGAAAACCAAAAACTGCAGTCAAACTGGACCCACCGCCGTGCTGACCAGCGAATCAAAAAAAGTCAGAAAAACCAGTTTTGTTGACCGGCCACTTAAGAGAGGCCACGCGTGGAGAGAGACAATGTTTTGCTGCCCAGCCAACTGGGACACTCCACGTGTGTCATCTTCTTCAACAAAAAATTGCAGAATTTAGCTAGGGTTCAGTTTCGAGTCTACTGCGACTTTAGCCACCAAGTTTTCATAGCAAAACCTGTAGATCCTAAAAAACTTAGAATTAAGGCTAAAAGACACATTAAGTCGCCCAGAACACTCAATTGGGATGCTACGGACACGATGGTGGTGTTCGTTTCGTCCGAAACGCCCTAAAAAGATGAAAACGAAAAGCATCTTCAATCATGCCCTAACCATGGTAGTTTATGGTTCCGGTCCAAAAACTCTCGTACAAGGCATCAAAACTATTCTAAAGGAGTCCAGTAACACGCACATGTGGTTAGTTCGAATGAACACTTGGTAAATCATGAGATATAAAAGTCAGAACTTGGATGAATATGTAAAATATGATATGGATGTTCCAATCGTTACATGGCTTGACTAACAGTGTATACTTACTCTATTTTATCTTTAGAGTGGATTGAGATGACCGATTTGCTCTGAAGCTTGCTTGGATGGTTAACACGAGTTTGTTTTTTTTCTTTGAACTTTTGCACCTTTGGAAACCCTTGTTCTTTCTCCTAATTTCGTTCTCCCTTCACCCTAATACATTCTCTATATATATATATGATTAAATTAGGTTATACTATGGGCTTGGATACTTGCTTATTGAGTGAGTTGAAATTTCTAGAGAATATGCATGAAATCCTTCTATTTTTGCACTCAATCTTTCATAAACCAAATGCCACGAATTTCCTTGATTAATGTGATATATTTGACAATTAATTGAATCAATTCTGAAGCTAAATCAAATCTTCTATTATTTTTACAATTTTATTTGATTAAATTATGATTTTAATGAATAAAATCTATAAAATAATAAATAAAAATAATAAAAATATAAAATATATATTCCATGGTTGTGGATGGGCTTAAGATGATGTTAGAACAAAAAGAAATCAAGCCCATTTAGAAGAAGAATCATTTTGGACCATATTTCTCTTTGTACATCTCTTGAAAATTACTCAACTTGCACATGTTGTAACCTTCTCAATTTTCCATATTTTTGAGTGTTCTTGGACTTTTTAGAAAGCTTGAAGAGTTCTTTAAACACTCGTTTTGGTTTCATCTTCATTGAAGTTTCCATGTTCGTGTACCACTCTTTGAGAAAAAATGACTTTTTATTGACTTTCAAAAGGACTTGTAATGTATTGGCTCATATCTCTTAAATGATACATTTTTAGGCTTGGCATGTGAGAGAAAAAGTTGTAGAGAATTCAATTTCCTTCAAAATGAGCTTTGGATGGGAAATTTCTGATGTTCCATGTGAAAGTTATGGCTGGTCAAAGTTCGGTTGACTTTCTCCTTAAAAACCCTAATTTAGGAACTCAGGTTTTTGATGATTTTGGAGCTTTTCTTGATGAATCATGATCAACCCTTGATCATATCATGAATCTAACATTAAAATGTTGATGTTGACCAAAAATCATAAATTTTGACTGTACTTTGACCATAGTTGACTTTTAGGTCAAACTAGTCGACTGTTGTCTTTTTGAGCTTTTAGCTGAGCAATCTTATGAATTGAAGCCTGAAACTTGGCATGAGGTTTATTTGAATCATATGAGAGGCCATAGAGTCCACTTGAGGTATCATAAGTTGATTTTACCTTGAGAAAATCAAAACCCTAGTTGGAGGGTAGTTGATTAGGAAAGTGTGCATTCAATCAAGTCTTGTGCTTTTGACACTCAGCTGAGTTTAAGTATGAAAATATCATGGGAAAATTTTGGGGTATGACAATACTCCCTAATCTAAGGGATTTCCATTGGCGTGTCATAACATCTAGCTTGCAAGGATTTTGCTAGGGTCTAATGTCACTTCTAAATCGGCATAGGCTATCCTTAGGGTATGTCGCACGTCTGCATTGCATATAAGGAGTCATAGCATACACAAAAAGAGGAATCTCTTGCATGCGCATGAATTTGCATTTTCATGCATTCATACATTTACATTTGCATTCATACTTACCGTGCTAGCCGATTTCCCGGGACTCCCAAAAAAAATCAAAAGGATTATAAAGTATGGAGAAAGGAGGATAAATTATTGGGAATGAGCTTGGTCTTACAAAGGATAAAAGGATGTCTTTCACCATGCTAGCCACATGTTTAGGCCTTTTGGTAACAGTATTGTAAATACAACAAAGGTTATCATCGAGCAAGGATTATTTCAACAAAGAAGTTCCCCCATAGATACACTCAAGAGGTATTTAGTCATAAAGGGGTTCATCTTAGAACATAGCAAACTTACAAGGAAGCTCTGCGATAACTTGGGGGGCAAGGGTTAGTCCAACTGGGGAAATACCCTGAACGAAGATGCATATTTACGATGGAGGGAAGGCGACATATGTTAACTCCTCGCCGAGGGGCAAAGGGGTCATAGGTTTTCTTAATCAATTTACAAACTCTGAAGGTTGCGAACGGTGTGATACTACCCTTAGAAAAAGCAAAAGAGATTCAGTCAAAGGAAACTCATGAAGTTCCGAAACGATGAAAACCCACCGCTAACAATTTATTCCTGACAGGTTTTACGTGCCCAAGGAGAATTTGAGGTTACCCTTTACTTCTACAAGTCTAGGAACTAAGGAGTAAAACAAGGTCAACGGATTTACAAAGGAGATTGTCCCTAGGATCAATAGGTTTTGTCATGCTCAGAATTTCAACCCCTACGATCGCTAAGTGTTACTCCAGATAAAAGTTGTACCATCGGATTAACAATTCTAATGGGATAACCATGCAGGTTTTGGAGTCAATTCATTCGCTCACTACTACGACTTTCCACTCACACACTTCTATGCTATTTTCAATTTCAAATTTAGGATTATTAACAAACATAAAGGCGAATGATGAATACAAATAACTAAATCTCGCTAAACGTATGCTTTCAAGGTAAGACCGAGCCGACGATGTACCGGCATTGTTTCAATTCCTAAACAGTGGAGATATAAGGATGTTAATCCCTCGTCAGCCCCTCGAGCCAGGAGTTGGAGTTTGTTTCTACTTTTCAAATAAACCATTTCAACCAGGGGCCGGGTAGATTTCAATTAATTCAATGGTGTATTTTGTGGTTAAGAGAATCATCCAATCCAAGCAAGGGTTCAAGCAAAAGGGCAAGCAAAGGTTGAAGCAAAGGTTCAAGCATAAGGATCAAGCAAAGCAAAGGTTTAAGCACATATTTTTCCTCGCATTCATAAAAAATGAGGAAGCAATGGAGATAACATTCACAACATCTTCCTCAATACATCATTCAAGATCGAGGATGTATCAAAGTCGAAGCTTACAAATCAAAATCAACATGGCAGTCACAATATTCAAAATCCAAGGATCAAATCTCAAAAGGAGCATTCGAAAGAAAAAGGAGGAAAGCGCCCTCTAAGTGAAAATGGAAAACTCTATAAAAAGAATAAAAATGACTTAGGCAAAAATTAGGGCATCCCGATAGATCAAATTCAAAGGAATTGGCTCATGCAAAAATAAGGGATAGAAAAAAAACAACAAAGGCGAAATACAAAGGATAATCTTGTGACTGCTAAATCATCGAAGCTTCCCATCAATGCTTAGATATCTACGACATTCTTTCATCAGTTCTTGGATCTCTACTAACGCTTCTGCTCAACATCAAAACTGAAAACGATTCTCTTACATACGAAGCACATTCATTGGGATTAGGCGAATTTTTAGGATTGAGAGAACATCAAGGAGAAAGGGGTGGGGTAAATAAAATTTCGAGCCTTATATCCGTTGTTTCTCAAACCATGAACCAGGCCAAGTTACAACATTCAAAAGTCCTAATTGAGGCAAGGTTAACTACGAAAGCATGTTAAGCAGGATTTTGTTATACTGACTCCTATGGTTGTTAAAACTGTTCCTAACCACTGCGCTTCTTCAAACATTTATTTCAATCCTAATTCATAACGGACTTCGATTTCAAAACTTGCATACGCATCGCATTGGAGTTACTTCTCAAAGGGTACAACGTCATCTACGAATATACACTTAGCGTCAAGGAGATCTCGAAATTGGTTAATCAAGGGCGATCACTTCTAATAAAGACTCTCGAATGGGGGAACCACGCCCAGAGGGTTCTCCTAAACAGGGGCAAAATTTTAAGGATTACAGGGGCATACAATCAAGGATCCTATTAACTAGGGGCATTCATCCTAAGGTTCAATCGACTTGGGTCACATCTCGAAGCAATAACAATCAGGGGCATGTCAAACATGGGAGGAATTTAAACCAAATGAATAGAACACTATGGATAACCCTCCATATCCTGGAGATCAAGGGCATGCCCTTCAATCTAAACGTCGAAGCGTATGACAAGGTTATTTCTCGGGGAACTTCCTTCATGGCTTGGAGATCAGAGGCATCTTTTTTTCACGAAAATATTAGGGGCAGTGGATATCAAATCCATAGGGCGAACAATTCAAAAGGCTAAAGGTGTGGAGAATTTCAAAGGGGTATGGGCGGAGAAATTCAAAAGGATAAAGGTGTGGAGAACCTCGAAAGGCTAAAGGCGTGGAGAACCTCAAAAGATTAAAGGTGTGAAGAACCTTAAAAGGTTAAAGGTGTGAAGAACCTCTAAAGGTTAAAGGTGTGGAGAACCTCAAAAGGTTAAAGGTGTGAAGAATTCCAAAAGGTTAAAGGTGTGGAGAATTTCAAGGGGTTAAAGGTGTGAAGAATTGCAAAAGGTTAAACGTGTGGAGAACTTCGAAAAGTAAGAGGCGTGGAGTGATTCAAAGGGTCAAACCGGGGCAAGACGCACAACAAAAGGAAAAGGCGTGCTCGCGCTTTACAACCTCCGACAGATCTTTCTCCTAACTACAATCTCCAAGTTCAAAACAAGCTTTGGGAAATCAGGCTAGAATCAGACCCTATCGAACAACCTTATATGCTTTGGTTATCAACAACCTATTATTGGAGCATCATGTAAATATACATAAGTCATGCATTACATACATTGGTTGATACATTACACCACACCTTTTTAGGTAGTCTTCTTTAAGACAAATCTTACCATCCTTTCCAGGGACCTTTTCAGGTAGTCTCCTTTAAGACGAATTTTCATCCTTTCCAGGAACCTCTTCAAGTAGTCTTCTTTAAGACATTCTTTTTCTAAGAACCTTTCTAGGTAGTCTTTTCTAAGACATTCATCGTCCTTTCCAAGAACCTTTTTAGGTAGTCTTTTTAAGACATCTTTCAGCCTTTCCGGGTAGTCTTCTTTAAGACATTCCTTATCCTTTCTAAGAACCTTTTCAGGTAGTCTTCTTTAAGACAAATTTTCATATCCATTCCAGAAACCTTTTCAGGTAGTCTTATAGAAGACATTATTTCGTTCCACTCGTTACATCAATCAACATATACATAAGCATAAGCATTATCCACATACATAAACATTACCAAGCCGGCATAAGCATAGTCGTGGTATAGGGGGCAAACATGGGTTAAACAGGGTCAATGGGCTTAAGGAGATAAAATCCTAGGATTGCATCAGCATTAGCATATATACATATGCATCAGCATAAGCATTCGAGTCAACATCGTAACACATCTACATGGTACAAACGTCAGGATCATAGATATGTCAAAGAAATTTATGCAGGTAAGCTTGTCAGAACCATGGCAAGTGATCCCTATTAATGGTGCAGGTAAGTTTGCTAGAGCTATAGCAAATAATTCCTATTGGTGCAGGTAAGCTTGTCAGAACTATGGCAAGTGATCCCTACTGGTGCAGGTGAGCTTGTCAGAACTATGGCAAGTGATCCCTATTGGTGCAGGTAAGCTTGTCAGAACTATGGCAAGTGATCCCTATTGGTGTAGGTGAGCTTGTCAGAACTATGGCAAGTAATCCCTTTGGTGCAGGTAAACTTGTTAGAACCATAACAAGTGATCCCTCCTCTCATCCAAGATAACTACGAAGACTTACTAGAACCATAGTAAGTGGGTTACACCAACTACTAAAACTTACTAGAACTATAGCAAGTGGGTTATTTACAAACTACAAAAGCTTGCTAGCACTATAGCAAGTTAATTATCTTCTACACAACAAACGGCGAGCCTTCGCTATTGACAGCTACGTTTGTTCATCACGTTAGTCCCTCAGCAGTGATCTCCTTCAAATCCTCTCATTAATATCATCTCTGGCAGCAAATAGGGATTTATTTTCCCTGATCAGAGATTGTTATACGGAATCACTAATGAGCTTCAACCACATAGTGGTGTCCATACATCTCTCGTCCTTTCCAGGAACTTTGGTGTAGGTAAGTTAGCATGGCAAGTGAACTATTTTACAAAGGGTTTTTACAAAGGGTGTTACAAAGGATCTACAAAGGGTTTTTTCAGCAGGGTTTTTCAAAGGATTCTACAATCGGGTTTATTCATCACGTTAGTCCCTCGGCAGTGATCTCCTTCAAAACTACAAAAGGTTCTACAAAAGGTTTTACAAAGGGTTTTACGATAAGGATTTACAACAGAGTTTTACAAAAGGGTTTTACAATAATGATCTACAAAGGGTTTTACAACAGGGTTTTTCAAAGGGTTCCTCAATCGGGTTTATTCATCACGTTAGTCCCTCGACAGTGATCTTCCTCAAAACTTCACCGGTAACAAACAAGGGTTTTATTTTCTTTTCCAAAGTTACTAACATGCTTCAACTAACATAGCTAACAGTCATGCATCATTCATACATAGTGCATATACATACATTGCTCCCATTTATTTCAAGAAGCTCACTGCATCATACATTACATGCATCATAACATTGCATCAAGCTAATTTTACAATTCAGGATGGGATTCATGCTAACAAGAAATGTTATTATCACAATCCCATCCTGTTGGTTGTGATCTCCTGCGAAGGGCATCTCTAAGCCTATTCCTCATAATACCCTGGCTAGCACCAACAAATGCAAATTTCAGGGCATTTCAGTGTTCAATCATCTTCTACCTTTAGATTACGATAGGCAGACGTGCCTATCTGATTCTTCAGGTTTAAGAAGATTGAACAGGGGCAGCTGTCATACACCAAAATTTTCCCATCTCATTTCATCTTCAAGGGTTCAAGGCTCTATGGTCAAACTCAAGTCACTCTCTCCTCATCAAAGGGTCCTCAAGATTAGGGTTTTGGATTTGCTAAGGAGAAAAGATGTACCAAGGGTTCCAATGGATTTCATATGGTTTATTAGGATTCAAGGTATCTCCATGTCAAAAGTCAAGCTTCAATTCCAAGGATTGCTCATTCAAATGCTCAAATGATTCATAGTCGACTAGTTTGACCTAAAAGTCAAATATGGTCAAAGTACAGTCAAAACTCCTGACTTTTGGTCAAAATCAAGTATTTGGGATTCTATCCATCATTTGATCAAAGGTTGATCATGATTCATTAATAAAAACTCACAAATGAACAAAGTCAAAAGGTTCAAATTAGGGTTTTTTAAGTAAAAAGTCAACTGCACTTTGACTGACCAGAACTTTCACATGGAGTATCAAAAATTTTCCACTCAAAGCCTATTTTGAAGGAAATTGTATTCTCTACAACTTTTCCTCTCACATGCCAAGGTCAGAAATGCTTCATTTGGGAGATATGGTACAAAAGATTATAGGTCCTTTTCAAAAGTCAACCAAAAGCAATTTTTTATTAAAGGCCATATCATCAAGATAAAGTCTTCAAATGAAAAATATGTTCCAAAGTGGCTTGCAGAGGAAATCTTGAGGTTTCCAAAAAGTCCTAGAACTCTTCCATATCTTAAAGATTGAGGGAGATATGCCTTGTCAAAGTTGGTCGATTTTGGGTGGAAAATGTGAAGCAAATAAAGGTTAAACTTGGATTTTTTCCAAATGGGCCTATTCTTTTATGATCCAAACTTGCTTATAAGAGTACTAAGAATCTCCAAATCCAATGCCACACCCATTTGACTTTTATTTTATTTTTATTGAATTTTTATTCATTAAAAATCCAATTTAAGGCAAATATGTGGAAAATATGAAAAGAATTGCTTTAGGTTTATTTTTAGATAAATTTCAATCATTCATTTAAGCCAAGATTTGATCCAATTTCGTTCAAGGGAGATTGGAGAGAGATAGGTCATATTTAGGCCAATTTTAGAAAGCTTTAAAATTGATTTTCAATCAAATTTCAATATCTTGATTCAAGAGGATTTTGTTCAGAATTATTAACCTAAATCAATCTACTATATAAACATACAAAGGCCAGACATTAGGGGGGGATTTTGGACAAGGTTTTTCAGCCTTGGAGACCATAGTCGAGTCCCTCAAATTGAACAAAAAGTCAAATTCGTTTTGAGAGTTTGAAGCAGATTCGAAGCATTTTAAGCATCTCAATCGATTCCGGGACGATTCTTGAAGCTAATCCAGTAATCATCAACGATCCAGATAGTGCAGAAACGTTAATATATGCTCACGAACGAGCAATATTTTCTTGAACTTGATTATATACATACACGCATTCTCCCTGTGAATTGATTATATATTTATGTTTGTATTGATGTTATGATACAATCTGGATAGTTTGATTTGAGTTTAGGTGCAGGTATTGGAATCTACCATTGCTAGGGTTTTGAGTTTCAAATTGGGGTTTCTCGCCATAGCCAAAATTTGACCGAACTAAGGATACCAACGTGGTTGGGAGAGGATATACAATCGATCCATGGCTTTACTTTTTATTTATTTCACGTGATTCATGCTTTTGATTGAATCAGGTTATAGCTACGATTGCAAACCGTAGGTAAAGGTTTGCGCAGGTTTTAGGCGACGGATGGAGGAAGACGGTGACGTTGTGGCGTCATGCGATTGGTCTATTTTCAAACGCAAAGGAGTGCGTGCGTTTTGTCTTGTTCATGGATCTGGTGTGCTTCGCTCAAGAGAGTATCATGTGCAACTTCGTCGCTCTGCCGTCAGATCTTCACCCGTTCAGATCTAACGCGTGCCAGAACGCAGGTGTACCATGCACCTTAAGAACCTTGCCACACAGGATCAGGCGCCATGTTTCTTAATTTTTTTTTTAATTATTTTATTTTATTTTATTTTATTTTTATATAAACTTTCTTTTCTTTAATTATTCAAATTTGTTTTTTATATAATTCTAATTGGGTAATTATGGTTTGAAAATTAACTAATTTGATTTGATTAATTTTAATTTGGTTTTATTCGAAAAGTCAGGATAATTTAATTTAGGGTTAATTAATTAAAATTAGGTTAAATATTTAGGATTTGTTTTAACTAGGATCAGGCTTCCCTTTTTAGTTAAGTTAATTTAGCTAATTTATTATTAGGGTATTTATTAAAAAATATAATTAATATCAAAATTTTATTTATTATTCGTTTCGGCCGAATTAATCGGTCGCGATGGTTAATAATCAATTATTTAAATAATAAATCCAAATAAGGTTTATTTTGCTAAAGGGTTTTAACCATCTTATTGGTTACGATGATTAGCAGTTCTTTTTATCAATTCGTTATTATTTTTAATCAAATTTATTGATTATTAGGAGTAATGATAAAATTAATAATTTAATTTTTAAAATACATCAATTTGCTAAATAGTGATAATCGAATCTATCGATTAGAACTGTTAGCAATCCTTCATTAAATTTGTTAATTATGGTGATCAAACCTATTGATCATTGTGATTAATAGAACAAATTAAAATCAGGGTTGTACGCCAAGTCTTAAAACACTTTTCACCTTGCAAACTATGGATTTTCAAAACTACGATAAGGTAATTCAAAATACCTTCAACATATTCATACTAATTCTAAGGCGTACAACCCTGCCCCGAAATACGTAGACTCTGATCCTCCATAAGGAGGTACGTAGGCACTTGGATAACCAAGGCGAGTCCCCTTCCACCAAAACCTCAATTCATCCAAATCTCACTTTTCGCCCTATTCACTTCCTTAGCTATAAACCTTAATACTTTTAGCCATAAAACCTTTGCCTTAAACTCAAAACCTTAGAAAAGGGTTAAGGGTGCCTAACACCTTCCCTTGACCTGAATATAATAACTTACCCAGAATTCTCTTAACTGCGTAGGGTTTCCTATTCGCTCTGGTAGAATAGGTGGCGACTCTAAAATCTTAATGTTTAGGGCAGGTTGCTACAGTTGTGTTGGAAGAATTTTCGAGGACGAAAATATCTTAAGTGGGGGAGAGTTGTAACACCCGGAAATATAATTATTGACTTAATTTAGACGTTTGTGATGTTTACTGAAATTTTCGCGTTTTGGGGCGATTTAGTCGGTATTAGTTCGGGATAGCGGATCGACATTTAATCGAAGATTTTAATATTTTTAGTATTAAAAATATTAATGAGTTGATTTTTAGCGTTTTGGGAATTTTTCGAGTAATTAAGATTAGACCGGAAATATGAGGCATTGAGTAATAATCGGTATATTAAAATAATCGGATTTTATTTTAATGGAGTTTAAGTGGAAGTATTATTTTTATATTAAGTGTAGAAATTAATTTGGGCTTATATTATGGTATCATTAAGTATTAAGGGGTGTATTTTAGTAGGCCCATTATGAAATAGAGACTAAGTGGTGGTCTATTTTGTTATTTAGAAATAGTAGAAATATAGAAACATAAAGGAATAACCGAGGAAAAGAAAATAAGAAATAGAGAAAGGGGATTAGGGTTGTGAAGAGGAGAAGAAGGAGACCCAAAGTGTTGCTCTAAAGTGTCATTTTCTCCAATTTTCCATTGAATCTTCTTAGAGCTACACTCAATCCAAGGTAAGGGTGGGGTTCTCTTTCTGTAATGGGGCTTATGAAATCTTGTATGTGGGGGATTAGGGATTTAGGTTATTAATTTATTGTGTTGAATCTGTTTCTGGAAATTGAATCTGTTTTCAATTTATTTGAATGGTTCTAAAACTACTATGTGGGTATGATTATGTTGTTGCTAATACGTGAGTATTGAATATACATGAGTGCAGCCTTTAGCCATGATGGTCGTCGCAATGCGCCTTTGGTTTAAAGCCCATGACGGGATTATAATATGAATTTGTTTCTTTTCTGCGCTGCTGTATATGCATTATAATTGGTTTAAGTAGGTTCACATGGTACATGTTTCAATTGATTGTTCCATACCATTAACTAAGCATATATATTATTAATTAAGCATATATAATGATGTAGTATAATGAAATGAAACAGGTTTTTGAAATGAAATAAATTGAAAACAGTAGGATAGTAGGATAGGACTAATAAATGTAAAACAATCTCGTTTGATCGAAATAGCCGAATTAAGCAGTATAATTAGTTGTCCGAAATTTGATGAAAAATTATATGGTAGCTAAGTTTAATTAGTACATTAACGTGGCGATGTTATTTTATCGAAATTGTGATACTAATCAGTCGATTAAATTAATGGTTGAATTAATTTTCAATAAGCCTATTTAATTGGAATAAACTTGAACTTAGATTAACTATTCGGTTTATCGGTAAATTACGATATCTTGGGAATTTAACCGAACGAATCGAATAACCGGTAAAGAATAGAATTGTATCCGAATTAACTGGTTGAGCTGTGTTTTTTAGTGACTTGGGAGTATAACCCTAAAATCCCTAAAGTCTTGAATATTAAGGATTTAACCGGAAGTTAGATAACCGGTAGTGACGCAGGTTGTATCCGATTATTTAGAGAATATTAGGTGAATAATTTTGGTTAGTTCATGGTGGATTAGTGAGTTAAATAAACGACTAATTATAGAGAATTATGATACTAATGTGAATTGACTTAATGTGTTGTTTGTTGTGATGATTTTTGTTAATATGTGAAGTTATATGTTTGTCGTGATATACCAAAACATGATGATGTTGTGATGAGTTTATCGATATGTGAAGTTATGTGCTTATACTGAAGCATGATGATACCGTGACGATTTTATTTCTATGTGAAGATGAAAGATTATTTGTGACGTTGAATTACCTCTACTAATTGGTAATTATCAGTGATATAGGCGCATGCCTCGCAGTGACGTGTGATTGTGATGAGTATGTTGTGTATGTCTTGTTTGTCGAGTCACATTGGATATGCATACTCTGTAACGGCCTGGATTGGCAAATTAGTGACGAAGGCTTATGCCTTATACCTCAGATTCGGGCAATTGGTGACGGGGGCTGAAGCTCCGATTGGTACCACATGCATATACATGAGTCATGTCCCATGTGTCATATGTGATTCATAGTTGTGAAGTTTTGTGACTATATCGTGACTGTATTTTTTGACTTGTTAAATGATGGAAGTAAATGTGAATTGATGATTTTATGAATAGTATGATGATATCGATGCTTGTGAATACAATTAACTGAATATGTCTGGTGGCTTATATGTTATGTTTCGTGATTAGATGTGTGACTTATATGTGATGTTTTGTGACTAAGTGTATAACTTATATGCGGTGATGTTTTGGATCTATAATTGTGACTTGTACTTGTGATGTATCGTGAATTAGCTGGCAATGTAAATGAATGAGATTTATATATATATATATATATATATATATATATATATATATATCTATATATATATATATATATATATATATATATATATATATATATATATATATATATATAATTGATGTGAATATGAATGGTGGTGACTTGTTGTAAGATGTAAAGCATGTGAGAATTGTGAATTAGTGAAAGCATGAAGGGTATAGCAATATTAATACTTGCGATGTGATAACTATATATGCCTAGATCCTAAAATAGAATTTATCATGCGCTCACTTATATGATTTGATATCTCACCCTTTTCTCTTGTTCGTCGTTGCCTTTATATTGGTAATGCGCAGGTGTTCGAGTATGAAGATTTAGTTGCTGTTTATCGAGTCGGTTGTCGCTCTAATACGTAGCACTCGGGGGGATTGATTTATGATGTTTATGATTGTTGTTGTTTATTATTTTATCTGAGCTGAATAAGATGTTATTGATTTAAAGATTAAGAACTATGATTCCGCCTTGTTCTAATGAAAGAAGTTGTTCTGTTTTGAAAAGTATTATATGTTGAGTATTTGTTTAATTGAATAAAGAAAGTGCTATGTATCCGCTAAATGCGATGATGTGATTTATTGTTAAATGAATATGTAACGCCTCATTCGTTTGTTGAGAAATTTTAAAACTCTGATTCTTGCATATAGTTGTCGGGTAAAAATGGGGTGTTACAAGACATGTGTATTCCAAGCATTTCAATTTCGTTATATTGGTAAGCTTTGTCACTTTTGTATATATTTTACCGTTATATGCTATTAATGTAGGTGCTGTGAATTTATTTCCAGATTCATCCTTTTTAATTTATAATAATTTTAAATTTTTATTATTCGATGTATTCTAATAAATGAATGTCATTTTTAATAATAAAAAAAAATGAAAACACAAAAACCCGTGTTCTAACAACTATTTATTTTACATTTTTTTTTTTGGAAATTAAAATATTATTATTGATTAAAGTGACATTAATAGTGTGATTAATTAAAGTTAAGGTCACAACAATAATTCATCGCTCTATCTTAAAATAAATGTTACTCCACATTTTCACAGTTTTATATAAATGAAAAAAATATTATAAATGAAATAGAGAGAATACTGAATTTGAAAATCTATCATGATTATTTGTTAATGTATTTTGGATATAATTAAAAAAAAAAATTGTATTGAAAACAAAAAATTAAAATCATATTTAAAAGTTTAAGATAAATAATTTTATTAAATAAATATTTATTATGAGATAGGGAAATTTAAAATTAAACTTAATTACTTATATTTATTTTTAAAAATAGATAATTTAAAAATTATGACTGCATGTTCCATTAAACATCTCATGACATCAATCAAAATTTGAACCATGACATTTTACTTATTCAATTTTAAAAAACAAAATTTTAACTATTAAGTTGTTAGACAACATTATAATCGTGCGCAATTGTAGGATATTAATACAAACCTCATCAATTTAGTTGTGTTTCGGGGTTGAATATGAAAGTCCTAAAATAACTTTTTTTTTATCGTATTTATAACAAAATATAATTTTAAAAGTAATATAAAAGTATTATAATACTTCCTCCGTTTTATAATAGCTGTCCTCTTTAAAATTTTTACGTTTTTAAAAAAAATATTAATTATGTTAATTTTAATAATAAAATGAATTTTATTTACTAAAATAATCTTATTAATAATAGATAGTTGAGTATTTAAATGAATTAAAATACAATAGATAAGGATAAGTTAATGGAAAAAATAATAAATATTATATTAATATTTTAAATAAATAAATAATTTGAGACTGATAAAAAAAAATAAGACACCTATTGTGAGACGGAGAGAATCTAAAACTGAAGACTACTGATGAGCGGAATAAAGAGTTCTATTTAAATTTAAATACATATATAACTGCATCAAAGATGAAATCACAGTTCAAAAATATATTTTACACAGTACTAGTATTGAATAAGGAATCAAATTCCGTACATCAAAATAACACATCTCATCTCATAAAATTTAATGCAAACTCTCTAGTCCCCACTTGAGTTTAAAGCTTTCTGAAAACATAGCTCAATAGGATTCCCTTCCAATCCATCAATAAATTTCTGGCTATGCCCACTTTCTGTAACCGTTCCTTAGCATTATTATTCTCCATTATATTCTTCTAATGCTTAAACATCTTGAGTATCCTTCTCTACTAGTACACACCCATACCTCCTCAATAAACACACAATTTATTGTTCTATGTCCTTCATAGTGCATACTTATTGATTGATACAACTCACGGACAAGGACATTAATATTTATAGTTCTAGGTGCATATATTTATTGATTTGATACTATATACAACTCATGGATATAAATGGCATTAATATTCAATTAAGATCAATGACTAAATCACAAGTCCTTTTATGCTTATTGAATTGGATTTGCTTCCTATATTATGATTTTTTGAATTTGAAATATTAATATTTAAAGATATGGGATTTTTGTATTTGTCATGTTTTACTAATTAGAATTAAATTATTAATGAATTATGCGATCAATGATCTAACATATATGGTGATAGGTATATCTAAATTTTTCTCAAAATTTTGTCAAATGCCTTATAGCTAGGCCGGCCTAATCAACACAGATGTTTTGTTCTAATTTTAAAAATAGCTTAAATTTAAAATAAAAATATAATTATAATAATTAAAAAGACACATAAAAATACAATCATGTATTAATCAACAATACATTTAATTATAATTATTTTGAATATTGATCTATCTTAATTTTTGTATGCATTGAATTTTTATCACAGTTGTTTTTTAATTTATTTCATTTTTACTATAACATAATATTTATTTCAATTAATATTTATAGAAAAAGATTAATCCTCTTAAAATTTAAAGTCTCCCAAGATTTAAAACCTGTGCTGTAGCACTTATGCAGTAGGGTCGGCCCTCTGATAGCCATGGTTTTAAAATTTATACACAATATTTCTTTTTATATATAATAATTTTTTCTCATTTTGTGGGTTGTATTTTCTATATTTCTTTTTATATATAATCATTTTTTCTCTTTAAAAAAACAATGATGTATTTAATTTTTTTCCAGCAATTTTGTTTCTAGAAAAGTTTTGTATTACATGGAGTAATAGATAATGAAAAGAATAAGAATGGTGAGTGTGAGTTCTGATGGCCGACCTGATACGCCAATATTTCACCTACTCCTGCTGACGTTAATGTGCATTTTCATCATATAATTAGTTCAACTATATATCCACAAGTTTTGAAATATTATATGTTGTGGGGTTCTCAAAATTATTATTGACATATTATAAATAAATAAAATAAGGTATAAAAATCTAAGTTGGTGGTAACAGGCAAATTAAGCAAGAGATTTAGTTTATATGCAGCATCTTACCTAACACAACCGTATCTACCATAATTTCGATTCTTAACTATTCACACACACAAGAATCATAACTACTGAAAACTCATACCAGATTTTGAATCTAGTAATAATATCCAACCTAACAATATGGAAACTTCAGTCAATTGAGTTAGGATAAGCGGACTTACGTTTATGAATTATGTTCCATACTAATTCTAAATTTTTCCATGAAAATTTTTTATTAGATTTTGTTTTAATGATGAGGTAAGAATAATGGACAAAATATAGAGAATATATATGAACATATAGAAGAAACAATAATCATGAAGAAGAGATACCATACCATACCAGAAGAGAAGAGACTGAGGTGGAGATGGAAAGGAAGTCGAATCAAAATGAGCGAGATATTGACGCGGCTCAATCAAATTACATGGTTAATGATTTCATGTTAACCACGGCTTTAAATTGAGGCACGTCAATATCTAGGTTATTATGCCCTTATTCATATAGCTCACACTTCCTTCCATCACCACACAA
Organism: Vicia villosa; assembly: GCF_029867415.1. NCBI lineage: Eukaryota > Viridiplantae > Streptophyta > Magnoliopsida > Fabales > Fabaceae > Vicia > Vicia villosa. The sequence goes on along the minus strand of NC_081184.1, from coordinate 75,429,061 downwards.
CATCATCAGAAGAACTTGGCTAGGTTTCCATGGTATCTTTGATGGAAGCATGTACTTGGTAGATGATATGAATTGGTAGATGATGAGAAGTGAAAGAAAGGGCATGTAGGAAGGTATATATATAATGGTGAACCGACTGGTAGTTTGTGTGGTAATGGACGTACGTGTGCAGTGTTGAATACCCATTTTATATCTTCCACGAACCCACCAAATCAAGGACTGCTATTTCTTTTGCATTTAATGTTTTTTTTTAAAGAGTTCGATTTCAAGGATCTTGAATAAAAGAAAGAAAGATAAAATAGAAGTCTTCTATATTTTCCACACAAAAGACATGTAATACACTAATACTTTGTTTAATGAAAAAAAGAAGATAAGTTTAACTTTATATATATATATATATATATATATATATATATATATATATATATATATATATATATATATATATATATATATATATATATATATATATATATATATATATATATATATATATATATATATATATATATATATATATATATATATATATATATATGAGAAGGGATCATTTGACACCACTGTCAAAGTATTAATTTTGACACCAAATCCTATCCGTTTATTATTATTAATCTAAAGGTTAAGATACATTCACTTATAACTAACACATGAGTTTTTTAAGGAAATATATCTTAACCTTTGAATTGTTAAGAATAAAGGGGTAGGATTTGGTGTCAAAATTAATACTTTGACACCGGTGTCAAATGATCCCCTCCCTATATATATATATATATATATATATATATATATATATATATATATATATATATATATATATATATATCAATCATATGAAAATGGCATTTTTATATGAAAACATGAATATGAATATGAACCATTAAATTTTAAAATAAATTGTGGAGATTATGTGTCAATATTTTTTTCTCTCCATCATTTATTTTTAAAATGGAAGAGAGAGAAAAAAAGATTAACACATCACCTCTACCATTTATTTTAAAATTTAAGGGTTGAGATTCATTCTCATGTTCTCACATAAAAATATCATTCTCATATATATATATATATATATATATATATATATATATATATATATATATATATATATATATATATATATATATATATATATATATATATATATATATATATATATATATATATAGTGACGTGATTTTCATGCCACAAAGTGGAAAATCACGTCACAACACAGAATTAGCGACGTGACAAATATGTCGCTTGGGAGTGTGTGGCAACTTAGTTGTGTCATGATTCCCATGTCACTAAATAGTGACATGGAAATCACGTTGCGACACCAACACAGTTTTTCTGTTGGAACAGATGGGGCACGGAAAAACCAGGAAGGCACAAACACGGAAAACTTTTGTGACCTAGAAAGCATACCACAAAGTTGCGACGTGAATATCACTTCACAACCTTTCTGATTAATTTAAGAATGTTGCGACGTGCAAAACATGCCACAACTTAGTGACATGAATAACACGTCACAAAAGTGATTTTTTTATAAAAAAATCTAATAAACCTTTTTATAATAATAATAATAATTAGATTATTAATATTTTTTATTCGAAATTAATAAATATTAATAAAAATATTTATTTAATTAAAATAATAATAATAAACAAAATGCTAAATTTAATATATTAAATTTATAATATAATAAACAAAATACTAAAATATATTAAATTCATAATATCATAAAAAAACACTAAAATATATTAAATTTATAATATAATAAACAAAATATTACATAAAATTAAACTATCCTACACAATTTCAAATTTAAATAAAAATTAAATTAATCCTAAGGGTCTTTTGGATTGAGAAAATCCTCAAGGTTCATATCATCATCATCATTCTCTCGCTCATTTCCAACCACTCCTACGTTTCCACCAAACGGTTGACTATCACTTCTTTGTTGGAATTGTAAAAATAATCGCATTTGCTGCTTCATCTCTGCTTGCCTCTTTGCCATTGCCTCTATTTGCTGTTGCTGCCCCTCCATTTGAGCTTTTACCGTCGCATTACGTTGCGCTTGCTCATCCATTTAGGCTTTTAGCGTCGTCTCATATTGCGCTGACTCACGTCTCGCCTCAGTTAGGGCCAATTGTCTTATTGTTTCCATTACTTGCAGTGTCAATTGTGTTGGACGTGACGATCCTTCCCCATCTCTAACTCTTTGAAATAAAGTTTTATCCCCACTTCTCAAGCTTCCCGCCAAATTTCCACCACCAAAAAAACATCTATTAGGCCCTTTTCCGGCTATGACTTCATTCCAAATATAAAAATCAACATCTGGATGAAGCGACTCTCCTTCTCTAGGAGTATATTGGGGATTATTGACCAAAATTTGTACAAGCAATGATTGATAATCCTCCTATACATAAAATAAAAAAATATTAAGTATTTAACTTAAATTAAAATATATTAAATAATAAAATGAAAATTAGTTGCCATGTGATTTTAATGCCACAACATCAGAGTTGCCACATGAAAATCACGCTGCAACTTTTTTAGTTGCCACGTGAAAATCACATCACAAAATTGCCATTCAATATAAAAAAAATATAATAAAAATTGAATAACTTACCAAAGCTTTTGACGTTCTGCTATAATAATTTTTTTTAATAATTCTCTCGCTCATTTGATCCCAAGTACACTTTCCCTAATGACATTTAAGTAAACTATTAGAACACTATAGTAAAAAAATTTAAATAAACAATGACTCAAAAAATAAATTAATTATACCTTAAAACAATTAAACCAAGCCTCTTTATTTGAAACTTCTCCAAAACTCGTCTAAGCTTCTTTATACATTTGCTGAATCACATATATGTAGATGCGCTGCTAAAGGACAAATTTGTTGTAGTGATAGTACACACACCTGGCAGTAGTCCGCCTCGGCCCAAAACAAAACAATAATAATTTTAATTAGCATGCATTAAATATAAATTTATATTAAAAGAAGAAATGTAAACTTAATTAAAATTTAATATTTAAGATACTTACGAATTTCCAGGGCCCAGATATAATATCTACCGTTAATGATATGAATCTCACTCGGACCATCCTCCCCCTGAATATCGTCACCATCAGACTGATCATCGTCTCCATCCTTCGCAGTATCATCCCCATCCGGCTCCACATGATCATCCTCACGTGTAGTTATATGTGTGGTAGGTGAGGTGTGTGACCCCCTAGTCTGCTGAAAGGATGGGGGCACCTGTGTGGGATGTGGAGTGTTGGATCCCCAAGTCGGCTGAAAGGATGAGGGCACCTATGTGGGATGCGGAGTGTGGGATCCCCAAGTTGGCTAGAAGCTTGGGGGCACCTGTGCCGGACGTGGGGTGTGTGACCCCCCAGTCTGCTGAAAGGATGGGGGCACTTGTATGGGATGTGAAGTGCGGGATCCTCCAGTCTGCTGGAAGCCTGGGGCAACCTTTGTGGTAGGTGGAAAGCTAGATCCTGCACTCTGCTGGTATGATGAATAACTAGGTCCTCCAGTCTGCTGGAACGGATAGCTAGGTGGGCTAATAAAAGATGGTGCCCCAGACATAGGATACTTCTGAGAGGAAAGTAATGACGTAAGAGGTTGAGTGCTGGCCATGGACATGTGATCTAACTGACTCTGTGGGGGAGGACACAGTGCTGATTGAGGTGACTAGCATACTACTATCCTTGGGCGTCAGGTCTTCTGACCCTTACCCTTCTCAGATCGAGTCGGCATTTTACCTATTTATTGAGAATACATAATTAATCAAATATATACATTTACAAAAATATATTCAAACATGTTTCTCATATATATTTATTAACATATTCAATAGATGGTTCATTAAGTAAAGTTACAAAAAACACATTCTCATCTAAATACATTCATTCTTATAATTCTACATGCTCTTCATCCATATCATTATCATCATTTGATGTGATATTATCCTCAGACCCAACGCCTTCGTGCTCTCCATCCACATTATCTTCAACCAACAATATAGAAGCATCAACTTCATACCCCTCAATTGTTGTATCGGACAAACCGGTAAATTGCTCAACTGCAATGACATCATTAATTGGTCCAACTTCATCAACTTGGTAAGCAAGATCTTCCACTAGATCTCCAATTTCAATATGGCCCAATGGTTTTGTTTGGAATGACAATTGAATTAGCATAGTCAAAGACAGTGAGACATGCAACATTATTCCTGGCTGGACATCCAATTACTTTAGCAATGGATGCTCCATAAATTGTAAGTTGAATTCCATGAATGGTGGAAGTAATACTCAGGTTATCTTCACTGACTGAAGCATTGACCCAGAAATTTTTGACTAGGTTTGGAAGGATAGAACCATTCAGGAGAGAGATGTAGGATTCCCATCCTTGTTTATGGAAGAGGTTGATGTAATAGTTGTCTCTTTTGGCTAACCATAAGTTCTGTTCTTTTATGACAGTGAGGGTTGTTTGTGAGGCCATGATGGAAAGAAGGTTTTGAGAGAAAGAAAACTGACACGAATTGGATAGTTGGATGTTAGAAAATTTTGACACAAGAAGGATTTTATAGGGGATTGATGAGGAGAGGAAACGTTTAGCCTAGGTAATCAATGAATATATTTGCATGCATTATGGAATGAAGAGACAAAAATGTTTCAAAGACCAAGAAATAGTAGCGTTATGATTAAAGATATTTTAGGGATAACGTAGAAAAATTAATGCAACAGTTACCAATGACTTATTACTCGTTTTGCTTTACACGCGCGACCTTTTAGATATCGGACACGTGCTCAAATTCTCAGGTTTACGTGGATCGGCAGTTTTATCTACTGAACTTCTCACTCATCTTAGAAAATAAACTTCTGAACCGAGTAGGTCAGATTTTTCTAGATGATAACTTGTAACAAGTTGTACTTCAGATACTTCAACTATAAGCACAATAGATGTTATCATTCATGACATAAATTCATACTAATATTTTTTAGAATGAATTTGAATCTATCTTCAGAAAGTGGTTTTGTGAAAATATCAGCCCAGTGATGGTCTGTATCAGTAAAGTTTAAGCTTAAAATCCCTTTCTGAATGTAGTCCCTGATGAAATGATGCTTAATTTCTATGTGTTTAGCTTTAGAGTGTAGAATAGGATTTTTAGAAAGACATATATCAGAAGTATTATCATAGAAAATAGGAATCTTACGCTCATAGATGTGATAATCCTCTAACTGACTTTTCATCCAAAGCATTTGAGTGCTGCAGCCTGTAGTAGCGACATATTCTGCTTTTGTAGTTTATAATTGCATAGACCGAAGGTACAGAGAGTATGACCCTTTCATAATGTCACATCTTGTTAGGCAAGTTTATTATGTTCCTTATCCTTCATTTGTGCCACGTAAGCGAGGGTGGTGTGTTGTAATAAATTCATACCTTTTGACCCGTAACTCTGTTTGGGTCCCCGTTTGAAGCGTTAGAAAGCTAGTACGACATTCTTTTCAATAAAAATAGTTTTGGAAGTAGGTGATTTAATCATTGTGTCATTGTGTAAAATGACATGTATATATGTATATGTATGTTGAGAATTGATGTTGGATGGGAATAACATTGTTGGCATTGTTTGCTATATGTTATTGTGATGTGGGGAATTGATTAGTGCTATGAGTATTGCATTGTATGTGAATGATGACATAATATATGTATGTTTGTGCAATGGTTAAGATGATTCATTTATGATGAATTATGTAATATAAACTTGTATGATTAGGATTTGGTGATAGTCTTAGTTGCATATATTGGTTTTTTGCACATGCATTCATGGGGAGCTTATACTTTGATCGGTGGTTCTAGTCCTAATGGGGATTTGTAATGGAACTATATGTTCATGTAAATGTTATTCTTTCGGGGGAGCTTATACTTCTGTTGGTGGCTCAATTTGGAGCGAGGCGAACTTGATGTTCACGATTGGTACCACATGCATGAGTTGCATATAGTTGCATTGGAGTCACATGTGTCGATGTGAATGTTGTGTTTTGATGAGCAATATGTGTTAATTGAATTGATTGATACATTTTGATAATTATGATTGATTATATTTGGTATTTTGAATCCTTGAGCAATGTGGTATATGTGGATATATGAGATGTATTGAAATATGTTGAATACATGAACATGTGATGTGTGAGGAGTTCGATTGATAAATGTTTTTTTTGAATTACTCATTATTATATAGTTCTATAATGATGTGAATTCTCACCCTTCTATTGTGTCATACCCCAAAATTTTCCCTCCATATTTTAAGATATTTGTTTTAAAATGGTCTCCTCGTGCTCATAGGATCCTCAACTGTTCAAGAAAAACCCAAGGTTTCACTAGACAAAACTCTTTCTAAGCAATATGAACACTAGGGTTTTGATTTACTCAAAGGAAATTGAGCCTTCAAGGACTCAAGTGGACTTCATGGTGTCTCATATGCTTCAAAGTATCTTGATACCAAGTTTCAAGCCTTGAATCACAAGTTTGCCCAGTCAGTCAGTCAATTGACCAATAGTCAACTGTATCAGGCAAAAAGTCAACTATGGTCAACATACAATCAAAACTAAATATTTTCGGTCAACATCAACCATTTGAAGTCATATTCATCATTTGATCAAGGGTTGGTCATGATTCATCTCAAAACTCATCAAAAATCAAAAGTTACTAAATTAGGGTTTTGGTTATTTTTGAAGGAAAATCAATTCCAACTTTGACCAGGCATAACTTTCACATACTTCATCATTTTTTCCCCAAAACAAAGCTCATTCTTAAGGAAATTCAATTCTCTACAACTTTGATGTTGGGCCCAAGTCCAAGATATGCTTAATTTAAAAGATAAGAGTCAAAACATTACAGGTCCTTCTAGAAGTCCACAAAAAAGCCATTTTTTCAGAGCTAATATCACCAAAATAAATTCTTCAAATGCAAAATATGTTCCAAAGGGAGTTTTAGTAGACATCTTGAGCTTTCCAAAAAGTACAAGATCATCTCCATAGACCGAAGGTACAAAGAGTATGACCCTTTCATATGTTAAAGTTTCAACGAAAAAGCAAACACCGATATCATACACTGACAACTCTAAATATGTCAGAATTACGCAAAACAATTAAAAGCATGACTCTTAATAACTCAAAAACAACTCTGACAACTTTATTGACAATTCTAACAACTTTATTGACAACTCTAACAACTATATTGACAACTATATCAGCAACTCTAACAACTCTATTGACAATTCTGTCGAAATTTAAAATAACTTAAATTATCCAATTAACCCAAATATTTAACTCCAAAATATTATACTATTATTTATTATTATTAAGGTTAAATGTATAAAACTCCCTGTAATATTAGCGAGATTCGGTTTAGGCCCCAGTTAAAGTTTTTTTTAAAAATCCCCCTCGTAATTTCCAGATTTCGTTGCTATAAACCCCGTGCAGCCCAGATTCCATTTTTGAATAACTTGACACTTTAGTTGAATTTTTATTTTATTTTTGATTTAATTTGAAAGAGCCACGTGAAATTTCTTTACTTAATATTTTTTATATAGTATATTTTTAAACTTTTATTTTATTAACTTTTTAATTATTTTTTACATTTTCTTAAATAATTTTTATTAATTTTTTATTTAATTTTTTATATATAGTATATCTTTTAACTTTTATTTTATTAACTTTCTTACTTTTTTTAGATTTTCTTAAATTTTTTTATTAATTTTTTTACGAAATTATTTTTATAAATTAATTATAAATTTTTTAAATTTTTTTATATAGTATATCTTTTAGTTTTATTTTATTTACTTTTTTACTTTTTTTTACATTTTCTTAAATTATTTTTATTAATATTTTTTATGAAATTATATTTATAAATTAGTTGTTAAAATATAATTTAGGACTTATAGCCCAATATTATTCCAAAAAGTCTATTACGTAATATTTACTATGTTGTGAAAAAGAAGTTTAATAACTCTTCTATATGAAACAAATTTTTGATGTGAGACTTTTGATCTACAACCATTGCATGCAACACTAGTTATCTACTATGTAATAGAGTATTATCTCATTGTAGTTAATTAGAATTCATATGATGAAATACAAAGTTTATACTCATGAATTCCAATTGCTAAAAAAATTCTAATAACATATTTCTTTTCTTTTAACTAAACCAAACAGTAGAATGATTCTGCATAATACATTCCCCTTCCTTGCTTTTTCCAAAAAGCACTACATAAGTTTAGAATCTTTAGATCAATTTCTCTACCATCCAATCAATTCACTTCGTGCCTTGAGAAGCTCAAACTCATATCTGTTTTGTTTCCTTGATATACTTATATCTTACATAGTTTTGTATGGTTAAATAAAATTTGCAACTGATTTGCAAACGTGCCATATAGATGTAAGGTGTTTTGTATTCTCACATAGCTGCATTTGGGAACAATTTGAAACTTTACAAAATGAAATATTTAAGTAACATGTTCTCGTGAGCAGAGAACGTTTATTTTTCAGCTCCGATGACAAAGAAGGTAAGTGTGTAGGTTTATTAGTTACGGGGTACTTAATATATTATTTATTGTTAACAAATTTTATATAGAACTATAATAGTTTATGTGTATGTATATGTGCATAGTTTGTTATAAGAATTGTTGTTAAAATTATTGGCTCGGCATATTTTGTCTTAATAGAATCAGATAAAGTCTCTAAAGCCCATTGATCTTTTCTACATTCTTATGGCTACCAACCAACATGATCTTTTCTGCATTCTTTTTTAAAGTTAAATGATTAGTAACTTCTAAGAACAGTCTACTATGGGAACTGTCACCTAAACAAATTGTTGAGAAGACTCGTCCATTAAATGAACACTAGCACACTTAATCGCAACCAGCACATCATTCAAAATTAAACTTGGTTCCCAATACTAGCATCGCCTTGCCGTTGCAGATGGAAAACCCTAAAGAACAAGGGCATGGTAGTGGGGATTTCAAGATAGCGACAAACGAGCTCAAAGGCCCACAAAGAAGCGATCGCGTTAGGGTGGAGCTGAGAAGAAGCCAAGTGCAGCCAGTTGAAAACACTCATTTGCATGTCGTTAAAGGGAAACTGTATCTCTGCCTCTTTTAACGCGAACTCATACATGGGGAAACAAGACTCCGGATATGATGAGTAGATCCCTTGATGAGTCTTAGGAGCATAAACCTTCCACGACTCTCTGGCCCCTTCCTCTCTGTCCTTGACTGTATTAAAGGCCTCTCCAAGAGCCGCGGTAAAAGCGAAGCTATATTCATGGGGTCGGGTGCAACCCAATCGGCAATATGATTCCTTTTAGATACAAGCACCACCCCATCCCCGCCGTTGTCGACCACCCTCTCTTCCTTAGGGATGATCATCTCATGTTGATCTTTATCCATTTTATTTGAAAGAAAAAGGAAACAATGATTTCGAATGGAATCAAATATACTCTTCCACCACAAATCAAGTGAAAGGGCGAGGAAAAATTGGACTAACGAACGCCCCGAACGACAAGGATTTCGACCTCCTTGGAAAGCTGCTAGATCTCCCTGGATAATTCACAAACATCATCGGGAGATTCTTAAAACTTCCCACTAAGATTCAAAAATCTTCTTAGAAAACTAATAACCCTCCCCAGCATATTCATGAACTCTCCGGGAAAACGATAGGCTCCCCGCATAAATTGACGAAACTCTACGCCAAGAACTCACGAATCTCCTCATATAATTTAACGTCTTATTGCATCTGGACCAAAGCTAGAGACTCTGAAATTCAAATGTCTATTCAACATATTCTGAGTCCAGAAGAAAGTATAAGATGAAAAGGCTATAACATCAAGTCTCTGACTGACAAAAGGAATGTTAGAAGCTACAAAAGGCAAAGTCAGTAATAGCAGCAAAAGCGTGGCTCGACGTAGTTGACAAATGTGTGAAACATTAAATGCAGCGTTTTACTATTCACGCAAAGCATTAAATGCTCCCAACGGTCATTTCCTCTCAAGCGCCTATATATAGAAGTTCCATTCAGAAGCAGTACACAACACTTGCGCAAACTTACAGAAACGGTGTCACACTAAAAAGGAAAAATAACTTCATCTTCAACCTCGCAACTTTGTAATATCTTGGTGAGTGTAAAGAATTAGAACTTAAGAGAAATATCCCTTTGTGTGATTATAGATTTCTTAGAAGCAATCTATACTCTTGTAAACATTTTTTTTACATTGATTGCAAAAGGCATTCCTAGAGTGATCAAGTTGTGATCAGGATACTCTAGAAGACTTAGAGTGTTTCTAAGTGGATAACCATTGTAATGAGTTGGATAAGTGGATTAAATCCTGAGTTGAGGTAAATCACCTTGTCAGGGGTGGACTGGAGTAGTTTAGTTTACAACGAACAAGGAAAAAATAATTGTGTTATTTGTTTTTATCTACCATTTAGAGAAGTTACACTTATTCAATCCCCCCTTTCTAAGTGTTTTTCACTCCTTCAGAAAGGCCTAAGAAAAGATTTGAAAGGAAGAAAAGTCTGATGGCTACTTGGGATGACTCTGAATCATCTAAAGACGAATACAACTCAGAAGATGAACATGCTAACATAGCGTACATGGCCACCACAGAAAAACGAACCAGGATAACAATAATTGTGTTCTTTGTTTTTATCTATCATTTTGAGAAGTTACACTTATTCAATCCCCCCTTTCTAAGTGTTTTTCACTCCTTCAATTGGCATCAGAGCGCCGGTTCTAGGTGCAAGCACTTAACCGTGTTAGACAAAAGATTCAGGGAAAAAACACAAAATCAAAATGGTTGAAACAACTTCATCTACTCCTACTCCTGAGCAAAACAACAATGGTAACAATGGAAGTAGTAGCTTCAATGGTTACAATAGACCACCAGTCTTTGATGGTGAAAACTTTGAGTATTGGAAGGATAGACTTGAAAGTTACTTTCTTTGTCAAGATGGTGACTTATGGGACTTGGTGTTGGATGGTTACAGACATCCTGTAAACAATCGTGGAGTCAAGATTACAAAACAAGCAATGAGTGATGACCAAAAGAAAGAATTCAAGAATCATCACAAGTATGAGAAGATAACAAACACGGATACTGCCCATGAAATCTTTGAATCTCTAAAGATGACTCATGAAGGAAATGCTCAAGTCAAGGAGACAAAGGCTCTGGCTCTAATCCAGAAATATGAAGCATTCAGAATGGAAGATGATGAAAACATTGAAGCAATGTTCTCTAGATTCCAAACTCTAACTGCTGGATTGAGAGTTCTTGGCAAGGGATACACAAAGGCTGATCATGTAAAGAAGATAATCAGAAGTCTTCCCAGAAGATGGGGACCAATGGTTACAACATTCGAGATTGCTAAGAATCTGAATTAAGTATCTCTTGAAGAGCTGATAAGAGCCTTGAGGAGTCACGAGATTGAGCTGGATGCAAATGAACCTCAGAAGAAAGGTAAGTCTATTGCATTAAAATCCAATAATAAAAAATGCACTAACACTTTTCAGGCTGAAGAAGAAGAATCTGACCAGTCAGAGTCAGAAGAAGAAGCAGATGAACTGTCTCTGATATCCAGAAAAGTAAATCAACTTTGGAAAAGCAAGAAGAGAAAGTTCAAGAACTTCAAAAGACCTGAAAAGGGAGAATCTTCTGAACACGAAAGATCTAGCAAAAAGAAGGTGACGTGCTATAAATGTAAAGATCCTGGACACTATAAGAATGAATGTCGAAAGCTTCAGAGGGAAAAGCCCAAGAAAATATTTGATAAGAAGAAAGGTCTTATGGCCACATGGGATGACTCAGATTCTTCTGATCAAGAGTCAGACTCGGAAGATGAGCAGGCCAACATATCACTCATGGAAACAGTTGAAACTGGTGAAGAGTCTACTTCTGATTCAGACTCTGATGAGGTATTTTCTGAACTCACTAGAGATGATTTAGTTTCCAGCTTATCTGAACTTCTGGAAGTCAAGAGTCATCTTAGTATCAAATACAAAACGCCGAAAAAGTTCTTTGAATCTGAAACTAAGAGACTTGAAATAGAAAATTCTGAACTGAAAGAAAAAGTTTTAAAATTAACAAAAGATGTTGAATCATCTTCAAGTTCTGAAAAGTCTATTCCAAGCACTAACAATATTCTGAAAGAATATGACTTGAGCTTCAGAAAGTTTCTATCTAGAGGTATAGGCAGAAGTCAGCTAGCCTCTATGATATATGGTGTAAGTGGGAACAAGAGAATAGGCGTAGGCTTTGAGGGTGAAACCCCATATAAACTTGAACCGGTTGATGAGATGATTAACACATACAAACCTTTGTATGAACAGTTCAAGTATGGTCATCCTCATGATATCAAACACACATCACACTCTCAGAGTTTCCACATAACACACACTAAGAAAAATGATGTTGCACCCTATAGGAAATCTTATGTTAAACCTCATGCTAAATCTCAGTTCAATCAGAACTTGAGAAGGACTAACCCCAAAGGACTCAAAAGAATGTGGGTACCTAAGGAAAAGATAATTCTTGTTGAAAATCTCCTTCAAAGCTCAAAAGACAAAAATGTCATGGTACCTGGACTCTGGGTGCTCACGGCACATGACGGGAAGAAGGTCTATGTTCCAAGATCTGGAACTTAATTCTGCTGGAGAAGTAAAGTTTGGAGGGAACCTGAAGGGAAAAATAATTGGCTCTGATTATGTCTGTTAGTGAATAGCAGTGGGTCTGGCACAGAAGATTGGGTCATGCTAGTTTGAGAAAGATCTCTCAGATTAACAAACTCAATATGGTCAGAGGACTCCCTAATTTGAAATACAAATCTGATGCTCTTTGCGAAGCATGTCAGAAAGGGAAGTTTTCAAAACCTACATTCAAGTCTAAAAATGTTGTCTCTTCCTCTAGGCCGCTAGAACTTCTGCACATTGATCTTTTTGGCCTAGTCAAAACAGCATCAATCAGAGGAAAGAAATATGGATTAGTCATCGTAGACGACTATAGCAGATGGATGTGGGTAAAGTTCTTAAAACACAAGGATGAGTCACATTCTATGTTCTTTGACTTCTGTAATCAGATCCAATCTGAAATGGAATGCGAAATCATAAAAGTCAGAAGTGATCTTGGTGGCAAATTTGAGAACAGATTCTTTGAAATTTGTTTCAAAGAAAATGTTATTGCCCATGATTTCTCTTGTCCTAGAACTCCACAGCAAAATGGAGTTGTAGAACGAAAGAATAAGACTCTACAAGAAATGGCCAGAACCATGGTCAATGAGACTAATACGGCTAAGCATTTTATGGGCAGAAGCAATTAACACAGCATGTTATATTCATAATAGAATCTTTATAAGACCTATTCTAAATAAGACTCCTTATGAATTGTGGAAGAACAGAAAGCACAACATTTCTTATTTCCATCCATTTGGATGTGTATGTTATATTCTAAAAACTAAAGATCATCTGCATAAGTTTGATTCTAAAGCTCAGAAGTGTTTTCTACTTGGATATTCTGAACGCTCAAAAGGCTACAGAGTATGAAACTCTGGTAGTTGAGGAATCAATCAATATCAGATTTGATGATAAGCTGGGTCTTGAAAAGCCAAAGCAGTTTGAGAATTTTGCAGATATAGATATTTCTAACTCAGATCTTGAAGAACCCAATAGTAAAGAAGTATTAGAAGATCATGTTGCAGCTTCTTTAGAGAATCTCAGAATATCTGAAGAGTCAACACTCAGAAAATCTTCTAGACTCAACTTTGCTCATCCAGAAGAAGTTATCATTGGAAAGAAAGATGATCCCATCAGAACTAGAGCATTCCTGAAGAACAATGCAGAATGTCAATTTGGTTTAGTGTCTTTGATTTAGCCAACTTCTGTTGATAAAGCTCTGGAAGATGCTGACTGGATAATTGCCATGCAAGAGGAGTTAAACAAGTTTAAAAGGAATGATGTTTGGGATTTGGTTCCAAGACCTAAAGGATTTAACATCATTGAAACAAAGTGGGTCTTCAGAAACAAGCCGAGTGAGAAAGGTGAAGTCATCAGAAACAAAGCCAGACTGGTTGCTCAGGGCTATAGTTAGCAAGAAGGTATTGACTATACAGAAACCTTTGCACCAGTGGCCAGGTTAGAATATATTCGTTTATTAATTTCTTTTGCCACTCAGAACAACATCACTCTGTATCAGATGGATGTTAAGAGTGCCTTTTTAAATGGTTATATAGATGAAGAAGTTTATGTCCACCAACCTCCTTGTTTTGAAAACTCTAAGTCTCCAGAACATGTTTTTAAACTAAAGAATCATTATACGATTTGAAGCAAGCTCCTAGAGCTTGGTATGAAAGATTAAGTTCTTTCCTTCTGGATAATGGTTTCACAAGAGGAAAAGTAGACACAACTCTCTTCTGTAAAACCTTTAAAAAGGATATTTTAATTTGCCAAATTTATTTTGATGATATTATTTTTGGAGCATCGAATGCTACACTTGGAAAAGAGTTTGCTAAGTCTATGCAGACAGAATTTGCGATGAGCATGATGGGAGAACTAAAGTACTTCCTAGGCATTCAGATTAATCAAACTTCTGAAGGAACTTATGTTCATCAGACCAAGTATGTCAAAGAGCTTCTGAAGAAGTTTAATCTGTCTGAAAATAAAGAAGCAAAGACTCCAATGCATCCAACGTGTGTATTAGGTAAGGATGAGGTAAGCAAGAAGGTAGACCAGAAGATCTACAGAGGTATGATAGGATCTCTTCTATATCTTACTGCTTCTAGACATGATATTTTATTCAGTGTATGCTTGTGTGCTAGATTCCAATCAGATCCTAGAGAATCTCACTTAACTGTTGTTAAGAGAATTCTTAGGTATCTGAAAGGTACTACTAATACTAATGGTGGTTTAGTCTACAGAAGAACTGAAGAATACAACTTAGTAGGGTTTTGCGATGCTGATTACGCTGGAGATAGAGTTGAAAGGAAAAGTACTTCTGGAAGTTATCAGTTTCTAGGTAGTCACCTGATCTCCTGGTACAGCAAGAAGCAAGCTACCATTGCACTATCAACTACAAAAGCAAAATATGTTGCTACTGCTGGATGTAGTTCACAGATGCTCTGGATGAAAAGTCAGCTAGAAGACTATCAGATATATGAGAGTAACATTCCTATATTATGTGATAATACTTCTGCTATTTGTTTATCTAAGAATCCTATCTTACATTCTAAAGCTAAACATATTGAGATTAAAAATCACTTCATTAGGGACTATGTTCAGAAGGGTGTTCTTTCTTTAAACTTTGTGGATACAAAACATCAGTGGGCTGATATCTTTACAAAACCCCTTACTGAAGATAGGTTTAAGTTCATTCTGAAGAATATCAGTATGAATTTATGCCCAGAATGAAAATGTTGAGAAGATATGATATATGGATTAGATTTGAAATGCTTATTTATTTTCTTATCAGATGTTCTGGTTATATTTGATCATTTAGATACTCTGATTCTGTTATTGCTAACGTTTCATATGTCTAAGTTGATCCAGAACTTCTGTTAGATCAAAACAACTGTCACTAGCTATTCCAGATGATGACCACGTATTCATTCTGAAGGGACAAACATGCGTGCAGTTGATGAGACGCCGCCCTAAGTAATTGTGCAAATCTTTTCAAATCTCACGCTTTCTCCACTAACGTCATTCAGCATTAAATGTGATTCATTCTCTGCATTCCGTAACTATTGCAATCAGAAAGTCATTGCATTTTGTTTTCACGTCCGTGTCTATATAAACCCATATCATATCCATTTCTTCTCTTTTCACGCATTCATCACCTCTTGTTATATGCATTTCTGCCTCTTTTTCTCTCTTTTCAAAAACCCTAAAGTAAAGAAAGCCAGAAATCTCAGTTGTGCTTCAATGGCTTCTTCATCTAAGCAAAATGTTGGTTCGTCTTCTCAACAACAAAATCAAGATCAACAGCAACAACAACTTGTTCCACAGAAGACTTGTTTGATTCCTATGGATGAATTGGAAGTTATCTGTGAAATGATGATTGATTTTGATAATTTGGAGGCACAGGACATTCATCTGAAGGATGACATGATTTTTCAAGGATGGCAAGCATTCTTCTACGGTTTTTGTGGACCAGTTTATCCATATTTGGTCAAATAATTTTGGGTTCATGCAGCAGTCATGCCTAAAGCTATTCTCTCTATCGCTCATGGTGAATTGTTCTCCATTACTATAAATTTGTTAAGAAAACTGTTTGTTTTGGAAACCGTTGAAGGTGTTTCTGGAGCAGTTATAGGAAGAACAAATTGGAATGATGTGTATGCATAAATCTTCAAGTCTGACAAAGAATCTAGAGAAATCAAGGAACTGGAGTCTCCTTACAGAATATGGGCTAAGATTCTCCTGGGTTGCATCTATCATAGAAAGGCAACCGTCTCCTCCAACTATGTTAACAAGGACCAACAATACATTCTGTATTGTATTGGTAAACAAGAGAAGGTGGATCTTCCCTTCATCATCTTCAACCACATGTGGAATCATGTAACGGAATCCAGTGAAGAAGCCAGACTGAAGAACCCTAAGTACAAGAGAAACATCATTCCTTTTGGAAGAATAATTACAGATCTTATGGTTCAAACCAAGATTGTTTAGGATCTGGAGAATGCTGGAATCATCAAGGATATCTATGCAACGCATGGAAACACTATGAATGCTAACACTCTGAAGAAGATGGGCTTAATTGAGACCATTGGTGCTACTCCCCAAGTGGACACTAAAGTTATGACCAGAAAAGCTCCTACTCTGGCTGACTTTGAGTTGTTCTTCAGAAATGAGCATCCAGATGTTGTTGTCCGTTACATAGCTATGTGTAAGAAGGAAGGCTCTGAATATGATCCTATATGGATAAGCAAGTAAAAACTTGCCACTACATTTGATCAAGTTCTAAAGTTAGAGAAAGAGAAGAAGAAAGAAAGAAGGTCGAAAAGAAAGTTAGACCATCCAGAAATAAGGAAAGATAAGAAGGAGAAGAAAAGAAAGAAGAAAAGAAGGAAAAGAAGAAGAAGGAAGAGAAAAAGGAAGAGAAGAAGGAAGAAAAGAAGGAAAAGAAGAAGGAAGATCAGAAGGAGAAGAAGAGGAAGACTGTTGGAGAAGGACCTGCTAGGCCTCAGAAGAAGAAAAAATCTTCAGGTATTGTAATTTCTGAACCTGGTTCTACTCCTATTTTAATTTCAAAACCTGTATCAACAGAAGCTCTGAAGGATAGAAAAACACTTAGAAAGGGGGGGTTTGAATAAGTGTAGTCTAAAAACTTGGACGATAAAAATAAATTGCACAGTTATTTTTATCCTGGTTCGTTGTTAACTAAACTACTCCAGTCCACCCCCACGGAGTGATTTACCTCACCCGAGGATTTAATCCACTAATCGCAACAGATTACAATGGTTTTCCACTTAGCCCACGACTAAGTCTTCTAGAGTATCCTGATCACAACTTGATCACTCTAGGAACAATTGCTTAGACACAAGCTAAGACTTTCTTAGAGTATCCTGACCACCACGTGATCACTCTAATTACAACTGCTTAGACACAAGCTAAGACTTCCTAGAGTATCCTGATCAACACTTGATCAATCTAGTTACTTACAAATTAATGTAATCAAATCTAAGAGTATTAAAAATGCTTCTGAAAAGCTATAATCACAACAGTGATATTTCTCTTAACGTTTAAGCTTAATCTCACTAATATATTACAACAGCAATGTAGTGAGCTTTGATGAAGATGAAGTTTCTGAGCTTTGAGTTGAACAACGTTTCAGCAAGTTAATATTCACAGAATTGGTTCAGAGTTGTTAACATTGCTTCTCATCATAACTTCATACTTATAGGCGTTTGAGAAGATGACCGTTGGGAGCATTTAATGCTTTGCGTGTTCCGTACAACATTGCATTTAGTGTTTCACGCTTTTGTCAACTACCTCGAGCCTTGTTCACGCTGTGTCTACTGACGTTGCCTTTAATAGCTTCCAACGTTCCTTTTGTCTGTCATCGTAGCCTGCCACCTGTACTTTCTTCTGATCTGATGTTTGTGTATACAATGTTTGAATATCATCAGAGTCAAACAGCTTGGTGCATAGTATCTTCTTGTCTTCTGACCTTGAAGTGCTTCTAAGCGTGATACCATGAGAACTTCAGTGCTTCTGCTTCTGACCTCAAGTTCTTCTGATGCTTCCATAGACCCATGTTCTGATTCTGCCTTGACCATCTTCTGATGTCTTGCCAGACCATGTTTTGATGTTGCATGCTGAACCTTCTGAGACAAAGCTTCTGAGCGCTGATTTGTGCATACTCTTTATATATTTCCTGAAAAGGAAATTGTAGTGTATTAGAGTACCACATTATCTCACACAAAATTCATATCCTTGTTATCATCAAAACTAAGAATATTGATCAGAACAAATCTTGTTCTAACAATCTCCCCCTTTTTGATGATGACAAAAACATATATAAATGATATGAATTTGCGATCAAAAAGAGCAGACGGCTAAAGACAAATTACACAGCTATAGCATAAGCATGTGAATATGTCTCCCCCTGAGATTAACAATCTCCCCCTAAGATGAATAATCTCCCCCTGAAATTAATACTAGAAGAATTTTAATAATAAAAGACTTCCCTGAGTATTTCAGTAGAGATGTTCACATTGCTTGATCTTCAGAACATTCACAGCTTCTGATTTCTGCTTCCATCGGACAGCTTCAGAACTTGAATTTCTTTGATCCACAGAACATTCACAGCTTCTGACTTCTGCTTCCATCGGACAGCTTCAGAACTTGAATTTCTTTAGATCTTCAGAACATCCATAGCTTCTGATTCTTGCTTCCATCAGGACAGCTTCAGAGCTTGAATTTCTTCTTACATCACTTCATGCTAGATTGTATCAGAACAATGTTGAATGTATCAGAGCATCATTAGAGCATCTCTACATCCTGAAATGTTACAGAACAAAACTAGACGACAAAAGTCAGCATGAATGAGTCAGAACATAGAATATGTTTCAGAACATATAATATGTTTCAGAGCCAAGAACACATAATATGTATCAGAGCCATATGGTATGTGTCACCATAGTGTTTCAGATCATATTTTATCATCAGAATATCTGAACATTCTTCCTTCTGATTCTGAATCTTCATAGCACTCAGCTTGCTTCAAGAATCCAAGAGCTTGATTCATCTTGTTGCTTCTTATGTTGATCTTGAAAAGAGAATCTTCAATTCCTGCAACAACACAACTTAAAGCATAGAACTTTGCAAGTTCTGTTAGAAAGTGTGGGGCCTTTTTACCCGGTAACTGATAAAATTAATCAGATCATTTATCATATATTTTCTCCCCCTTTTTGTCATAACATCAAAAAGAATATAAAAGATTCAGATGTAAAGTAAGAGACAAAAGGAATGAAACAGAATAAACTTTTCATTGATTAAGCAAACAGAAATTACAAAAGGTGAATGCAGAAAAGCAGATGCAACAAGGAAGGAAAACTACAAAGACTCAAAAACTAAGACCCTAGCCTAGACAAAATCCGCGCCAGAACATCATGAATCCTGTCAGTGCTTGCAGTTTGCCTTGCCATGAAAGAGCGAAACTCAACACAGGTTGCTTCCTGCATGCCCAAACGAGAAGCCAGCATGGCTTGATTTTGTTGTAGAACTTCCAAAGTCTCCATCAGAACTGAAGGTTCACCAGACGAAGAAGCACCAGAACTTCTACCAACAGGGACAGCGATCTCAGCAGGACGATCTTCTGGAAGGTTTCCAGGTTGTGCATCTTCCATCTCAGCATCTGAGTCTGACTCAGAATCAGCTTCAGCATATTCTGGTTCAGGCAGCTCAGAAGCTCCAACTTCCAAGGCTTGAAGAATAGCTGCAAGATTTGTTGGAGGGGTTGGACCAGCAACTTCTGCAGGATAAACCACTTCTGGAAAGACCATGTGAGGAGCACTTTCAGAAGGGTTCATTCTGAACCAATTGAACAACCACTGAAAATCTCCAGTCAGCACAGGATACCATGGTCTCCACACCACTATGTCTCTGCATGGATTTTCTTCTTCCAACTCATCTGCAGGTATCCTCTCTTCAAGAACTCTTCTGTTCCTGATGAGATGGTGATAGCTACTTTCACCAACTTCCAAACGAAGACCACGAACACCAGGTGCTTCAGTCATGATCCTTTTCTGGATATCCGTAGCCCTAGCCAGAAAATCTTGACGAAAGGAATCCCAGAGGTTGCATGTTGCATACTCATCCAGATGATTAAGATGAGCAGCACCCAGAATCTCCAACCAGATATTTACATCAGAATGTAAAACCTCTAGAAAAGATTGAGTGGTTGGTGTTGGAGGGTTGATAGTGAATCTGGAGTCAGGAAACACAAAGTTGTAGGGGTTAGGTGTTCTAGTGGGAAAAGGGAGTGAGAGAGATGAGGAGATATCTGTGGGATGGGTTGAAGGAGAGGAGATATCAGATGGTGAAGATGGTGGTTCCAGAGAGGTAAATGAAGAGGAAGAGATGGTGGAAGTTTGTGAAGAGGGAGGTGATTGAGGACTACCATCAGGGGGTTGATACACACGTCTAGAGTAGTTTCCAGTCATCATAGCTTCAAAGGGGTTCACCTTGACAGGATCGTAGGTGATCCTTACTTTCTTTGGTTTGTTTTCTGGTTCATCAGTTGCCTTTCTCTTTTGTTTACGATCAGATTCTTGATTTTGAGAACTTGACGAAGGATTCATGATGAAGTTGCAGAAAATGAAAACCGCTAGGGTTTATGATATGAATGCAAAGAGAGAGAGAGAGAGAGAGAGAGAGAGAGAGAGAGAGAGATAAAAAGAAACTGAATGCAGAGAGGGAAAATATAGGAGAGAAAAGAAACGTTTGAGGAATATAAAATGAAAAAGAATTAAGGTGAAATGATGGATAGCATTTAATGTTACGTGACGTGAGGAGAGATAATAATGACAAAGGAAGTGATTAGCACAGTTACCTAAGTAGGCGTCCCCTCAACTGCACGCACGCTTGTCTAGAAATAGTGAACACGTGTTTACCATCTGGATAGCCAGTTACAGCTGTTTTACTTTTAAAGAGATTCTGAGTCAACTTAGACAATGAAACGTTAGTAATAACAGAATCACTACTTCTAATTGATTATAATCAGAACTTCTTATAAAAGACTAATCCAATCTCATTTCAGAAGATACTCATACATAAGATATTTTCATCTTCTCATTCTGGGCATAAATCCATACTGATATTCTTCAGAATGAACTTAAATCTATCTTCAGCAAGGGGTTTTGTAAAGATATCAGCCCATTGATGGTCTGTATCCACAAAGTTTAAAGATATAACACCCTTCTGAACATAGTCCCTTATGAAATGATGTTTAATCTCAATATGTTTAGCTTTTGAATGCAAAATAGGATTTTTAGATAAACATATAGCAGAAGTATTATCACAGAAGATAGGAATGTTACTCTCATATATCCGATAATCTTCTAGTTGACTTCTCATCCAGAGCATTTGTGTGCTACAACCAGCAGCAGCAACATATTCTGCTTCTGTTGTTGAGAGAGCAATTGTAGCCTGCTTCTTGCTGTACCATGAGATCAGATGACTTCCAATAAATTGACAACTTCCAGAAGTACTTTTCCTTTCAAATCTGTCTCCAGCATAGTTAGCATCACAGAATCCTACTAAGTTGTAATCTTTGGATCTTCTCTGTACAACTTCTGATCTACCTTCTTACTTACCTCATCCTTACCTAGGACACATGTTGGATGCATAGGAGTTTTAGCTTCTTTGCTTTCAGAAAGATTAAACTTCTTCAGAAGTTCTTTCACATACTTCGTTTGATGAACATAAGTTTTGTCAGAAGTTTGGTTGATTTGAATTCCAAGGAAATACTTAAGTTCTCCCATCATGCTCATTTCAAATTCAGCCTGCATAGACTCAGCAAACTCCTTTCCAAGTGTAGCATTAGATGTTCCAAAAATAATATCATCAACATATATTTGACATATTAAAATATCCTTTTTAAAGGTTTTACAAAAGAGAGTAGTGTCCACTTTTCCTCTAGTTAAACCATTTTCCAGAAGGAAGGAACTTAAACGTTCATACCAAGCTCTCGGAGCTTGCTTCAATCCGTATAAAGATTTCTTTAATTTAAAAACATGATTTGGAGACTTGGAGTCTTCAAAACCAGGAGGTTGATGGACATAAACTTCTTCATCTATATAACCATTTAAGAAGGCACTCTTAACATCCATTTGATAAAGAGTGATGTTGTGTTGAGTGGCAAAAGAAATTAATAGACGAATAGATTCTACCCTGGCCACTGGTGCAAAGGTTTCTGTGTAGTCAATCCCTTCTTGCTGACTATAACCTTGAGCAACCAGTCTGGCTTTGTTTCTTACCACTTCTCCCTTCTCGCTTAGCTTGTTTCTGAACACCCACTTAGTGCCGATGATGTTAAATCCTTTTGGTCTAGGAACCAAGTCCCATACGTCATTCCTTGTAAACTTATTTAGTTCTTCTTGCATGGCAATTATCCAGTCAGGATCTTCTAGAGCTTGATCAACAGAAGTTGGCTCGATCAAAGAAACAAGACCTAATTGACATTCTGCATTGTTCTTAAGGAATGCCCTTGTTCTAATGGGATCATCTTTCTTTCCAAGGATCACATCTTCTAAATGAGCTGAAGCAAGTCTAGGTGATCTTCTGACTGTTGGTTCTTCAGAAATCCTGAGATTTTCTAAAGATGCAGCAACTTGATCTTCTGATCCATTGCTTCTGAGACTGCCAGCTTCTGCAGCATTGCTTCTTGGTTCTACTGCTTCTGATATATCAATATCAAAATCTGCAAAATTCTCAAACTGCTTTGGTTTTTCAAGACCAAGCTTATCATCAAACCTGATATTGATTGATTCTTCTACAACCAATGTTTCAGTATTGTATACTCTGTAGCCTTTAGAGCGTTCAGAATATCCAAGAAGGAAACACTTTTGTGCTTTAGAATCAAACTTACCAAGATGTTCTTTAGTGTTCAGAATAAAGCATACACATTCAAAAGGATGGAAATAAGAAATGTTGGGCTTTCTGTTCTTCCACAATTCATAAGGAGTCTTATTTAGAATAGGTCTGATAGAGATTCTATTCTGAATATAACATGCAGTGTTTATTGCTTCTGCCCAGAAATACTTAGCCATATTGGTTTCATTGATCATGGTTCTGGCCATTTCTTGTAGAGTCCTATTCTTTCGCTCTACAACTCCATTTTGTTGTGGAGTTCTAGGACAAGAGAAATCATGGGCAATACCATTTTCTTTGAAGAACTCCTCAAAGAATCTGTTCTCAAATTCGCTACCATGATCACTTCTGACCTTTATGATTTTACACTCTTTCTCAGATTGGATCTGAGTGCAGAATTCAAAGAACACTGAATGAGACTCATCCTTGTGTTTTAAGAACTTTACCCATGTCCAGCGGCTATAATCATCAACGATGACTAATCCATATTTCTTCCCTCTGACAGATGCTGTTTTGACAGGGCCAAACAGATCAATGTGCAAGAGTTCTAACGGCCTTGAGGAAGAAACAACATTCTTAGACTTGAATGCAGGTCTGGAGAACTTGTCCTTCTGACATGCTTCACAAAGAGCATCTGATTTGTATTTCAGATTTGGGAGACCTCTGACCAGATTTAGTTTGTTAATCTGAGAAATCTTTCTCAAACTAGCATGTCCTAATCTTTTGTGCCAGACCCATTGCTCCTCAGAAACAGACATAAGACAAGTCACCTTCTGATTCTTAAGATCTTGAAGATCTGTCTTATAAATGTTGTTCTTTCTCTTGCCTGTAAATAGGATTGAGCCATCCTTCTGACTTACAGCCTTGCAAGACTTTTGATTGAAGATTAGGTCATAACCATTGTCACTTAATTGACTTATGGACAATAAGTTATGCGTTAATCCTTCTACAAGAAGTACATTAGTTGTGGAAGGAGAGTTACCAAACTTTATAGTTCCTGAGCCAATAATTTTGCCCTTCTGATCTCCTCCAAACTTGACTTCTCCACCTGGTTTAAGCACCAGGTCTTGGAATGTAGACCTTCTTCCCGTCATGTGTCGCGAGCACCCAGAGTCCAGGTACCATGACATTTTGCTGTTTGTCCTCTTTGCTGCCAAGGATATCTGCAACAGAAATTATCTTCTCCTTAGGTACCCACAATTTCTTGGGTCCTTTCTTGTTAGTTCTCCTCAAGTTCTGATTGAACTTGGGTTTAGCAAAATATTTAACAGGAGGAACAGCATGATATTCTTTAGGTTTGTCAGCATGATATTTCTTAGGATGTGTCACATGCTTCTTGGTGTGAACAGTGTTAAACTTCTGTGCATGTGAAGTGAGCCTAATATCATGAGCATGGCCATATTTGAACTGATCATACAATGGCTTGTATGTGATCTTCAGATCATCAACAGGTTCAAATTTATGTGAGGTATCACTCTCATAGCCAAAACCAAACCTTCTGTTTCCAGAAACACCATATATCATAGAAGCAAGATGACTTCTGCCAATACTTCTAAATAAGAAATTTCTGAAGCTCGAGTCATATTCTTTCAGAATATGATTCATGCTAGGAATGGATTTTTCTGTTTCAGAAGGAGATCCACTATCTTTGGATAGATTTAAAACTTTTTCCTTCAGTTCAGAATTTTCCACTTCCAGCTTCTTAGTTTCAAATTCAAACTACTTCTTCAGCTTTTTGTATTTGATACTAAGATGAGCCTTGAGTTCCAGAAGTTCTGTTAAACTGGAAACTAACTCTTCTCTAGATAGTTCAGAAAATACCTCTTCAGAATCTGATTCTGATGTAGATTCTGATCCATCATCTTCTGTAGCCATCAGCGCAAAGTTAGCTTGCTCATCTTCAGAGTCTGATTCATCTTCTGAATCATCCCATGTTGCCATAAGACCTTTCTTCTTATGAAACTTCTTCTTGGGATTCTCCTTCTGAAGTTTTGGACACTCATTCTTGTAATGTCCAGGCTCATTGCACTCATAGCAGACAGCCTTCTTCTTGTCAGATCTTCTGTCACCAGAAGATTCTTCACGTTCAAATCTTTTTGAACTTCTGAAGCCTCTGAACTTCCTTTTCTTGCTCTTCCAGAGTTGGTTTACCCTTCTGGAGATCATGGACAGTTCATCTTCTTCTTCTTCAGATTCTGATTCTTCAGGATCTTCTTCTCTAGCCTGAAAAGCGTTAGTGCATTTTTTAATATTAGATTTTAATGCAATAGACTTACCTTTCTTCTGAGGCTCGTTTGCATCCAGCTCTATTTCATGGCTTCTCAAGGCACTGATAAGCTCTTCCAAAGAAACTTCATTCAGATTCTTTGCAATCTTGAATGCAGTCACCATTGGACCCCATCTTCTGGGTAAGCTTCTGATAATCTTCTTTACATGATCAGCCTTGGTGTAGCCTTTATCCAGAACTCTCAATCCAGCAGTTAGAGTTTGAAATCTTGAGAACATCTTCTCAATATCTTCATTATCCTCCATCTTGAAGGTTTCATATTTCTGGATTAGAGCAAGAGCTTTAGTCTCCTTGACTTGAGCATTTCCCTCATGGGTCATTTTCAATGACTCATATATATCATAGGCAGTTTCCCTGTTAGATATCTTCTCATACTCAGCATGAGAGATAGCATTCAGCAAAACAGTCCTACATTTATGATGATTCTTGAAAAGCTTCTTCTGATCATCATCCATTTCTTGCCTGGTAAGCCTTACACCATTAGCTTTCACTGGATGTTTGTAACCATCCATCAGAAGATCCCATAGTTCACCATCTAGACCAAGAAAGTAACTTTCCAGTTTATCTTTCCAGTATTCAAAGTTTTCACCATCAAATACTGGTGGTCTAGTATAACCATTGTTACCATTGTATTGCTCAGCAGAGCCAGATGTAGATGCAGATGAATTTGTTTGAGTTTCACCAGCCATCTTATACTGAAGCGTTTTTCTCTTCCTGAATCTTTTCTAAACACGGTTAAGTGCTTGCACCTTAGAACCGGCGCTCTGATGCCAATTGAAGGATAGAAAAACACTTAGAAAGGGGGGGTTTGAATAAGTGTAGTCTAAAAACTTGGACGATAAAAATAAATTGCACAGTTATTTTTATCCTGGTTCGTTGTTAACTAAACTACTCCAGTCCACCCCCACGGAGTGATTTACCTCACCTGAGGATTTAATCCACTAATCGCAACAGATTACAATGGTTTTCCACTTAGCCCACGACTAAGTCTTCTAGAGTATCCTGATCACAACTTGATCACTCTAGGAACAATTGCTTAGACACAAGCTAAGACTTTCTTAGAGTATCCTGACCACCATGTGATCACTCTAATTACAACTGCTTAGACACAAGCTAAGACTTCCTAGAGTATCCTGATCAACACTTGATCACTCTAGTTACTTAAAAATTAATGTAATCAAATCTAAGAGTATTACAAATGCTTGTGAAAAGCTATAATCACAACAGTGATATTTCTCTTAACGTTTAAGCTTAATCTCACTAATATATTACAACAGCAATGTAGTGAGCTTTGATGAAGATGAAGTTTCTGAGCTTTGAGTTGAACAGCGTTTCAGCAAGTTAATATTCACAGAATTGGTTCAGAGTTGTTAACATTGCTTCTCATCAGAACTTCATACTTATAGGCGTTTGAGAAGATGACCGTTGGGAGCATTTAATGCTTTGCGTGTTCCGTACAGCATTGCATTTAATGTTTCACGCTTTTGTCAACTACCTCGAGCCTTGTTCACGCTGTGTCTACTGACGTTGCCTTTAATAGCTTCCAACGTTCCTTTTGTCAGTCAGCGTAGCCTGCCACCTGTACTTTCTTCTGATCTGATGTTTGTGTATACAACGTTTGAATATCATCAGAGTCAAACAGCTTGGTGCATAGCATCTTCTTGTCTTCTGACCTTGAAGTGCTTCTGAGCGTGATACCATGAGAACTTCAGTGCTTCTGCTTCTGACCTCAAGTTCTTCTGATGCTTCCATAGATCCATGTTCTGATTCTGCCTTGACCATCTTTTGATGTCTTGCCAGACCATGTTCTGATGTTGCATGCTGAACCTTCTGAGACAAAGCTTCTGAGCGCTGATTTGTGCATACTCTTTATATATTTCCTGAAAAGGAAATTGCAGTGTATTAGAGTACCACATTATCTCACACAAAATTCATATCCTTGTTATCATCAAAACTAAGAATATTGATCAGAACAAATCTTGTTCTAACAAGCTCCACCAGATATTTCCCTAGAAAAAGCCCCAGTTAATCCACCTCCAACCACCAAAATCTCTAACCCTCAATCTTCACCCAAGTTTAAAGGCAAACAGCCTATTCTTGATCTTGAACCTCCTGTTTCTGAACTAATTCTTGAACCCACGCCTCTAAACACCATCATTCCTCCTCATGCGATAATCTCCACTTCTCAACCTCCTCCACATTCTAACTATGAACCTGGTGACACTGTTGTGTTCTTTCACCTCCCCTCATCAGAATCCTCACTTTCTGAATCTTTCATCCGCCTCATGCAATCCTATAAACATCAAAACAAACCATCTTCTGACCCCGTTGTCGTAGTCTTAGACTCTGACAATGAAGCTGAATCTTCTCGTCAACCATCCCTTTCAAACACATTGTTTGTTCTTGATAGAGAATCTCAACCCTATGCCTTCTTTCACCCAGAAAAACCAATCTCATCTCTCAATCCAAAAACTCCAAACTCACCTCCCAGAACAAACCCTCCAAAACCTTATGTTGATGCACGTTTTGATTTATTAAATAACAAGGTAAGGACAGGTTTAGAAGTTCTGAAGGTTGCTCATGACTCCAAGCTGGATCATGTAGCTGCTAGAAAGCTTTGGACAACTTTTGCTGAGGAAGTGCAGGCTGAATCGTTGGATCTCCAGAAGGATTGCTTAGCTGATGCTATTGGTCCTGCTGGACTCTCCTTGGAGTACATTTCTGGAATCTACTACCATACAATCACTGAATGGAAGCCTCTGAGAGAGAAGCATTTCGTTGATGATTTGGAAGCAGATAATTCCTTGGCTCTGGTTGTATGGAAGCCACATCCATACAAGGTTCTGACTGGAGATTTTCAGCTGCTATTCAACTGGTTCAGAGAAAATCCTCTGGAAGCTCATCCTGACATGGTGTATCCTGAGGTTGAGTATCCTCTAGAAGTTGAGATTCCAGTGTTTAAAGAGCAATCTACTGAGGAAAATATGGAAGATATTCAAATGGTTGAAGCTGATGCTGCTCATCCTATTCTGGATAATAGCTTTGTTGCTTCTTCTGCTGGTCCTTCTACCCCTGTTCTGCTGAACACTCTGAAGGAACTCCAACAGAATCAGGCTACTTTGGCTAGTCATCTGGACAAGCTAGATGACACCAGTGCGGGGTTCAGAACTTGGATGAAGAACCAAGAAGAAACCTCCAAGAAGCAAGCTGAAGTCACTTCTGAGATTAAGAACCTTCTGGCCGCCTTAGCTTCTAAGTTTAGCCAGTCGTAGTCTGTCTTGTGTCTTAGTTGGTTTCTCTTTGTTTTTGCATTTGTTTGCTGCATCTGCTGTATTCTCTTCTTCTGATTATCAATGAAATATTATCTTTTCTCTCTTCATTTTATTGTGTCTTTCATCTGAATCTTTTATACTTTTTGATGTTATGACAAAAAGGGGGAGAAGCGTGATAATTGAATTGATTTATAATATCAGTTGTTGGGCTTAAGTCTCAACATTCCTAACAATTATTTGCAAGTTTTCTGTCTTTGATAGTTTTTGCAGGAATGTGATATTCTGGACAAGCTCAATATGTGAAGCAAATACATGGGGAAAAGAAATTCTGAAGAAAAGCTCTTAAAGAATTGAAGCAAGCTTAGTGCTCTGAAGCTTCAAGATCAGAAGCAAGCATTGCTTTGTTAAACCTAAAGCTCAGACACATAGAAGACTAAAGATATAGAGCTCTTATACAAGTGATCTCAAAAAGAAATTCAAAGCTCTGAAGTTGTCCAATGAAAGCTCTGAAGAGAAGCTCTGAATGTTCTGAAGTTCAAAGTTTAACGTGAAAGTCTCAACTGAAATGGAAAAATACTCAGGGAAGTTACAACGAACCAGGATAAAAATAATTGTGTTCTTTGTTTTTATCTATTATTTTGAGAAGTTACACTTATTCAATCTCCCCTTTCTAAGTGTTTTTCACTCCTTCAGAAAGGCCTAAGAAAATATTTGAAAGGAAGAAAAGTCTGATGGCTACTTGGGATGACTCTGAATCATCTAAAGATGAATACAACTCAGAAGATGAACATGCCAACATAGCGTAAATGGCCACCATAGAAAATGACTCAGACTCAGAAGCTGAAACAAATGAGGTAATTTATGAACTCACTAGAAAAGAGCTTGAAGAAAGTTTATCAGAACTCTTAGAAAGACACAATCGATTAAGAACAAGATTTAAAAGGCTAAAGGTTGAACTATTAACTAAAACAAAGAAACTTAAACAAGAAAATACTGAACTTAAAGATAATAATACACACAACTAATAGAGGAAAAGGAAACAAAAACCCTTAATTCAGACAGCACCTTAAAATATGATATTGTGAAAGAATATGATGACAGTTTTCAAAAATTTCTTGTTAAAAGCATAAACAGAAGTAAAATAGCCTCATTGATTTATGGTGTTAGTAGAAGCAATCAAACTGGAATTGGCTACAAAACACCTCAGGGTAAGGAACCATATCTACCTAAACCGGTTGATGATATGAAAATAAAATATAAACCATTGCATGCACATTTTAACTATGGTCACACTCATGATATTAAATATACATCCTATTATGAAAATTATTGTGCTAGACCTAAGCTAAGACAAAGCTTCAGGCACACTAACATCAAAGGACCCAAAAAGATATAGGTACCTAAGAAGAAAATGATTTATGTTGCATATGCCCTTAGCGGTGAAGTCAAAACACCAGTCATGGTACCTGGATGATGGATGCTCGCGTCATATGACGGGAAGAAGGTCTATGTTCCAAAGCTTGGAACTTAAATCTGGCGGAGACGTTAGATTTGGCGGGAACCAAAAGGGAAAGATCATCAGATCAGGAACTATTGGTAATGGTAACTCTCCCTCTATAACTAATGTTTTACTTGTTAAAGGATTAGCTCATAATTTGTTGTCCATTAGTCAACTAAGTGATAATGTTTATGACATAGTCTTTAATCAAAAGTCTTGCAAGGCTGTAATTTAGAAAGATACATCAATTCTTTTTACTGGTAAGAGAAAGAATAACATTTATAATATTGATCTTTCTGATCTAAAATCTCATAAAGTAACTTGTGTTCTGTCTGTAAATGATGAGCAATGGGTTTGGCACAGAAGATTGGGACATGTTAGCTTGAGGAGATTATCTCAACTCACCAAACTCAATTGGTAAGAGGACTACTCAATCTAAAGTTCAACTCAGATGCTCTTTGTGAAGCATGTCAGAAGGGAAAGTTCTCAAAATCCTCTTTCAAATCTAAAAATGTTATTTCTTCCTCAAGACCTTTAGAACTTCTACATACTGATTTATTTGGTCTAGTGAAAACTGCATCAATAAGAGGTAAGAAATATGGATTGGTCATTGTAGATGACTACGACAGGTGAACATGGGTAAAATTCTTAAAACATAAAGATGAAACACATACTGCATTTTTTTATTTTTGTAATCAAGTCCAAAATGAAAAAGAATCTAAAATTATTAAAGTTAGAAGCGATCATGGAGGGGAATTTGAGAATCATCTCTTTGAGAAGTTCTTCAAAGAAAATGGAATCTCTCACAATTTCTCCTGCCCTAGGACACCTCAACAGAATGGGGTTGTATAACGTAAAAACAGAACATTACAAGAAATGGCTGGAACTATGATTAATGAAGCTAATATGGCTAAGCATTTTTTGGCAGAAGCAATGAACACTGCTTGCTACATTCAAAATAGAGTGTCCATAAGACCTATTATTGAAAAGACTCCTTATGAACTATGGAAGAATATGAAACCTAACATTTCATATTTTCATCCATTTTGTTGTACTTGTTTTATTCTTAACTCTAAAGAACATATGAATAAGTTTGACTCTAAGGCTCAAAAGTGTTTTCTGCTAGGATATTCTGAACGCTCAAAAGGCTACAGAGTATATAATACAGAAACATTAATAGTTGAAGAATCAATCAATATTAGATATGATGATAAGCTTGGCCATCAAAAGCTAAAGCATACTGAAAACTTTGTAGATACAGAAGAACAACTCTCAAATCCTGATGATTCAGAAGATAAATATGCATCAAAAATCACATCAACCATGGAGAACATAAGAATATCTGAAGAGAACTCTCATAAAAGATTTCCAAGACTAACTACACATCATTCAGAAAATATTATCCTTTGCAAGAAAGATGATCCTATCAGAACTAGAGCATTCCTAAGAAATAATGAAAATTCATTATTTAGATTAATGTCAATGATTGAGCCAACTTCAGTAGATGAAGCTCTTTAAGACACGGATTGGATTATTGCTATGCAAGAAGAACTAAATCAATTCACCAGAAATGATGTATGGGATCTAGTTCCAAGACCTGAAGGATTCAACATTATTGGAACAAAGTGGGTATTCATAAACAAAATGAACGAGCAAGGAGAAGTCATTAGAAATAAGGCACGAATGGTTGCTCAAGGGTATATTCAGCAAGAATGTATTAACTATAATGAAACCTTTGTCCTAATCGCTAGGTTAGAATCAATTAGACTATTAATTTCCTATGATGCTCAACTTAACATAACTCTATATCAAATGGATGTTAAAAGCACATTTTTAAATGGTTACATCGAAGAAGAGGTGTATGTTCATCAACCCCCTTGGTTTTGAAGATTCTATTTATTGTGAACATGTTTTTAAATTAAAGAAATCTTTATATGGTTTAAAACAAGCTCCCAGAGCTTGGTATGAACGACTTAGTTCATTTCTCCTAGATAAAGGTTCCACAAGAGGGAAAGTTGATACAACACTCTTTCGTAAATCATTCAAAAATGATATCTTAATTTGACAAATATATGTGGATGATATTATCTTTGGAAATTCTAATATCTCTCTTAGAAAAGAATTTGCTAAGTCTATGCAGGAAGAATTTGAAATGAGCATGATGGGTGAAGTAAATTCTTTCTGGGAATTCAAATAAATCAAACTTCTGAAGGCACTTACATTCATCAAGCAAAATATGTCAAAGAACTTCTGAAGAAATTCAAATTATCAGAAATTAAAGAAGCGAAAACCCCAATGTATCCTACTTGCATTTTAGGCAAAGAAGAGGTAAGTAAGAAGGTAGATCAGAAGCTCTACAGAGATATGATCGGATCGCTACTCTACCTAACTGCATTTAGGCCTGATATTCTGTTTAGTGTGTGTTTATGTGCAAGATTCTAATTAGATCCTAGAGAATCACATTTGACTGCTGTCAAGAGAATTCTAAGGTATCTGAAAGGTACTACTAATGTTGGACTATGTTACATAAAACCCAGAGAGTTTAATTTAGTAGGTTATTGCGATGCCGACTTTGCTGGAGATAGAATTGAACGTAAAAGTATATCTGGAAGATTTTAGTTTCTAGGAGATAATCTGATCTCCTGGTATAGCAAAAAGAAAGCTACCATTGCATTATCAACTACAGAAGCAAAGTATGTTGTTGTTGCAGGATGTAGCACTCAATTGCTTTGGATGAAGAGTCAGTTAGAATATTATCACATCTATAGCATAAGATTCCTATTTTCTATGATAACACTTCTTCTATATGCCTTTCCAAAAATCCTATTCTTCACTCTAAAGCTAAACACATAGAAATTAAGCATCATTTAATTAGAGACTATATTCAGAAAGGAATATTAAGCTTAAACTTTACTGATACAGACCATCAATGGGCTGATATTTTCATAAAACCACTTTCTGAAGATAGATTCAAGTTCATTGTAAAGAATATTAGTATGGATTTGTGTCTTGAACGAAATCCTGGTTAAGTTCTAAAGTACAAGTTGAACTATCTACAAGATTATCATCTAGAAATATATGACCTTCTTGGATCAGTAGTTTGTTTTCTAAGATGAGTCAAAAGTTCAGCATATAAAACTGCCAATCCACGTAAACCTGAGATCGTTGAGCACATGTTCAAAATCTAAAAGGTCGCGCGTGTAAAGCAAAATGAGTAATAAGTATTGGTAACTGTTGCATTAATTTCTCTACGTTATCCCTAAAATGTCTTTAATCATAACACTACTATTTCCTTGGTCATTGAAATATTTCTCTCCTTTTCTTCATTCC
The DNA here is from genome assembly GCF_029867415.1 of Vicia villosa. Classification (NCBI taxonomy): domain Eukaryota; kingdom Viridiplantae; phylum Streptophyta; class Magnoliopsida; order Fabales; family Fabaceae; genus Vicia; species Vicia villosa. The sequence continues at coordinate 75,395,550 of NC_081184.1, read as the reverse complement.
ATAATGCATGCGAGTCTATACATTGATTACCTAGTCCAAACGTTTTCTCTTCTCATCAATCCTCTATAAAAAGCCTTCCTTTTCTAACATCCATCTATTCAATTAGTGTCAGTTTGTTTTCTCGTTAATACTTCCTTCCATCATGTCAACCCAAACAATCCTCACTATCATAAAAGAACAAAATCTATGGCTAGCCAAAAGAAACAACTATTACATAAATCTCTTCCATAAGCAAGGATAGGAATCCTACATTTCTCTTCTAAATGGTTCTGTCCTTCCGAACCGTGTCAAAAACTTCTAGGTAAATGCTTCAGTCAGTGAAGATAACCTGAGTATTGTTTCATCCATTCATGGAATTCATCTCACAATTTCTGAAGTATCCATTGCTGAAGTAATTGGATGTCCAGCCAGGAACAATCCTGCATGTCTCATTGTGTTTGACTATGCTAATACCTTTGTCGTTCCAACCGACTTAAGTAAACTAGCTCGTCGTCTCAGAAACAATCCCTACTACCTCTCCTCATCTAAACAAGTCTGGTTTAGGATGATTCTCTCAAACTTCAGTCCTCGAGGAAAATTCCATAAAATCCTATATGCTAGAGATAGATTCTTGATCAATCGCCTGGAGTTGAATAAACCCGTGAATCTTGCAGGGATCATATTTGGACACTTGAGAGAGTCTCTAATTGCTTTCAAGTGTGGTCAAGAATTCTTCATTCCATATGGAAGAGTCCTGTCAGCATGTTTCGAATCTACAGGAATAATGAACACACTCCGCTCTTCAAAACTTCCGAACAAAAGGGAAGCACTATATACAGAGCGCTGTGATCGTTTTTTCTTTCATGGAGGATATTATGAGTCTAGCTAATAAGTGTCTGTGTCCTTTGAGTATGTACCAAATTTTCCTTCTGATCAATGAATATTTCTTTTTTGTTTGGGATAATCTGATTTCTTAATGTTTATAACAGTGTTGCCTGACTAAACTCATACATTCCCTTACAGCACCACTTCTTTTTGATAATAACAAAAAGCGGGAGAAAAATAGAATGAAATTTTGAAGATATCAAGCTATAAAGTCTCAAATATTACTAACAAAGTACTATAGTACCAGAGTGTATGACAAGTGCAAAATCTTCTTCTGAAAGTAATGCAGGTACAAAATCAATATTCTGAACTCCAAAGAAAAACTCTAAAAAGTTTGAAATAAATCTTCTGAAGTACAATTAAAAAAAATCAATCTTCTGAAGGAATGCGCTGAAAAGAAAAATACTCAGGGAAGTTATCAATCATATTTTTTTAAAATATTTATTTCAAGAGAAGTCACACCTTAAGGGGGAGCTATAGTTTAATGGAAATATATATTTCAGGGGGAGACTATATACATCAAAGAAAAGACTGTCTCACTTATGTACAAAATTTCAGAACAGAACGTAAATATTTTGTCATCATCAAAAAGGGGGAGATTGTTAGAACATAGTTTAGTTCTAGTCAAATTTCAGTGTTTTGATGATAACAAACAAATAATTTTTGTATAAGAAAACATGGTATTCTAATTCTATATTGTTGATTTCAGAAGATGTACCAGCACAATCAGAACTTGGAATAAATATAAAGCTGGATAAATGGAAGAGACACTCAATGAGTCAAGGCAACTTCTGATACTGCACCAAACCATTGCGAATACGCTTACAATAGAAGATCACAAAGGAATACGCTTACAACAAAAGATCACAAAGGAATACACTTACAACAGAAGATCAAAAAGGAATACGCTTACAACAGAAGATCACAAAAGAATACTCTTAAAACAGAAGTTGAAATACAAGATGAAACAGAAGATCACGAAGCTTGATTCAAAATAAAACCGTTAAAGACATAATCATTAGCAAAACGGCTGCAACACTCCAAAAGCGAAATTCCCATGGTTGATTGAAAAAGCTATCCACATGCAAATCCTTGGAGAAAACAAAAGCAAAGACAACACGCAAACCATTTAATGCTGCATACAAGCATTGAAGATAACTGTCAAATATTCTGAAACTATATATACTCATGATCGTTTGAAGAAATTACATATACAACAAGTGAAAAAGAAGAAAACAAGAAAGAACACACAAGAACGCTGCAACTCTGAAATATCATCAAGTGTGAAGAAAAACTCTCTGAAGCAAAAACTCACAAAAACTCATCAAGTCAAGAATATACCAAATAATTGCTTATTTCCCATGTTACTCAATTAATATCTTCAAATGCTAGGATTGGTATGGAACAGTCAATGATTACAAGCATGTTCTTAGCACCAAAAGCTCAATGCATGAACATACTCCAAGCTCCGTAATTGATCTAGTGGGCTTTCGTATCACACTAACCTGATTGAGGCAATCAATATCATGCACATAAAAGACTGGGTCAATTTATGGTTAGACATGTTGAATTAGAGTTGCGAGTGGTGTCACTGATGAAATGCAAAGATAGTGAAAAGGAACAATGTTGAAGGAGTAGTGTATAGTACAAATTGATCAATAATTTTCATAATCAAATGATGTGGAAAGTCGAGAATGAAACAAAACAAAAACTTAGCAAAAGTACGAAGAAATTGCATATGCGGTTTTGATGTAGAAAAAGGTTGAAGATTGGTTGACATTGGTAGAGCAATCAAGTTGCATATGGATTTGTAGAAGAATGAAAAAGGATATAAAATAATCTCAAAGAGATAGCTTTTGATACCATAATATGTATATAGGAAAACTTTATTCAGCGTAATGTGTATAAATTACTTTTATAAAAAAGCTAAGCTCCATGTTATCTCATCCTATGTGTGCACGTAACTTAATTACAATATACACCTAACTAACTCTAACCAATTGAGACAAGTTAGTTACAAGAAAAATAAACTTAACTAGCATAAGTATATCTAATTATAATTATTCTAAGTAGCTTGTTTACTACCTATGTTTTGTACTCCCTCCGTTCCATAATGAGTGACCCATTTGAAATAAAATGATGTCTTAAAATGGATGACTAATTTCAATTTTTAATACACTTTTTCCAATTCTACCCTCTAATTAATAAAAGTTTCACCATTCCCAAGACATACTAAGGGTACTATAGTAAAAATTCTATTCTATTTCTTACTTTTAATCACTTTTCTTAATCTGTGTAAAATGGTGGACTGAATCACTCATTGTGGGACAAGGGGAGTAATAATTATGTCGTCTTATTGACGAGGGATATTTCTCATTATCTCACAACTCCCAAAGGTTACCCTGTCATTTCATCAACGATGTGTTTGTTTATAGTCGGTGTTTGCAACTCTCAATATATAGGAAATAATATGGTCGGACCATGCAATCTTTAGTATGGTTGAACATTGACGAGATGTTTGTCTATGATCGGTGTTATGCAACTCTAGGAGATGGACAACGTGCCTACTAACACTCTGACAATCAAGTCAAAAAGGGTCGTGAATTTATTTTTTAGAGTTTTACAACTATGTGTACATGATTCTAATCCATAGTTATAAATTTTAAGAATTTTGTTAGGGCTTAAAGGCTTTAGAACTCTAATAGCAGGCCCAAAAGGATCTCCAAAAGGCCCACTTACTTGGATGATTATGAACTTAAATGAGTCATTATTATTATTATTAAGATATAATATTTTACCTTCGGTTGGGCCTAGCCCATTTATCACCTTTTAGCTGACCCAATTATATTATGTATTTAAGGACTGCTTGCTATCTAGGGTTAGGCAGAAAATTAATGAGAAGTTATTTCCTTATTTCATTGTCTAGTGTTTTATTCGATGGAATTCCCTTGTTTTGGTAATAGTTGCTAATTCCCTTTACATCATTGGTGCTTTCATCTTGAACCATGGCTCCTCCTAAACCAACCCAACCCACCCCTCAAGAAATAGTTGAACAAGTTGTGCAAACCTCTCATTTACATATTGATAATGCCATAAAAAAAATCCATTCATATTTGGATGACCGTTTTGAATCTGTTTTCACAGATATGGAAAAAACGCAGCAGAACATAAGCATTATTAATAGCCGAATGGAGTCCGACAAGCAGATCTCGGATTCATGCTATGAATCCATCATGTTAACACTTAACAAGTTGCTTCTAAAGCCCTCACAAACTGCCGCTACTTCTGTATCCGCAGCAAGCTCATCCGGTAATGCTTCAAAACCCTACTCTATACACATGCTTACATCACCCATACCCACTATCCTCACACCCACCAACACACCAGCCAGGAATTCTGCTACAATTTCATATGCTACTGGATATTCCCATGTCCTACCTTTTTCCCACACACCGAACAACCATATCCCACCCTTTACACACACACACAGAGACCAAACAACCACGTTCCTCCACCCTATACATCAATTCCTTTCATATCTACCCCTTTTCCCCCACCACCCCCTTACACCGCTGGTTTCTCTCATATGAACCCATACAATCAAATCCCAAATCTGCCACCCTTACCCCCTTTTCGTACTCCCAAATTAGAACTCTCTATGTTTGATGGTTCCAACCCGTTGGAGTGGCTTTTTCAAGCTGATCAATTCTTTGGTTTTTATAAATTACCACCTAAAAACCGGCTTTCTATGATATCCTTTTATATGAAAGGTGAAGTGTTAGGATGGTTTAAGTGGATGTATCAAAATCAATTACTAACGGATTGTTCACTTTTACTAGAGCCCTAGAATTGAGATTTGGGCCTTCCACTTTCGCAAATCACCAAGCAGAACTGTTCAGACTCAAGCAAACCAGTTCTGTTGTGGAATAGCAGGCTGCTTTTGAGAAATTGGGAAATCAAGTCATTGGACTTTCTCAGGAAGCCATATTGAACTGTTTTATTTCAGGTCTGCTACCGGAAATTCAAAATGAAGTTGCTATTCACAAACCTACTTCTATCTCCCAAGCAATTGGACTGTACAAACTCATAGAGTCCAAATTAAGAGAATCTAAACCAAAGTTTTCCAAACCCTTTTCCAGCCCTTACATAAAACCAACTGCCCCACTACAGCCCGCTGCCCCTTCCACTACACCCACCAAAACTGTCCTACAACCACAAAATCCCAAATTCCCTATTCGTCGCCTTTCTAATGCCCAACTTCAGGAGCGTCGTGCGCAAGGACTGCGTTTCAATTACGACGAAAAATTCATCACGGGTCATAAATGTACTTCAGGAAAATTCTTGTTGTTATTAGTTGATGATGACGAATCTCACATTCATGAGGTTTCTCATTCTGCCCCATCCCAGGCTGCTGAATCTGAACCCGAAGAAACCTACTTTCAATTATCACCACAAGCTCCATGTGGTCAACTTTCCCGTAAAATTCACAAATTTCATGGTTTCATTTCAGGTATGTCAGTCAGTGTTTTGATAGATAAGGCAGTACCCACAACATTCTACAACCTCGCATTGCTCACCATCTCAAGCTTTCTACTACCGATATTCCTAATTTTTCGGTAATGGTTGGTAATGGTTCTAAACTAGTTTGCTCAGGCCTCTGCCCATAAGTTCCAATCACCCTCCAAGATAATTTATTCACAATCCCTTTCCTTTTACTCCCTATTGAAGGCGCTAATGTGGTACTCGGTATGGAATGGTTGCGCACTCTCGGATCCCTTGTGGATGATTTCTCCATTCCTAAACTATCTTTCACCTACAACAACAATGATATCACAATTACAGGTGATCCTAAAACACTTCCTACAATTTCTTCCTACCACCAATTTTGCCAACTAATTCATACTGATTCAATTGCCTCTTTTACTTTATTATTATTCCAACCCACCCCTCCCAATGAATCCACCCAGCCCAACCAGATTACAAACCCTCTAGACTCCTTACCAAAGACTTTACCAACCTAGATTTCTACCATTATTAACTCATTTGCAGCAATTTTCAAAAAACCTCAAGGACTACCACCAGCCAGAACCCATGACCACCAGATTCCAATTTTACCAAATACTGCACCAGTCAACGTTAAGCCCTACCGCTACCCCCACTCTCAAAAAGACACAATGACTACACTCATACAAGATATGCTCTCAGAAGGTATCATTAAACCTAGCCACAACCCTTATTCCTCCCCAGTCCTCTTAGTTCGAAAAAAAGATGGTAGTTGGAGATTATGCGTTGATTACTGTGCCCTAAACGCAGTTACCATTAAAGACTCTTTCCCTATACCTACCATAGATGAAATATTTGATGAATTGGGATCCGTAACTATTTTTTCTAAGATCGATCTTCGGTCTGGATATCACCAAATCAGGGTAAAACTGGAGGATACATACAAGACAGCTTTCAGGACATTCGACAGCACTATGAGTTCTTGGTGATGCCCTTTGGGCTTACTAACGCTCCTAGTTCATTTCAATTTGCTATGAACGATTTACTACGACCTTTTCTACGTTGGTTCGTTTTAGTTTTTTTTGATGACATTCTAATATACAGTTCATGCTTTACAGATCATGCCCATCATTTAACTTTGATTTTAGAGTTATTATTATCTCACCAATTTTATGCCAAATTATCCAAGTATGTTTTTGTTGTTCCTAGTGTTGATTATTTAGGTCACATTATTTCAAGCGACAGTGTCACCCCTGATCCTACGAAGATTCAAGCAATCATGGATTGGCCTAGGCCACATTCACTCACGGCACTAAGGGGTTTCATGGGCCTCATTGGTTTTTATTGACGCTTTGTGCGTCATTATGCCTCTCTCTCTGCTCCCCTCACCGATTTATTGCGTTCTACAAGATTTACAAGGAGTCCATTTGCCGGAGCAGCTTTTACAAGTTTGAAACAGAAAATGACTACTACTCCTATATTGTGCCTTCCTGACTTCTCCAAAACCTTTGTCCTAGAAACAGATACTTCAGCTCTTGCAGTTGGTGTTGTTCTTTCTCAGCAAGGGCAGCCTTTGGCTTTCTTCAGTAAGAAATTATGCAACAGAATGCAAGCCTCCTCCATTTACGTGCGAGAAATGTATGCCATCACGGAATCAATAAAGAAATGGCGTCAATATTTGATAGGCAGACATTTTCATATATATATATATATATATATATATATATATATATATATATACTAGAAGAGTTTAAGGAACTTATTGGTACAGACAATCCAAACGCCAGAACAACAGAAATTGGCTGCAAAATTACAAGGGTTCCAGTTCAAAATTTTTTACAAACCTGGAAAGCAAAACCAAGTCGCTGATGCTCTGATTCGCATCCAACAGGAAGATGAAGCCCTCATGTTCTCCCTTTCATCTTCGGTTCCCCTCTTGATGTCTCAGTTAACAGATTTCTACAAAAACACAAAAGAAGGACAAGACCTCGTGACCAAGGTCAACTCAGAGTCAGATATGCTGAGAGAATTCCAATTCACAAATGAAATCATGTATTATCAAGAAAAAATCTTCATACCTTCTGTGCAAGAACTTCGTCGTGCCATTATCCATGAGTTTCACTCTACACCTGTAGCTGGTCATTCAGGCCTACAACCCACTTTAGCCCGCCTCTTTGCTTCGTTCATGTGGCCAAGCATCTACAAGGATGTTAAAATATTTTTTAAGGAATGTCAAACCTGTCAACACAATAAATATATGCCAAAAAAGAAACAGGGGTTATTACAACCACTCGAAATCCCTTCATAGGTATGGGATGAGTTATCAATGGACTTTATCACGCATTTACCTTCCTCTTTTGGGCATACCACGATATGGGTGATTTGTGATAGATTAACCAAATATGTTCACCTCCCCGCGTTACCAACCAACTTTACTGCAAGAGATTTGGCCAGACGCTTCTCAACAGAAATTTGTCGCTTGCACGACATCCCACGCTCTATTGTCTTCGACTTGGATCTTCTATTCCATAGCTCCTTCTGGAAAGAACTGTTCCGGGTACAAGGAACTACTTTGAAGTTCAGCTCCGCCTACCACCCTGAAACAGACGGATAGACAGAAGTTATGAACAGATGTGTAGAGGCGTATCTACGATGTTTTACTAGCGAAAACCCTAACCAATGGTTTAAATACTTACATTTTGCAGAATATTGGCACAATACAGCATATCACTCGGTAATCAAGATGTCTCCTTTTGAAGCCCTCTATGGTTGAGAACCACCGTCTTTTCCTCGGTATCATCAAGGTCTCACCACAATTTCAGATCTAGATCTAAACTTGCAACAAAGACAAGAACTTATCACCACTCTGAAAAACAATCTTGAAAATCAAGACAAAAAATGGCAGAACAGGCAAACAAAAAACGAAGAATCTGTACCTTTGAAGTAGGAGATCTGGTGCTTCAACGTCTTCAACCCTATCGCCAAACGAGTGTCCAGCATCGTACATCCCAGAAGCTTTCCTAACGTTATTTTGGACCATTTAAGATCCCCATCCGTATAGGACCGGTTGCTTATGATCCGGAACTCCCTCCGTCTTCAAAGATCCACCCCGTCATCCACGTCTCTCAGCTAAAAGGCCTACCACGATGATAACCCCTCCGGCCATTTTCAACCACTTCCACCGGATCTTGGAACAGAGCATTCGGAAGAGTTACGTGATTTAGTCAATATTTCGAACAGAGAGATTAGTGAAGGAGTGAGTTGTGACGTTTCAAATGGTTCAAGAAGAATGCAACTGGGATAGAAACAAAGAAGGAATGTACTTTGAGTCGTAATGAAGAAGTGAAGCGTGTAACTACACTCTTTAACCCAAGTACACAAAGTGAAGAGATAGATTCACCAAATCCCAATGTCCCAACGATACCACAATCCACACCCTTGATTACATTGGATCCCCTTCTCAAGCAATCACCACCGTCCATCACCACATCTGCCCCACTTCCTCTTCCACATGACACACCACTTCCCAATGCTACTTGTCATCTCACATCCAAAATGCATGTTTCCAATACTGTGAATTGCATTACAGCTGTCTCACGTGAAACTCCAAACCCTTTGCCAGCTAGCCCTATTTCAACTCGTTCTCACAATTTGAACAATTGGGTTTCCGCTTTCCATCGGCCCAGTTCTTCTTCTACTTCCAACCTTGAGGACAAGGTTGTTGTGGGGCCGGAAAGTAGTGATAGCAGGCCCAAAAGGATCTCCAAAAGACCAACTTACTTAGATGATTATAAACTTAAATGATTCATTATTATTATTATTAAGATATAATATTTTACCTTCGGTTGAGCCTAGCCCATTTATCACCTTTTAGCTGACCCAATTATATTATGTATTTAAGGACTGCTTGCTGTCTAGGGTTTGGCAGAAAATTAATGAAAAGTTATTTACTTATTTCATTGTCTTGTGTTTTATTCGATGGAATTCGCTTGTTTTGGTAATAATTGCTAATCCCCTTTACATTAAACTCGGTTTGAAATGACTGTTCATATTGACAAATGTCAATATATCCTTCAGGTTTTCTCTTCTAATGCTCTACATGGTTTGATCGATCATTATCATGTATGACTCTAAGAAGAATCCTAAATCTCTCTAGCTTCTTTTTTATTCCAGCTACCCATTATGATACGAATTGGACCGTCGCCCAATCCATACCAAATGCAATATTGAAAATAATTGCAACACTTAAGTGAGGATGACTAGTAATGCTTATGGATCACAAAATTGTTTTCGTTTTGGTTCCAAGTAGGGTTATTCATTGTGAGTCCTAAATTCTCATTACAAAAAAATGTTTTTTTCAAAAAGAATAATAAATGGATATTTATCATTAAGATATTGTAAATTTTAAAATTATTATAATTACAAAGATTGAATTTTAATTTTTTTTAAACTCTTCAAAGACCTTCAAATATGTCTTGAATACAATCTAAAAAATTTCTCCAAAATAAAAAACTCAAATGTTGTATTAGAGATGAAATTTAAAGGGTATTTGTAAATTATTCAAATTCAATTGATATTATTATAATGCTCTAAAACTGAAAGAATGTATTCACTTTTCATTTAAATAAAATCGTTCTTTAAAACATATTAAAGAGTTTTTGGGTAATTAAAAATATTTTGGGAATCTAAAATTTAGAATTTCTTTCGTTTTTAAATTATTTTGTTTGATTAATGTATTAAAATGATTCTTTGTTAATTTTTAGTTAAATTATATTGTTGGTCCTCATATTTCAACTGTTTCACGAAACATTGTCTCCTATTTTAAATTTAAATAGTTTTGATCTCTTTGTTACTTTTATGTTTAGAATTGATGAGATGTTCATTTTTAACTTATACTTTATATCTATAAAATTAGACAAAAAGTTTCTATATGAAAATTTGTTACTTTGCATATGTGACACATTGTCTTAAAATGAAAGCATGGTGAGGTTTTTTTTGGAAAAATGTAAGAGGATGGTATTTGAATTAAAAACATGAGAACTAATTTTTGTGAATCGTTTAAAATAGATGGACCAAAACTGAAATTAAGCTTATAATTTTTAATTATTTTTATAAATTATAAAAAAATTTGTAAGATTTAAATACAGTGACCAATTTATCATTTTTTAAAATCTAAATATATCAATTTTAAAAAAAAATTATTAGGGATGAAGTTTCAATTTATTTAAAGCTTTAAAGAACACTTTGAAATTTTGAAACATATGACACTCAAATTAAATAAAATGAAAAAAGAATAAAATTTTTCTTACTTTTAGATGTCATTTAAAATTTTATTTTTATTCCAGTTAGACAAAATATTTACTAGATTTTCATTATTTTAACAATTTTTTATATATTTTGATTTTTTAGATTGTGTCTATGTATGTAATATTAATTAAATTCTTTATGAGATGCACCAACCATTCTGAACCACTGACAATGAGACAATCCCTTTAATTTTAATCAGTAGGAGACGATAAATAAGTACATAATTTCAAACGAAAAAATAAGGTATTTATTTGGTCAAATCAAGTAAGGAATCTTTTAGTAAAATATACAGTGAATTATTCACTCTTATAAATTAGGGTATTTTTTACAGTTAGCTTGGGTGTTGGGTTAGTTACTCTATTCTCAACAACAAGGGATCGTTCTATATTTAGAATTGAATATTTGCAGATCATACATAAATTATGGAAGAGAGCTCAGAGTCATAAGATCGAATGTGAAAGATTGACTACAGTCACAGCATGCATCACAAGTTTAATTTTAAATACTACATTTAATTAAAAATATTTATATTATATTCATCAACTTTAATTTAATAAGTTTATTGTGATGCTGTTCTTTATAAAAATAATTTATATTAATTAGTTTTGTTATGCGAAGTACTTTTGGAGAATAAAGAAACCATAGATATATGTTGCCGTATCATTTTCCTAATAATCAACACGAATGTTGCGAATGTCAAATTTTACATAGAGGTGTAAATCGTGTACCCATTCTATTTAAATTTGCTCTACAGAAATTGATAAAAAAATAAAATAAAACTGATATATTTAAGAGTGTGGAACTAAAATATAGGCATAGTAATGAGGTAAGGAGGGGGCGGGTTTCACCTGACTCGCCCCTGCCCCCGTCTTCTTGTAGCAATTCTGCCCACACCCCCAAACTCAGTTGAGAGTAAAAAATTATCACCCACTCCCACCTTCAATGGAAAACGAGTTTTTCTGCTCTGCTCCGCTCCGCCCTATCTCCCCCATAAAAACTATTTTTTTAATAACAATAAAAATTAATACTTTAATTAAATACTACTATTTGATCATTTTAATAATAAATTTTAAAGAGTAAGATAAATTTAAAAAATTTGTTTGTAATCAAATTCTTGTTTTTCTTTTCATTTTAGTAGGCTTTAATACTATGTTTCTAAAGAGTAAAATAACTCTAATAAATCTGTTTGTAAAGAGCAACCACTCATATTAAAATTAATTTGGAAATGTTAGTGTCAGGAAAGAACTCAGCCGTTGAGAGAAAATGAAACCATATCATGCTATCTTGAAAAGAATAAACAATACCTTGCTATCTTAAAATAAGGGCATTAAAGTAAATTTATTAGATCAGGACGGAGGTGGATGCACCGCATGTATTAGCAACCCCCGCCCCTACTCCCATCCTTGTAAATAAGAATTGGGTTTCCCCGCACCGCACCCCATAAAATCGGGTTTTCCCATTAATTTTGGGGTAGGTTAGATGCGTTCGGGCGAAGTCGAATTTTCTTGCCATGCCTACTAAAATCTAAATTGGCCTGTGAAAAAAATATGGTGGTGCAGACATGTAGATCTTACACCTCCTAAAGATTAAAAGTGGCAAAAATAAATGTTAAAGCCACCGCCTGTTAATGTTCCTAACAACGAACAGGGTGAGTCACACATGCAGGTCTTACATCCCTTAAGGTTAAAAGTGGCAAAAAATATTAAACCTCACATTCTGTAAAAATCCGCACAAAAATTGGACAGAACGAGACAATCAATTAAAGAGTGTATGTCTAAAACCCTAATTCGTTCCATGAAAAAAATATTGACAAAACATGCATGTTCGAAAAATCAGGTTCGTTTCAATATCCCTAATTTCACATAGTCAAGTTTTTTTTAAAGTGATAAAAATGGAGTAGAGATCCACTACATTTTCTAAAAAGAAATGGAGGTCTATTACTATAGTTTTGGGTGCATAAAGTTAAATAAATAATAAATGTATGACACATGTCTTAGAAATACGTGTAATATACACATAAAACTATAGTAATGGACCCTCCATTTCTTTTTAGGAAATGGAGTGGATCTCTACTCATAAAAATGATGCAATTGTCTAATCAAATTTAAAGCTTAATTAACTGGACAGAGAAAATTGAAGAGATTGAAGTAAAATTATAAAATAAGTGAATGGACCAAAGATAAATTTGCCTTTTCTAAAATAGAATTTGTTTGTAAGATACACTTTATATATATTATTTCATTATTTAACTTTTTTTCAATAAAAAAATTATATCATTTCATTCAACATAATAGACATAATACATAGAAGGTTGACTCAGTTGATAAAAAATATACTCATATTCTACATAGACATTGGTTGAACTTTCATTATCGACGTGAAGATCTTATTGGGGATTAATTTGTAAGTGTTATTTGAAATTTGAGGTCTGTATTGATTTTGATGAGCTCTCAGAGTCTAACTCATTTAATTTTTTTATTATTATAAAAGAGAGATCAAATTTAAGACGTGGGGATCAACATACAATTTTGACACATTGATTAAACTATCTTGGACAAAATTTACTTGTCTCCTAGTAAAACATACTTTAAATTTTGGACTCAAGGTATTTTTAAATTCAATATGATAAATAGAGTTTATTGATATAAAAAATTATTGTCATCAAACTAAGATCAAAACCACGTTGTCGAAAGACAAGGAAGCCAAAATTGTGCAGCTGCTGCAACAAAATGTGGACATGTTCGCTTGGGCTTCGACAAATATGCTTGGAATGGATTCGAGTGTGATATGTCACCATTTGTCAATTATGCCTAGGCTCTAACCCATGGCTCAAAGAAAATGTAAAGCAAGGGAAGATAAGAAGTCATCCCTCTTGGAGAAGGTGGCGAACATGAAGTAGGTCAGTCTCATTCGAGATCTCAAATTTCCAACATTGTTGCCAATATTATGATGGTATATAAATAATTAGGCAAATGGGGGATGTGAAACAAACCAAGAAAAATTTCAAGCGATCATAGACATGAGAAGTCTAACCTCATTAAAAGAGGTTCAGTAACTGACGGGGAGGATTGCGGCATTGTCCCATTTTTTATCATACATAAGTTAAAAATTTATTCACTTATTTGCAACTTTGAATAAGTCAAATTTATTCACTTGTTTGTAACATTGAATAAGTTGTCCAATACTCATACGCCCAGAAAAAAGGTACCTTTGTTTCTTTACTGATCGGTGACTACTAATGCTATAAGCTCGATTTTGGTCCAATAAGGAGACATAAGAGAAAGATTGATTTACTTCGTCAATAAATTTCTGAATGGAGTTGAGTTACGCTATCACAAAATATAAAGCCTAGCTTGGGCAATCGTCATTATAGCTAGAATACTAAGGTCTTACTTTCAAGGCCACTAGATCATTATAAGAACAAACCATTCCATCAAACAGGTACTAAAGAAGCTAGATCTGGTGGGAATAATGGTAGCATGAGGAGTCAAGCTATCAGAGTATGATGTCTCCTTTATGCCCAAGACTAGAATCAAATCCCAAGTTTTAACTTTCTTGGCCGAGTTTTGAACACTAAGAGAATCAGAGGTCTCACCCTCTAGACTTTATAAGTGGATGGTTTCTTAAATTTGAAAGGAATTTGTGCCAGGATTGTGTTCGAAGGACCAAGAGATATGATGCTAGAAGAGTCCTTGTGAGCTGGTTTCAAGGATAGTAAAAACCAAGCACAATACAAGGCCTTACAATTTAGGATGAGGCTAGCTCTTGAAATGGGAACTATCCACCTTACAGTAAGGAGTTATTCCCAATTAGTCACCAACAAATTCAAGGGTGATTATATGAAAATATAGCCTTTGTTATTAAATTATTTACATAAAGTCCACAAAATAACTAAAGGTTTTTAGATTTTTAAGGGTGCTCATGTACCCCGGGAAAGTAATATTCAGGCTGATCTACTAGTAAGCTCTCAAGTACAAAGAAGTCGAGTCTAAAAAAATGATTTAAGAGACTTTAGAGGTCCCTAAAACATAGGATAAAGTAACCCATATGATGGATGATCTTGGACATCAACAAAAGTTGGCTGTCCCCCATCATAAAATACTTAACGACATAACAACTTCTAAGAGATGAGAATGAAGCTCAAAGAATAAGTAGGCTTTCAGCTAGATACGTCATGGTGGTGGACAAGCTCTATATGATGGTGAAATCCATACCTATGTTAAGATACATCACGATTCTTTTCAATTTAAAAGGCACATCCCATATATTTCTATAACTTAAACATGGAGGATGCCATTGAGTGTTACATGTATTATGGTCATATCACATAATCCCTCATTCTTCGACCAAAGAGACACATTTCCAGATTGCTTATGGGTTAGACGTAATGCGATTAGTAGAAATCAACATGTTGACCTGGCAGGGAGCACTTTGATGTAACTTTTCCCCCTACAACGGAAGGGGATTTTAATGAGCCATACTTTACGTTTCTAGATAAATCATGTATGCTTAGCCAAGAACAAACTATTTGCGTGGATCAAAGACTCCAATAAAGAAATCACAGTAAACCACCAGTATCTCCTTGCACAAATTAAAGGCTCTAGCTGCAGCAAGCGCATAAATACATCTGGCTCTCCTTGCATAAGTCAAAGACTCCAGCTAGAGCAAACACCTTGCATAAATCAAAGACTCCAACTGAAGCAAACATCAGAACTCAGTGGGCTCTCCTTACATAACTCCAAGGCTCGAACTAGAGTAACAATCAATAATTCATCGATTATTCCATCAAGAATTCATCAGTTTTACTCGACATTATTCCCCAAAGGAGAAGCTAAAGAAATTTAATAGGGTTCAATTTTTTGAATTTAAAAGCCACGAAAGTGCATATCTAATTCCTATATTGGAAGAATGTTAAAAATACAATAATTCGTGAACATACAAAAAGAAACTAAATATAATGAGAATAGGAATACGATATAACTGAAAAATATATTACAACTACAATTTTATCCCATTTTAGTTTGGAGGATATAATCCAAGATAGTACAACTTAAATCAAACAAAAATAAATACTTTCATTATGGGGGTGCACCTCAAAAGGATTCTCCTCACGAAGAGTCTTTCCCTCCACAACGATCTCTTCATCTACCAACTTTTCCTCCAATGGGGGAGAGGTATTTTCATTGATGGTGAATTTTGTATCACAATTTGGATAAGTCTCATCGATGATACGACCTTCCACGAACACCTTAAAATAGTCCATCTTGCAAAGATCATGCTTAGAATATAAACATGACACTTAGGCTTTTGTTTTCTCAACTATTTCATCCCCAAGAAGAAGCTTTTCTGTCCGAGCCTCATCCAGATACTTTTTGAGACCAACCACCTCAATTTTATGATGAACGCTTCCGTTCTTAAGCGACACCTCTAAGGACTCCTTATTTTTCAACAAAGAATCCCCTTCTTGGCCCACCTTATGAAGAGAATCGAGAGTATCATTTAATTCCTTCTCAAGAGAGGTTATCCTCACAATGGACGAGAAAGGGGATATATTGGAATCTTCAAAAAGGGCTCGCCCTAGCATGACACTCCTGATCAGATAAGAGCCAAAAATTTAGAGCATATTCTAAGCTAATATAGACCTTGCCTTATCCATATCCTTATTGGCATTTAGGTGGTCGTAAAGACACACTAACCTGTCAAATATTTTGTCCTAGAAGTGATTTTGCCTTGTAGAATATGAGTCACTTTAATATTGACCACTAGTCCCCACCATGATGCCTCCCGCCTCTAGATCTATCAACACACTAGCATCTGCAATCACTGACTTTTTGCTAAGATCAACTTTGGTTTTCTTCTCCTTAGGAGATTTCGTGTCCTCCAAGGAAAGGACATGCGCTATAGTATTTATGGGAAAAACCTTCACATTTTCCCCTCATCCATGTTCTTCCTTTTCTTGGTTATATGAGTTTTGAAGTCAAAAGGATCACTATGGTGAACGACCTGAGTCTCTCCACGACAAACCTTTACATGTGCCGTCAGCAACGGAAATTCCACCTATTCTTCCTACAACAACAAAAAAAGACTAAGTAAGCATCGATTAAAAACAAATGATAATAAAAACTTTCAGATGGACAACGCCTTACTTGGAAGCTCAACAACATAGGCTAATCAATTTCATACTTAAAAAATCCTTCACCCATATAGTATGAAAGTGTTCCAAAAATTCAAATGATTTCCTCTTTGGGTCACTAAATTTAAACAGAAACAAATCATATGATAGAGAGGGGCTCACTCGTCCAGTAGAGAGGAAACATGTAACACCCCAAAAATTTAATTAGAATTTATTAGGTTTTTATTAGAATTTTATTTAATTTATTTGTGTGCCTTGTGATTTAATTTTTATTACTATTAGGGTTTAAAAAATAAAATAAGAGTCATTAAAATAAAATAGAATAGAATAATAATAGAAAATTGGAAAGATTGTGATTATTTAGAAATAATATGATAAATAATTAGAATTAATAAAATAAGGGAAAATAGTGAAATATTTAAAATAAAATAAAACCTAATTTTATAAAAAGGGTGAGAGAAGTTTAGAACATGTCAGTAGAGAAAAAATAAGGAGAAGAGTTGAGGCAACCCTAGGAGAGAAACTGTAACGACCGTTTTATTGACGTGTTTCATTTCATTGAGTGTTATGTGAATTATTTATTTGATTATGTGTTAATTATGTGTTTAAGTGATTTTGTGTCATTTATTGGGAATTATTAGTAAATGACATGAGTTAGTAAGTCTATTAGTTATTTGCCCTAAGATAGAATTAGTAATTGAGAGGTGCTAATTAGAGCCCATTAGCAATATGACTAGTAAGGGTTTAACAAAAACAAGAGAATTTAGAGAATAGAAACTTAGAACCTCATTTGAAGAAAGAAGAGAAAGAGAGAAGAGAGGAGGAGAGGCTAGGTTGAAGAGTATAGTTGTCTTCAATCCAAACCCAAGGTAAGGGTGAGATTCTTTCATGATAAAGGGTTGTATAATGATGTTTAGTGTGGGTTAGATTGTATGTGTAGTAACCTTGAATGTATGTTCTAGAATCTTAGGATTTATGTTGGATTTCCATGAAATTGTGCTTGAAATCATGTTTTTGATGAAGATTGTTAATGAATGATGTTAGATATTGATTGTATGTGCCTTTAATTGCTGTTTGAGAACGGTTTTGGGTGGTGGAAGTGTGGTTACGCAGACTTGTTATCGCTGTTGTTTTTCTGCATAATCGCGCGTCCGCTAAGCGACCCCTGGCCTGCTGAGCGGAACCTGGGAGCAAATTTAAAAACTCGCGAGCTCACTAAGCGGAGCTGGTCTGCTAAGCGAAGACGCGAAAATTATAACACCCCGTTAATTCTTATTTATTAATTTAATTAAGTTTTTAATTAAATTATTGGAATTAATATTTTATTGGGAATTATTTGGAAAATGAGGAAATATTGGTTATTGGGCCTAGTGAGGTAGTTAGCAAAATGGGGGTGTTAACTATGTAAGCCTATTAAGACAATTTCTATTTTTTCATAAAAATAAAGGAAATTGGGAAAAGAGAAGGTTAGAGGTAAAAGGGCAGAAGTCTGAGGAACTAAGAAGTACGTGAAAAGGAGAAGAACCAAAGAGGAAGAGAACCTTCGAAGATTCGACTCTGAGGTAAGGGGGGATTCTTCGGGTTAGTAATCCTTATGTGATTATAGGTAGTAGAATTGATTAGAATGGTCATTTAGTTCAATCGGACGTGTCGGGTTTGGGGATTTTGTTAGGTTTTGTTAAACCTTCATAATTTGGCATGATTTTGATAATAACCATGATATATGTTGTTATTAGATGTTTAAAACTTGTTTGAAATGTGTTACAATGTGTAATTTGGTGATGTTTGTGTGTAATATTCGTGTGTGGACGAATTGGTTGGATGAGGGAAAGTATTTTGCTGTCAAAGTTGTGAAATTGCTGTTGCAGGTACGTAGGAATCGGTTCCTGTGTGGGAGGAACCGGGTTCCCCTTATAAAAACAGAGGCGTAGGAATTCTGGGTTGTTGGGAACCGGTTCCCAGCTAGAGACAACCCGGTTCCCCATAGTAAAAATGAGAAACGAGTTTTGGGAAGCAGTCAGGAACCGGTTCCCGTGTGGGAGGAACCGGGTTCTACTGTGTGTTTTAAAAAAAATTGTTTTTACTTTAAAAACCCATAACTTTTGATCTGAGTGTCTGATTTAAGTGTCGTTTGGGGCATTAAGAAGC
Source organism: Vicia villosa (assembly GCF_029867415.1). Taxonomy (NCBI): domain Eukaryota; kingdom Viridiplantae; phylum Streptophyta; class Magnoliopsida; order Fabales; family Fabaceae; genus Vicia; species Vicia villosa. Next base: position 75,376,595 of record NC_081184.1, on the reverse strand, counting down.
TGATTTAATAACCTATATGATGAGTGGGTGAAATGGACGTAAGGTCCGAGTTTTGTATCTTGTTTATATTATTTTTGGGTGATGTCTTACATGTATGCGTGTGATATATTTGTATGAATGCTAAAACATATGCATGCTTATTGGTGATGAATTGGTGATTCATAATGAGACGATGTATTACATCGGATGGGTGATGTTGTAAGCATGTTATACGTTGCATTCATTCGCATACATTTTGGTGATGGATCCCGGTGATGATAGTGGATCAAAATGGTGGGCATAATTCCCATTGTGAGGAATTTGTGCTGGTTGGACTGTATCTTGGTGATGAAAAAGATCAGTTGGATGGGTTTAGCCCATGTATAGTACCACATGCATAGTGTCAGTCCATTCATTGCATTATAGCCTGATATAACTGAATGATTGTGTGATGTGATAGGTGAAACTTATGCATTGATGCTTGCTTGTTGTAATAATTCCGAATACATGTATGGTTGAGTGGATGATAATTGCTATGAAATTTTATTGCTTATGACTGCATAATGCTTATTAATTCGAATGAAACTCACCCTTACTTTGATGATTTCAGATTAAGGAGTAGCGACATCTTGATTGGGTGAGGATAGCTCGTAGGCTAGTCCGTAGTTCGTGTCGAGTCATGCTCTGATTTGTAACACTGGGATCGATAGTCTTAGAGTTACTTGTGATACATTGTTTTGCCATTATTGGATTATGTACCGTTGATTTTATTGGAGATGTTTTATAACATTGTTGAATGAGTTTCCGCAGTGCTGAACATATGTTTTGATATTTTTGGATTATTCCTAATAAAGCATGACAAACAACTTGGAGTTTCTTTATTATATTAATTGTAACATCCTTGCTGTATGATTACTCTGATTATTATTGGATTTTCCGCGGGGGTTTTAGAAGGGTGTTACAATAGTGGTATTAGAGCATAGTCGGTCGTTAGAGTCAGAGTCTTGGTGTCAGTATTCCCTTGTATGCGACTAGTGTAAGGTAGACATTGTCGATACTTTTATTCTAACGAGATTGTTTTGTGAATTAGCAGAACAATGGCTGGAAGAGGTGGAAGGAACGATGACGCTATTGCAGAGGCTCTGGGCATGATTGCTGGTGTACTGGGAGGGAATGCCAATGGAGCTGTGATTGGTGCTGACAGGCAGTTGAACAGCTTTCAGAGGAATAACCCTCCACTGTTCAAAGGCACCCATGACCCTGATGGTGCTCAGAAGTGGTTGAAGGAGATCGAGAGGATCTTCCGGGTAATCGATTGTGCAGAAAATCTGAAGGTGAGGTACGACACTCACATGTTATCATAAGAAGCTGATGACTGGTGGGTTACTACTAGGACTGAATTGGATTCTGATGGGATCGCAATTACTTGGGCCATATTCAAGAGGGAATTTCTGAGGAAGTACTTTCCTGAAGATGTTCGGGGAAGGAAGGAAATCGAGTTCTTGGAGCTGAAACAGGGTAGTATGACAGTGCCATAGTATGCTTCTAAATTTGTGGAGTTGGCTAAGTACTACATACACTACACCAACGATGCAGCTGGGGAATTCTCTAAGTGTATCAAATTTGAGAATGGTCTGCGAGACGAGATCAAGCAGGGCATCAGGTATCAGAGAATTCGCCGATTTGCTGATTTAGTGGACTATAGCGGGATCTTCGAGGAAGATAATCCTAAGCTGAAATCATCTCACTCTCACGAGTTAGTTGATAAGAAGGGTAAGAAGCCTATGGATAGAGGTAAACCATATGGTAGAGGAAACCCAAAAGTTGGTGATTGGAAAAGGCCTAGTGGGGGAGATTCTGGTGCTCCCTTTTGGTGCTACAACTGTGGTGAACCAGGGCATAAGAGGAACGAGTGCAAGAGCGAAGAGAAGAAGTGTTTCAAGTGTGGCAGGGTAGGCCATGTTGCTCCCGACTGTAGAATGAAGACTGTGACTTGCTATATCTGCGGCGAAAAGGGTCATATCAGTATGTAGTGCACCAAGCCCAAGAAGAACCAATCTGGAGGAAAAGTTTTCGCTTTGTCTGGATCAGAAACTACTCCAGAGGATAGACTGATTAAAGGTACGTGTTTCATACATAACACACCTTTAATTGCGATTATTGATACTGGTGCGACTCACTTGTCTATTTCATTGGATTGTGCTAAGAGGCTAAATTTAGAGATATCAAAGATAAATGGAAGTATGGTTATTGACACTCCTGCGTCAGGTTCAGTGACCACTTCATCTGCATGTTTGAACTGCCCTATTGATATATTTGGTAGGAAGTTTGGAATGGACTTAGTGTGCCTTCCACTTGAACAACTTGACGTTATTTTGGGGATGAACTGGTTGCAATTCAACTAAGTTCACATCAATTGTTTTACGAAGACGGTCATCTTTCCTAAAGAGGTTAGTGTCGAGGAGTTAGCAATGACTGGAAGACAAGTGGGTGAAGCGATTTAAGACGGGGCGGCCGTATTTACGTTAATTGCGTCAATGGAAATGAAAGGAGGAGTAGTGAGTAATGAATTGCCAGTGGTATGTGAATTTCCAGAGGTTTTTCCAGAAGATGTTAGAGAGCTACCACCTGAAAGGGAAGTAGAGTTTGCCATTGAGTTAGTTCCTAGAACCAGTCCTGTGTCGATGGCACCTTATAGAATGTCGGCATCTAAATTGACTGAATTTAAGAGTCAATTAGAAGAATTGCTGGAGAAAGAATTCATTCGTCCAAGTGTGTCACTGTGGGGTGCACCGGTGTTATTGGTAAAGAAGAAGGAAGGATCTATGAGGTTGTGTGTAAACTACAAACAACTGAATAAAGTCACTATCAAGAATCGGTATCCATTGCCGAGGATTGATGATCTGATGGATCAGCTGATCGGAGCAAGTGTGTTTAGTAAAATTTATTTGAGATCTGGGTATCATCAGATTCGTGTGAAGACGGACGATATTCAGAAGATTGCATTCAGAACAAGGTACGGTCATTACGAATACACTGTGATGCCGTTTGGAGTTACTAACGCACCTGGTGTTTTTATGGAATATATGAATAGGATTTTTCATCCTTATCTTGATAAGTTCGTCGTGGTGTTCATTGACGACATTCTGATATATTCCAAAAGTGAAGAAGAACACGCCGAGCATCTCAGAATTATACTGGAGCTGTTGAAAGAAAAGAAGCTTTATGCCAAACTGTCGAAGTGCGACTTCTAGTCAAGTGAAGTGAGTTTCCTTGGCCATGTGATTTCCAAGGACGGTATTTCCGTAGATCCGGCAAAGGTAGAAGCTGTGTCTCAGTGGGAAGCCCCGAAGTCTGTTACCGAAATTCGTAGCTTTCTGGGTCTTGCAGGTTACTATCGGAAGTTCATAGAAGGATTTTCGAAGTTAGCTCTACCGTTGACGAAGTTGACTAGGAAGGGTCAAGCGTTCATTTGGGACTCGAAGTGCGAAGAAGGATTCCAAGAGTTGAAGAAGAGGTTGACTAGTGCTCCTATTTTGATTTTTCCGAACCCGGCAGAATCTTTTGTTGTGTATTGTGATGCTTCACTGATGGGACTTGGAGGTGTACTAATGCAGAACCAACAGGTAGTAGCTTACGCGTCGAGACAACTTAAAGTGCATGAGAAGAATTACCCGACTCATGACTTAGAGTTGACAGCAATGGTGTCTGTGTTGAAATTATGGAGACATTACCTTTATGGTTCACGGTTCGAAGTGTTTAGTGATCATAAGAGTCTGAAATACCTATTTGATCAGAAAGAACTTAATATGAGACAGAGGAGATGGTTAGAGTTCCTTAAAGACTATGATTTTGGGCTGAATTAGCATCCGGGTAAGGCGAATGTTGTTGCTGACGCTTTGAGTAGGAAGTCCTTGCATATGTCTATGTTGATGGTGCAAGAACTAGATTTGATTGAGCAATTTTGGGATTTAAGTTTGGTATGTGAAGGCACTTCGAATAACATTAAGTTGGGTATGCTAAAGCTGACAAGTGGCATTCTTGATGAGATTAGAGAAGGACAGAAGAGTGATGTTGAGCTGATTGACAGATTGACCTTGATTAACCAAGGAAAATGAGGTGAATTCATAATTGACGAGAATGGCATAATGAGATTTGGCGACCGTGTTTGTGTTCCTGATGTCTCCGAACTGAGGAAGAGTATCTTGGAAGAAGGACATCGTAGCGGATTGAGTATTCACCCTGGTGCTACCAAGATGTACCATGATTTGAAGAAGTTATTCTGGTGGTCTGGAATGAAAAAGGAAATAGCTGAATTTGTTTATTCTTGTTTGACTTGCCAGAAGTCAAAGATCGAACATCAGAAACCGTATGGAGCTATGCAACCTTTGTTTATTCCTGAATGGAAGTGGGATAGTATATCCATGGACTTTGTTTCTGGGTTGCCAAGGACAGCTAAGAACTATGAAGCCATTTGGGTTATTGTGGATAGACTGACGAAGTCTGCTCACTTCGTACCGATGAGGATGGATTACCCTATGGAGAGGTTGGCTCAGTTGTATATTGAGAAAATAGTAAGTTTGCATGGTATTCCTTCGATTATCGTGTCAGATAGAGATCCGAGGTTTACATCTAGATTCTGGGAAGGGTTACAGAAGGCCTTGGGTACTAAGTTGAGGTTGAGTTCTGCTTATCATCCGCATACTGATGGTCAAACTAAAAGGACGATCCAATCGTTGGAAGATCTGTTGCGTGCCTGTGTATTGGAAAAAGGTGGTGCATGGGATAGTTATTTGCCGTTGATTGAATTTACTTACAACAATAGCTACCATTCGAGTATTGGGATGGCTCCATTTGAAGCTTTGTATGGTAGGAGGTGTAGGACACCATTGTGTTGGTATGAATCTGGTAAAAGTGCAGTGATTGGACCAGAGATTGTTCAAGAGACGACAGAAAAGATTAAGATGATTCATGAGAAGATGAAGGCTTCTCAAAGTCGTCAGAAGAGCTATCATGATAAGAGGCGGAGGACACTTGAATTTCAAGAGGGAGATCATGTGTTTCTGAGGGTAACTCCTACGACGGGTGTTGGTCGAGCACTAAAGTCAAAGAAGTTGACGCCGTGTTTTATTGGTCCGTTTCAGATTACGGAAAGAGTAGGAGAGGTGGCTTATCGTATTGCTTTACCACCAACACTTACAAACCTACATGACGTATTCCATGTGTCTCAATTGAGGAAATACATTGCGGATCCGTCTCATGTAATCCAAGTGGACGATGTGCAAGTGAGAGATAATATGACAGTTGAGGCCTTGCCTCTGAGGATTGAAAATCGGAAGTTAAAGCAACTGCGTGGTAAAGAAATAGCTTTGGTCCGAGTGGCTTGGGGAGGAGCTGCAGGTGGGAATGTTACGTGGGAGCTGGAGAGTCACATGAAGGATTCCTATCCCGAACTCTTCGTTTGAGGTATGTTTTTGAGGACGAAAACTCTTTTAGTGGGGGAGAGTTGTAACACCCCGTTAATTCTTATTTATTACTTTAATTAAGTTTTTAATTAAATTATTGGAATTAATATTTTATTGGGAATTATTTGGAAAATGAGGAAATATTGGTTATTGGGCCTAGTGAGGTAGTTAGCAAAATGGGGGTGTTAACTATGTAAGCCTATTAAGACAATTTCTATTTTTTCATAAAAATAAAGGAAATTGGGAAAAGAGAAGGTTAGAGGCAAAAGGGCAGAAGTCTGAGGAACTGAGAAGTACGTGAAAAGGAGAAGAACCAAAGAGGAAGAGAACCTTCGAAGATTCGACTTTGAGGTAAGGGGGATTCTTCGGGTTAGTAATCCTTATGTGATTATAGGTAGTAGAATTGATTAGGATTGTCATTTAGTTCAATCGGACGTGTCGAGTTTGGGGATTTTGTTAGCTTTTGTTAAACCTTCATAATTTGGCATGATTTTGATAATAACCAAGATATATGTTGTTATTAGATGTTTAAAACTTGTTTGAAATGTGTTACAATGTGTAATTTGGTGATGTTTGTGTGTAATATTCGTGTGTGGACGAATTGGTTGGATGAGTGAAAGTATTTTACCGTCAAAGTTGTGAAATTGCTGTTGCAGGTACGTAGGAACCGGTTCCTGTGTGGGAGGAACCGGGTTCCCCTTATAAAAATAGAGGCGTGGGAATTCTGGGTTGTTGGGAACCGGTTCCCAGCTAGAGACAACCCGGTTCCCCATAGTAAAAATGAGAGACGAGTTTTGGGAAGCAGTCAGGAACCGGTTCCCGTGTGGGAGGAACCGGGTTCTACTGTGTGTTTTAAAAAAAAATTATTTTTACTTTAAAAACCCATAATTTTTTATTCGATTGTCTGATTTAAGTGCCGTTTGGGGCATTGCGAAGCTGATTTAATAACCTATATGATGAGTGGGTGAAATGGACATAAGGTCCGAGTTTTGTATCTTGTTTATATTATTTTTGGGTGATGTCTTACATGTATGCGTGTGATATATTTGTATGAATGCTAAAACATATGCATGCTTATTGGTGATGAATTGGTGATTGATAATGAGACGATGTATTACATCGGATGGGTGATGTTATAAGCATGTTATACGTTGCATTCATTTGCATACATTTTGGTGATGGATCCCGGTGATGATAGTGGATCAAAATGGTGGGCATAATTCCCATTGTGAGGAATTTGTGCTGGTTGGACTGTATCTTGGTGATGAAAAAGATCAGTTGGATGGGTTTAGCCCATGTATGGTACCACATGCATAGTGTCAGTCCATTCATTGCATTATAGCCTGATATAACTGAATGATTGTGTGATGTGATAGGTGATACTTATGCATTGATGCTTGCTTGTTGTAATAATTCCGAATACATGTATGGTTGAGTGGATGATAATTGCTATGAAATTTTATTGCTTATGACTGCATAATGCTTATTAATTCGAATGAAACTCACCCTTACTTTGATGATTTCAGATTAAGGAGTAGCGGCATCTTGATTGGGTGAGGATAGCTCGTAGGCTAGTCCGTAGTTCGTGTCAAGTCATGCTCTGATTTGTAACACTAGGATCGATAGTCTTAGAGTTACTTGTGATACATGTTAGTTACCAAATTGTGTTAATATCTTGGGTAATTTTTGGTAATTTTCAAGTCTTTTTGTGGTTAATAGTAGTATTTTATTATCATTTGGTATATATATATTCTTATATTTATATTATTGTCGAATAGTTCTTATCTTTGCAATTTGTGTTGGATTTTATAGTTTTTGCTAGATAAATGGAAGCTTGGACCATGGAAAATGAACAGAAGATATTCCAAGACCAAAAACCAAGGATTGCTAGAAAAAGGTACCGCGCTAAGCACGGTATAGGCGCGCTAAGCGCGGTTTTGAAGAAAAGAAGGAAGTTCTGGCAGAAACTTCCGCGCTAAGCCCGGTCTGGAGCCCGCTTAGCGTGGTTGGGCGGTTTAACCATTTTGGGATAGCGCGCTTAGCCGGCTTCACCGTGCTAAGCGCGGTCTACGTAATTCTGTTTGTTTGTTTAAGGGCCAGAATAGATAATATAGAGAGTTAGACATTCTAGAGAGAAAGGAGAGCACTAAACTACTGTAGCAAGTGAAGAATTGGAGAATCGAATCCTTGATCATCGATTAATCGCCGTAGATGCTTGTCATTCTCCATCCTTACCTTCTTGAGCAAGCTACCATTTTCATGGATAGCTAAATCTCTTTTGTATCAAGATAAGATGTAATCTTCCTAGACTTTTGTATGTTTTTCTTGTGAACATATTATGTATGAACAAGTGATGATCAATATAGATGGTTTAGTTTGTTTATTAAAGCTTTTCTATGGTATAAGTGTTTGAGACATCAATGTTTGTATCTAGACCTAACTTTATCATCTATCAAACTATAAGTTGCAGACATGGATTTAGCGTTTGATGTTTACTTAGTATCGGTTTTAAAACGTTATTTGTATTGTTTAAACGGTGGAGAAATCGTTGGTTAAACAATACGGTAAATCTAGCTATATCGTTGCGGACACGGACGGTATAGACGTCGATACGTAATTATATTGATCGTTAATGAGTTCATATACATATATTTATAAGGAGACATACAAAGTTAGGTCGATGAAATCGAATCTTGATACATTTTCTTTAACTTAGAACTTTCACTAATTTACTCTTTGCATCTTTTGCAAACTCAAAACTAAAGTAACATTAACTCAAGACAAAATAGGCTATAGAACGGCGGTGATATCGCAATAATCCCTGTGGATACGATATAAACGAAAAGTACTCCAGTATACTCTTGCAACAATACACTGTTTTGCCATTATTGGATTATGTACCGTTGATTTTATTGGAGATGTTTTATAACATTGTTGAATGAGTTTCCGCTGTGCTGAACATATGTTTTGATATTTTTGGATTATTCCTAATAAAGCATGACAAACGAGTTGGAGTTTCTTTATTATATTAATTCTAACATCCTTGTTGTATGATTACTCTGATTATTATTTTATTTTCCGCGGGGGTTTTAGAAGGGTGTTACAAAAATGGTTCACTTTTGGATTTAGTTATGAGAAGCGCGCTTGAAGCCGCCCAGCGAACAGTGTTGTTGAAAATTTTTGAAACTTCTATTTGATGTATCTTTTGATCCGTAACTCCTTTTTAAGTGCCGTTTGAACCTCCGTGAAGCTTTAATCAATGTCTAACTAATGAATATGGTTTGAAAAACCTTTGGAAGCCATTTGAAAGTTTTTATTGAAATGTATCGTTTGATGTTGTGATTGATATTGTGAAATGAGATGTTGTTGTATGGTGATACAACATAACGACATGATTGCGAAGTGATGCATTACTATGAATAGTGATGATTGTGTTTCTGTCGTTGAATTTCAATATTGAATCGATGATGTTTAGTTGTTCTCATATGTTGTGAATGTTGTATTTGTGTGGATGTTGTTGTAGCAACCTGCCTAAAAATTTAATGTTTAGAGTCGCCACCTATTCTACCAAGGCGAATAGGAAACCTCGCGCAGTTAAGAGATCAGGGTAAGATACTATATTCAGGTCGAGGGAAGGTGTTAGGCACCCTCAACCCTTTCCTATGGTTTGCATTATAGGGTTAATATAAAGAAAGATAACAGACATTTATAGGGTAAAAATGGCAAAGATTATCATAATTAAAGGTTTGTGATTAAAAGAAGTAAGATCGGGACAAAATGAGATTTATGGGGGAGGGGACTCGCCTTGTTGCCAAGTGCCTACATACCTCCTTATGGATGATCAGAGTCTACGTAGTTCGGGAAAGGGTTGTACGCCCTTAGGATTAGAAATTGATTTGGTATGGTTTGAAGGCTTTTTGAATGGCCTATCGTAGTTTTGAAAATTAGGATGAAAATCCGTAGTTTGATTTGAAGTGTTTTGAATGTTTTAGATTTGGGAAGTGTTTTAGGATTTGGGCGTACAACCCTGATTTTAATTTGTACTATTAACCGCAATGATCAATAGGTTCGATCACGATAGTTAAAAGATTATTAGTTGTATCATTACCAATTTTAATTGATACATTCAATTATCACTAATAACAAATAAAAGTATTTTTTAGGAATTTTAATAATTTAATTTGTATCATTATCCCTCGTAATCGATTGATTCGATTAAAAATGATAATGAATTAGAATAAGGGAAATAGGCTAATCATCGCAACCAATAGCTTTGGTTAAAACCATTTAGCAGAATAAATGTTATTTTAATTTATTATTTAATTAATTGAATAATAGATTATTACCCATCGCGATCAATAAATTTAATCGAAACGAATAATAAATAAATTTTAACATTTATTATATTTTTAATTCAATTAAAAAAATCAAATTATAAATATAAATAATTATTAAGATTTAATTATTAAATTAGTTAAAATAATAAAACAAAATAATAAGAAAACTGGATTTTGATTCAATGTGGTTGAGATGAGAGTCCATGAAATGGGGAATGGATCAGAGGCGTGGGATTTAGGATGTTTTGAGGATTCTACGGTCAGATTTGAGGGAGCATGGTGTGCCATAGGGTTGTGTGCGCATGGGACGACAAGAGAAAATTTTGTAAAAATATTGTAAGGGCCAGGGATCGAACCCTGGACCCTGGGATTACTAAACACGCGCCTCACCACTCCAACCAACTCAATTAGTTGTTTACAGCATGGAAAACAGAGATAATATAGAAACATTGCCAGCTAGCCCAAAAACAGGCGCGCAAATTCAAATAGCCCAATGGTATTGCGCCACCTCGTCGTCTCCTTCATTAGAAACCTGCAAATATTCTTTTACAGCGCTTGTACAAGCGAGCTGTAAAAACTTGTATCTATTACACCTATCTCTCACAAAACCCACCCAAACATACGCCAAAATCCAAATTAAAGACACGATTAGCTTCGTCTTGGCCAGACGAATTCAATTGCCTATGTTTCAAACCTTAATTCGCACCCAATCGCATAACCCTAAAATTCCTACCACGAACCCTAGTACGGCAATCACACGCAAACGCACACAAAAACTCAATTCAACAACCAGAATCAGTCAACACATCATCCTAAGCAATAATATACCAACAAAATTCCATAAACATGCGTGATTCGTTACACCCGACTTCAAGTTTTTTGCTACATACCTTGGCTTTAATGGAGGTTATCTGGGGGTTCTGAAGTCGTGTGATGATCCCAATCGATTCAAAAAGCTCCAAGGAACGTGTGGCTATCTTCAAACCTCTTTGGAATGCCTTAAATCTTCGAAACCGAATCTTGATTTTTAGGTGGATTTTCTTGCTCGTGAATATGGTTCTCTCTGCAGAATGTCCCACCCCTAATGCATTGGCTTGTGTTGTATATTTATAGGGGACAAATTTAGGTTAACAAAATAGTCCACAATCCTTTTGAATCCAATCTTGCAACTTTGAGAAATTTTCACTTAGAACTTGAATGGGATCTTTCTATATTTGTCCAATTTTGTATCAATTGTGCACAAAAATTACATTATATTGTAGTATAAATGCTGATTGAAATTGGTCATTATGTAGCCTTTTACCAAATATTTGATTTTCTTTGATTTACATTAATCATTATTTAAATGAAATAAAAATCATATAAAATCAAATAAACAGCTAAAATTCGTGGCACATGGTTTGGATAGCATACATAACTTGTGGACCAAGATTAAGTCATAAAAAGATAGGCCCACTTGCAAAAAATTCCAATTTGAACCTCTTTTATTTCACATTTTGCCTCCAAAATTACCTAACTTTAGCAAGGCATATCTCTCTCAGTTTTTAAGCTATGAATGAGTTCTAGGACTTTTTGGAAACCTCAAGATGTCCTCTATAAGCCACTTTTGAACATATTTTTCATTTGGGGATTTTATCTTGATCATATGTCCTTTGACAAAAAACCGCTTTTGAATGATGTTTGAGAAGGACCTGTAATCTTTTGTATCATATCTTCCAAATGAAGCATTTCTAGCCTTGGCATGTGAGAGACAAAGTTGTAGAAAGTCCAATTTCCTTCAAAATAGGCTTTGAGTGGGTAATTTTTGATGTTCCATGTGAAAGTTATGGCCAGTCAAAGTTGAGTTGACTTTCTCCTAAAGAAACCTTAATTTGAATCTTTTTTGCATTTGTTCATTTCTGAGTTTCTGTTGATGGATCAGGATCAACCTTTGATCAAATGACAGATATAATCTCACATACTTAATGTTGACCAAAATTGAGAGGTTTTGACTGTGCTTTGATTATGGTTGACTTTTAGGTCAAACCGGTTGACTGTGGATCATCTAAGCTTTTGAACAAGTAAACTTTGGAATTGGGTCTTGACTTTTGACATAGAGGTATCTTAGATCATAATGGGTCATGGATAACTTTGTTAGAGACTTTGTTTTGCTTATTCCCTCAGGAGAGTACCAAACCCTAGCTTTAGGAGACTCTTGCTCAGGAGAATGACTGGATGAATCTCTTGAACTTTGAATCCTTGTGAATGGAATGTGGAAGGCAAATTTTGGGGTATGACAGTTGCATCATTGAGTCACATCCATTGCATAAAGAGACGATTGGCCTGAAAATGGCAAAAGTGACGATGTGCCCAATGGCAACTTTTGAGACGATGGGATTTTTACTCCAAATGGTACCATATGCATTTGCATAAGTTGAGTCACATATGAATTGCATTTGAACTGTTGAGATGATGAGATGTTTATTGTGACGTGTAGATATTATACTTGTGAATTTGATTATGTTATCATAATTGGTTAATAACCTTGTTGCCGTTTAAAAGTTGTTTTGTGATGAGAAGTGGTGAACGATGTATGATCTTTTCCTTGCTATGAATATTATCATACGTTCCTTTATACCGTTTGATATCTCACCCCTTCTGTTTGAATGTTACCCTTTGTTGGTAACATGTAGGTAATGACGTGGAGTAGCCGTTTACCTTTTGTAGCTCGAGTCAGTGTTTGCTTGTCTTTGCTTATGTTGATATGTCATGATTTGATTTGATGTTGTTTTATGGAGACTTGTTGTTGGCATGTTAGCCATGATGTTATGACTTGAATTTTAATAGTTTTGTGAATTCTGCTGCGATGATTGGAGTTAATGAGATTTATATGACTAATGATTTATGTGAAGTCAAGCTTCTCCAACATTGTGTTTTGATGAAGGCAACTTTAAAACTCTCAAGACCAAATATTTATGACTCATCAACCGGAGTTGTAAAATTAGAGTTGATAGAGTGGTATATAAACAGACCATATTCCAAGAGTCAGAGTTGTTAGACTACGACACCTTATCTAGAGGGGGGGTGAAAAAATCAACAAGCCAAAACAGTCCTTTAAAAACATTTAGGACAAATAGAATTATTGAAAAACAATTTGAGCGGAAGGTTTAAAGTCTAGATCGAAATAGTAGTCTAAACGAACCTAGTTATTAGAACTCAGACATGCTTAAGCTGTATGGAAGTAAGACAATAATAAGAACAATCAACACAAGTCTATCTCAATTAACTATATACCACAAATCACAACGGTTACCTATTTCCAATGAAATTAAAGATAAAACACAAATAAGCAATTTGTCGAACACTTGGTGTGCAATCAAATTTTCATATTTTTCCTTTAAGCTTTGTCAATATTCAAAAGCACTTACAATCAAAGTGATTGCAATATAATCAACAAAGCAATTTTCAACTTTAATAATCAAGGAAAATATCTATACGAATTGATCTATCAAACAACACATTCAAAAAATTGCATATAGAAATTAAATAAGAGTACGAGAGAAAGAGCTAAAGAGAGACACAAGGAGTTGGTAAGGCAGTTCTCCACGCTGTCCTCGTGCGTGGGTACTTCTGCCCTCAATTTTATATGAAATTGAGAAGTGATTTCTTAATTTGCAAAAAGTAACTACAAGAGAAGTGTTCTAAGAGCAAACCTTAAAAAACTTAACCATTTGTTGTTGATTCAACCCCTTATCTTATTTTTATCTTTAACAAGACCAAGAATTATTCGACTATTGCTACTCCTTGGAGTTTTTTATCTCTAAAGTCTTCACGCACGATCAATTGTACCTGTTGCACCCCAATTTTTGACCACTGAGATCCCACCATATCTTAAATATTAGGATCATCATTGTCATTATAATCATCATGAATTTATCATTTTCTAACCAAAAATACAAAAAAATTATTGTTTGTTGCTTGTGTCCCGAGACAGGAGACTGATCAAGAAGAAATTGAGCAAACTAGGGTTTTGAGACCCACAAAGAAATTAAACATTCATCTATGATTCAAGGGACTATCTAATAAATACCAAGGTCCAAGTATGGGTCAATGCAAGATCAATCACCTTCAAGATCATCAGAAGCTCAAATTAGGGTTTTAACCTAATTTCACTAGAGAGTTGACTTTTAATCAGGAGATAGTTCCAAGACTCAAAATATGATTCAAGAGCATCAAAATCAACATTATAGTCCATCCATATCATTCATTTGAAAAGGAGAGCTTGATTCATTTGGAAATTACAAAACTACAGTTCATTTGGAAAAAGTCAACTGTGCAAGTCAACCTTTGACTTTTGAGAAAAATAGTCAACTATGGACTTTTAGGGATCAAAATCATCATCATATGGATATTAAAGACATTTGATCAAATAAAATTCAAAGAATTCATCAAGAATCAAAATGTCAACAAAAAGTCAAATTAGGGTTTTTAAGTGTATTTTGACCTAATTCATGGATCTCAAAATTTTGCTTACACACTAAAAAATCTCCCAACATGGAAGTTGTAGATCTTGGCAAACTAAACAACTCATCACATTGGAACTTTTTGCAAAAAATGATTATTTTGAGAGATATGGAATTAAGAAGATAATTATCAAAAGACTTAGGGAAATTTTCAGGTGTTCTACTTGGATTTTTTCTTAACTTTATGGCCATTTTTCTCAATGATCCAAAAAGAGTTTGAAGAAACTTTCAACAAGTAAATTGAAGTATGTAGCAAGGGCTTTCCAAAGAGATAAGTATCATGAAAATCCATGGCTCCATCCATGAGATATAATTTTGTGAAGAAGGCACCATGAACACTTGAATTCAAGAATGAAGATGAAGTTATGAACCAAAATCATTTCAAATGCAAAGATTCCTTTCTTGAAGCCCATATAACTTGTTCAAAGCGCCATAATCAGAAGATTACACATTCTTTTGAGCTATAATTCAAGTGTTGAAGACATTATCCAAGTGATCATTCCATTAATGGCATAAAGTTAACACTTTCATTCTAGTAAAGCTACTTTAATCACAAAGTCCACTCTCCTTGACCCACTACAATGTTTCTTCTGTACCAAAAGCATTACAAAAACCACAAGCAAGCTCCCAAAGTTCAGACCGAGGTCACACCAAGCATGCTCAAAGTTTGTACCATCCATTGAAACCATAACTTTCTCATTTCTTCACAAACAAGCAAGATGGTACCAGATCACATGTGAGCTTCAAACTTCTGAGTTTTTTCCCTCCACAAACCCTAAATCTTGCCTATAAATAGAGAGTATCACTCCCTTGATCAATTACACCAGAATTAGCCAAGTCACCTATCACTTGAAATTCTCTATTTTCCAATCTTTGCATTTTTCTAGTGATTTTTAGTTCCAAAAGTTATGGGTGTCAACCAAAGGTTTAGACAACTTCTAAACATCATTTAGAAGGTGTATATACCCTTCTTAACCTCTCAAAGATCCATTAACCAAAAATCACCATTTTCACTCCATTAAAGCTTCATTTAAGCTCATCACTAGCCAAAACACAAACCAAACACTTCCATACCAAATTAACCTTTCAAACAACTTCTAATCATCATATAGAAGCTGTACATCACCTTCATTAACCACAAAAATACCCCAAACACCATATCACCATTTTCGTACCATTGTTAGAAAGTTTAAAACCATAAACACTTCTAACTCTCACTTGGCTTGTTCATTAACCAAATTTCCACTTCAGATAACTTCTATAAATCAAATAGAAGTTGTCCAAATACCTTTTACACTTCTTTAACATCATCTTCATCATCATCAAAGCTCACACACCATGGCTGCAACTTGAACTCGGGTTGGAGGTTCCAGAGGGTTCCAAAGCAAACAAAGCATTCAGTTAGCATCCTTGGAGGTTAGGGAAGCTATTCAAATCATCAAACAAGTTCTGTAACATCTCCAACAAGGATTTCAATTTCAAGCTTCAAGAGGTAAGAACTCAAAACTGAAATCACTAATTTAAGTACCTATTGTTGTGTTTCTTGATACCATTGTACTCAGAAAAATGTGAGGAACTAAAGCCCTAAGGTTTTAGGGATTTATTGTTTGATTCAAGAATTTAATTTTAAAAATTGTGTTTAGGGTTCATACGGATTTTAGCAAAATTCGTGAGTTAGAGTTTAAATAAATTAATGAGGGTTACATTTTTTAAATCCTTGCGAAATTCTGAGCAAAATGCTATATTCACATGTTGATTTAGTGCAAGAATGAGAAAGTTGCATTTTTATATTTTTCAAAAACGTTACAGTAACAACGAAGAAGATGAAGATCTTGGTGGGAAATTTTGATTTTTCTGGTCTTTGTTTGTGTTATGTATGATTGCTTGCGTTTCTAATCTCGGATGTATAGCCACCCCAGTGGTAAGAGCGTGCGCCTGTAATCTTTGGGACCTGGGTTCGAGACCCAGTGGTACCCTTTTTCTCAAAATTCCAACTTTTCCACTATTTTTCATCTTTATTTTTACCATTTTGATTTAGTTCTTTTTGTTATCAAATGAATTCCTTTTGACCTGAAATTTTAAACATAGGTAGATTAATATACCTATTTTAAACATATTTTTGTGTGATAATTCTTAGGGTTAGGGTAGTGTCCCCTCATGTTTAAATGTTCTCCTAGTTCAACTCCTCTTTTAGGATTTTGATTCTAAAAACAATTAAAAAATTAATTAGGTTAAAAGACTAAAAAAAATCAAAACCTAACTTGTCATCTTTGTACATATTTTTGTAAATACAATTAGGGTTAGATTTAGATCCCCTCAATGATGTCATGTAACCTTAGACCATTTCTCTCAAAGAAATTGGTATTTAACAATTAAAATTGATTAGGTTTAGGTGTTTATGTTTAACCCTAATTTGAAAAACCTTAGGTTTAAAACCCTAACCAAAAAAATTTGCAACATGTTGATCTTTTCTTATCCATGTTTATTTGTACATACTTGTTGATTTCTTTTAATCCATGCTTTGTACTTAATTGTTATTTAATTATCATCTCTTATATGTTTTGTTTATCTAACCCCATGTTTATGCATCATACTAATATTCATACATGAGTTTGAATCCAAGGGTTTAGATACATCCATCTCTCTTACTTATTGATCATCATACTCACTTGTTTGTTCTTGTGCCACATGATATCACACACACACTTGAGGTATTCATTGTTAATTGCTTAAGTTTGTTGTTTTGTCCAAAAGGATGGGAATGATATTTACTAAATTGTCAAAGGTACTCAAACTCTTTTCCAATCTCTTTTATTTTTGTGTTAAGTATTTTAAAGCTTTTCACTTGTTTATGGTTTTGTATTGTTAAATCTTAACCAAATCCTTTGTTTTTTAAACCTTGGCACTAAGAGTAGAATTATTCCCGGTGAAACTATTCTTAGTCCATTGACCTTTGTATTGTTAAAGCTAGGTCTTTTGTTTTGAAACCTTAGTGTTAAGAGAAGAATTATTCCCGGTGAAACATCTCCTAGCCCATTGACCTTGTACTTTTAAAGCTCGGCCCCTTTATATTTTAAAACCGTTAAGTATTTTAAAGCTTAACCTTTTAAACTTATTAGGTATTTTAAAGCCTAATCCCCTTTTTAAACTTGTTAAGTATTTTAAAGCTTAACCCTCTTTTAAAAAAAAACTTGTGAGTATTTTAAAGCTCACACCCAAAAAGATTTTGGCCACTTTGGCCCCCTTTTATTTTACTTTTAAGAGGAACTACAAAAGCTCTGACTTCCCTATTGCACTTAAGGGATATGTTGGCCTAAGATGCGATATCTTATCAAGCTCACTTTCAAAAACTTCTCTTCCCATCCCCACCCTCTATTTCAAACAAGTTTTTCACATAGGTTTTTCACAAAAAGGTATTTATAAACAAAAGACAATAACACAAAAACAAAGAGGTTCCCATGGAGTACCATGGATATGAGGGGTGCTTAAAACTTTCCCCTTGTATAACAAACCCTCCGTAGCCAAAACTCTGATAAGTTTATTAGTTTTGATTTTAAAAACTTCTGTGGGTTTTATTCGCTCTTTCACCCATTCCTTTTTGGAAACAATAAAGCGCGGTGGCGATCTGTTTAAAATGAGCTAAGTCTTCCCATGACTCTAGTCTCACCAATTTCACCGCTACAATACCTATTGCAACATAAGACTTCCAACTCAATCCGTCCTTCTCGCGCTACTCATTTGTGTGATTTATCTCAAAAGCTTTCACTAGGCTCCAATTCCTTCTTGGACCTTCTTGTACAAAAACCCCCAAATCTACCAAAGATCTTAGAGGACAGACTGACAATTTTTCTTGATGAAACCCCCTTGATTCTCAACTTCAATCTTAGATTACAAACAACCTAAATTAAACTTTATTAACCAAGTCTAGATGGCACCCCAACAAAAGATGATTATGTGTGATTTGTTAATGTGTATGCATAGGTTCAAGGTTGAATATGAAGAGAAATCAAGAAAACAGTTATGGTATCATCAAGTTGAAATGATGCATGAATGGTGTATTTATAGTTCTGGAAGTTTGGTGGCAAAAGAAGGAAATTTGGAATTAATAGAATTAAAAGAAATTAACCCAAGTAACAGTATGTGTCGGCCTGTTCGATACATGTGCCGACACATGGTACAAAAAGTATCAGCATGCATCGGCCAAAACAAAATAGAACCTACAACCTTATTTAAAAAAGTACATGTGCCGGCCTGTGTGACGTATGTGTCGGCACATAAAAGAGTTTATTCCAGTATGTGCCGACCTGAAAGGGCTTACGTGTCAGCCTAACCTTGACAAAAGCCACAAGCTTCAATATTGAGTTACATGTGTCGGCCTGAAAAGCGTATGTGCTGGCTGGCACATGCAATGCATTTTTGTGCAAAAGACTGTTTTTCATGATTTTGGTCAGTTTCAAAGTGCTTCTGTAATGATTCCTAAGACTTCTAATGCAAGGGTGCCACAACAACTCAGAGATATCGTCCAATATACATAAATACTTAATTCTTATAGTTTTGACATGATGCAAAACATATCTAAAGGTAAGTTGCACTCGCAAGAGCATCTTTTGAGAACATAATATTCTTAACATAAATAATCTTGTCGACCTAACTCTAATGCGATTATCAAAGAGTATACTCTACCTTTATAGTTTTTAAAATTAATTTAGTAAGTAGTAATCGATGTGTTTTTTAAAATTAATTTTAGTATATAGTAATTGCTGAAGATGTACTCCATCATTAAACACGAGATCAAGTTGAACTATGTATTAACCAAAGCTTTTTTTTTCTTCTAAAAATAAGTTCAACCAATGCAACTATGGCGCCCATGATCTATGACTTAAGTGAGAAATACCTAATTTACTTTATCTATCAATAGGAATTCCCATTAGATGTGTGAAAGAAGATACTACCTTAGTCAATCCATTTTTCTTCATCTTTGGTGAAGAAGATAACCAATCTATTTATCATACTTTAAATGAATATCTTTTTACAGTTGAGATGTCACGGACAAAATTAAGAATATGCAGCACAAAGACCAAACTTTCACTCTGAATTCTTTGACCACACAGATCATCGGGTGGCACCTAACTAACCTACTTCCTCATATTCTCCTTTAATTTATCATCAAAATTGAGGATTGCTTTTATTAAGATGTGTGAAACTGAAAGACATGTCATATACACAGTAAACCTACAGGTTTTTGAAAGGTAAGTAACAATCTCTTTCATCAAGTTTGACAAATTGTGTCATTGAGTGATTAATTAATTGTAGATCATCCAAGAGAATCCTTTTCAGCTTCGGATTCCATAGCAACTACTATTCAATTTTGGATTAATCAAAATTTTGTCAACTACTCATTCAATATGAGGCATGGAGAGAGTAGAGATTCACATATTTAATCATGATTCTTTGGTAATTCTTCTTAATAAAGTAGGTTAGCTTACAAACAAACATAAACTTAGAAAATAACTAACACTTCATCAAAACAAATTTTTTTAATCTATAATTAAATAGTAAATCAACAATGATAATTATTATTTTTTGTCAATATTTTTTTAATACAAAAGATATATAAAAATATTGTATTACAAATATTACTAATCACTTTTATTATTTTATTAACCATTTTATTATTTCATTAACCATCATCATTATCAACAGGTGCAATTCCAAAAGTCTCTTGGAACCTGAATGTATAAGTTGAATTAACTGAGCGTAGGACTGGAGATCATTCATGAAGATGGGGTGGGTTACAATAAATTTTGAGCTTTATATCCTTTGTTTCTGAAAGCGTGAACCAGGCCACGTTACAACCTTCAAAAGACCTAATTGAAGCAAGGTTTATTTTGAAAGCATACTACGGCAAGGTTGCGTAAACTGACTCCCAAGAGATTTACTAATCATTTGTTTTACCATACATTTGCTTTATCCATCACTTTCAATGTCTTAACCATTGTGTTTTGACCAATGATTCCTTTTGCTTTACATCAATAATATCATTTCCATAATGATTTTGATTTCAAAAATATGCTTCAAGCATTGAATTAAAATTATCTTTTTTGAATGAACATTTCACTTGCAAGTAAACACTCATCTTGCAGGAAGTTCAAACAGTCAAGAAACTTGATCAATGATCCTATCAATGGCACGTTACTTCAAGATCATGTTGTTCAGGATGTTCGGTTTAAGATTTGTTTATCAGAATGCCCTTTCAAGACTCATACTGGGGAAAGCCTTACCAAGAGTCATTTCAAGAACTAAAGCCATGATCAGTTTATCTCCAACATAGTTCAACTGAAGCCATGATAGTTAACTCACAACAATCAGTCAATCATGGACAATCTTCTTCAGAAATCCCCAAGTACAATTTATCAATCCTTCCCAAATGGATCATCATTCATGATACAGTAATCAGTGTGATAGAAATGTCTTCAAGCATCTTCCCAAGCAGAGTTGGCAGAGTTCCGTGTTGGGGAATCAGAGTTCCAATCTTGTCTCACAAAAGAGTCTACCTCAGTTGTCTCAAACACTTGCATTGCATTGATCATTCATTATGTATATAGAAATTCAACATCTCACATAAAAACAAAATTCATGCTCATTTACATTCTTTCGAGGTCCTGTTGCTATCAACATCTTACCTTGAGATCAAAGTCCAACCCACTTGGCATTTACCAAAATAAATGTCTATTTGTCCTTTCTTATCATCCAGTGCCATTCATGGATGTTTATCTTTTCTTTCGCTCCAGTGCCATTCCTGGATGCCTCTTTCTTTGTTTATCTAGTGTCATTCCTAGATGTCATTTCTCACTTCATTCAACGTCAATCTTGGATGTTGTGATTCTCACTTTATTCAATATTATTCTTGGATATCGTGATTCCTTTCATCCAAAGCCGGTAATTGGATGTTATAATTTTTTTTGCCATCCAAAGCCAGTAGTTGGATGCCATGAACTTTCCATTCATCCAAAGCCAATAATTGGATGTCATTACCTTTAGTTTCCATCCAAAGCTTGTAATTAGATGTGATAATATTTTGTTGTCATCCAAAACCAGTAATTGGATGTCATGCTCTTGTCTTTCCATCCAAAGCCAATAATTGGATGTGATGACATTTCTTTCAATCCAAAGCCAGTAATCGGATACCATAATCTTCTTTCTTTCATCCAAAGCCAGTAATTGGATGTCAAAATCTTTTGTTGCCATCCAAAGCCAGTTATTGGATATCGTAACCCTTTTGTTTCCATCCAAAGCCAGTAATTAAATGTGATAATTTGTTGTTTCCATCCAAAGCCAGTAATTGGATGTCATAATGTTTTATTTCCATCTAAAGCCAGTAGTTGGATGTCACGATCTTTTACTTCCATCCAAAGCCAACGATTAGATGTCATAATCCCTTGTAAAGTGTTTTTCTCCTCATTCAATGCCATTCTTGAATGTTTCTGATAATTGTTGTCGTCTAATGCCACTCTTAGACGTTCCTACCACCTTTTACCCTGGGTTTTATCCCTCTTTCCAAGTATTCCTGGATTTCCTGTCACCCTAACAGATAACCAGAGATATCTTATATCCCTAGCTATTTCTTTCATTCGAGTCTGTTATTTATTCCTTTTGCTATTCCCCTGCCGAGTTCTTGTTCCTTTTTCAAGTTTCTCCAACAATAGTTTGTCTCTTGTGGCACTATATTCCCCACAGAGATTCGAGTCTGTCTCATCTCATATCATACAAAAAACAAAAACAATCCATACACTCATAGCATAACATATCATTTCATCAAAGGGCAAAATTCAGGTATTTTAATATTTAATTACCTTCCGCCATTTATATCTTGATGACTAAGTCATTTAAGCTACCTGGCTAAAGATAATTAAATAGGGACAACTGTTGCACCCTAAATTTTACCCCTTTCATGTGCATCCCTTTATGCTTGAACCGTTATGCTTGTTTGTATGGATTTTACATGTATGCGCTTGTATGTTTTCATTTACTCCGACCATCTCTTCCTTTTGAAATAATTGTTCACCCCCGCATTACTTGGTCCATATACCAATCCTTAACCCACTCTTTGTAAGCCGATTACTTTATGCATCGCCATCGACCCGTTTTCAAAGCTCTTTTCATAATAAAATCTTGACTTTTGTCGAGTGAACTTTAAACTCTCTTGTGCACTTGCACTATTTTTCCTTTAAAATTGTTTTTAATAAAACCTTTTTCAAAACTTTTGAGCAGAACTAATGCTCTGACTTCTCCATTACACAAAGGAGGTATGTAGGCACAAGATGCGACGTCTTGCCGAACACACTTTTGTAAATAACATTTTATTTTCTCTTTTCTTTCTTCTTTAGCAAACAAAATGGTTTTAACATAACACAGATTTTCAAAAGGTTCTTGTGGAGTGCCACGGATGTGAGGGGTGCTAACACCTTCCTCTTGCATAACCAACCCCTGTATCCAGATTTTCTCTTTGTGGGTTTTATCGATATTTTTCCCTTTCCTTCATTAGAAACAATAAAGTTTGATGGCGACTCTTGCTTATGTGAGTTAAGTTAAACAATAGCTTAATCGCAAATTTTCCGCCGCTACATTGCCGACAGAAACTTATTATACTTTGTTCTTGGCATCAATTTCTCAATAAATTGGTGCGGTGAGCATGGAGAAGATGCCTTCAACAAAGTATGAGATTGAAAAGTTCACCGGAGTGAACCGATTTTGTGAGATGGAGAAAGAAAACAATTAATTTTTAACAATAAGGATTTTGTCTCTCAAACTAAAACAATGATGGATTAAAATAAAATAGATATTGTGTTGATAGTGACCTGTGAGATAAATAAAATTTGTATTTTATTAAAATATATAAATAGATTATTAGTATAAGTAGAGAAAAAAAAAAGATAAAATGAAAGTGAGAAAGTGTAAAAAAAGAAAAAGTGAAAGAGATTTGAAATTTTAATAGAGAGATTAGATGTATCTATTATTTAATTATAATTTAATTGATAAATATTAAAAATTGAATGTATATTGTATTAAGAGATGAGAATGAATGTCAAAAGTTCATACAATTAATTTTTAATAGATAAATAGTTGACTAAGCCAACATTTGTTAGTTGTTTTTTAAAAGTGAGCGCAGGAAGTAAAACAACAAGATTGATAGTTTGACTTTGAAAGCCCAATAGCATAGTGTTGTAGAAACCTTGGTGTTGATAGTAATAGAGGCGGAGTCTAAAATTGACTGTTCATGAATCTTAAAGTTAAAAACTCGCAACTTTGTAGAAACATCAGGTGCAGTAATGGTGTGTTTGAAAGGTGAATATTAACCAAAATAATTGAAAAAAAAAAAAGCTTATATTCATATACAAGCAAAATATTTATGTTTAAAAGTTATAATTTATAACTTTTAGTCTTTCTATTTTTAACTTTTATATAATTGGTCTACATATTTAAAAATTAATCTATTTTAATCCTTTTCTCATATTTTAAAGTTGAAAATGAATATTCTAATGTGTTTTACATGACACATATACAATCTAATGGTAAAACTCATTGAGATGAATTAATCATATATATATATATATATATATATATATATATATATATATATATATATATATATATATATATATATATATATATATATATATATATATATATATATATATATATATATATATATATATATATATATATATATATATATATATATATATATATATCATGGAATTTAAAATAAATTTGAATATGTAATTATATTGCAAATATAAAACTTTTGATTTTAGCCATTATAAATATTTTTTATTTTAATTTTGATCTTTATTCTTTTATTTTAGTCTCGGTAAAATTAGAATATATTGGAATTCATCAATGTAGAAATTTTTATTTTAGTCCTTATGAATTTAATATCGAAGATAATAAAATCATATTTATAAATTACAAGGATCAATTTTGTTATAAATCAATTGTGCAGAAACTATGATTTTATAAATTACAAGGATCAATTTTGTTATAAATCAATTGTGCAGAAACTACAACAAAAGGACAAAGTCAAAAATAAAATGAAAAAATATTAATAAAAGCAAAAATTCAAGAAAACAATTATAAAGATTAAAACCAACAATATATATATATATATATATATATATATATATATATATATATATATATATATATATATATATATATATATATATATATATATATACCATTAAAATATATAATATTATAATTTTTTAATTCAGTGATATGAATGAGTGACCAAAACTAATATATTTAAAAATAAAATCAAATAAAAAATAAAAACTACACCTAAACATTTTTAAACAAGTGTAACTTGTATCTTGCAGATAATCGGTTGCAGAAGGTTCTCTCACTTGCCAAGGATCAGGGTCTTACGACCTACTCATCTAATCGAGTTGTAGAGACTAATACTGTGGTGGTTCGAACGTCAGACACAATCACTACTTTGACAATATCTAGGACTACTATCTTGGGGGCAAATCTTGAGGTGGAACAACAGATTATTGCAGCGGCTGGCCTCTCTACTCGTGAGCCTTCACCATCTCATTCTCCTATCAAGAGGAATTGGGGTGACTGTCGTCTACTCTAGTTGAAAGAGGTTCTTCCATACAGAATCATTTGTCGGAGGATGCTGAGTCGAAGACTCTTACTCCTTTCTTCTGGTTTCCTGCCAATCTTCCATCTCCGTTAGCCAGCACTCTGGAGGAATTTGCTGCTACCACTGTTTGTAGCTAATAGACAAGGTCTCTTTGCGAATGATTCTCGCATATTGTTCTAGTATAGATCCTTGGTTTCGATGGTAGTTGCCGCCTGTAACACCCTAAATCCCATAACTTATATATTAAGCATTACAGGACAATCTAAGGTGTCACCAACGAAAATCCTTTAATAATGCAAACATTTAACAAACATGCAGCAAAAATAATAACGTCATACAACACCTGTCATCGCACGCTCGCCTTCACTTAAGGTATCATCACGGCGATATCGATTCATATAACACATGTCATCACACACTCACCTTCACTTAGGGTATCATCGCAGCGGAATTTGTCAACTAAGTATGCTTTGCAATTAAATAAGTTTCATAAAAATACTTTATTGAAATTAAAGCAAATATGGCAAAAGCCTCAATGGTAAAAACCAAATGTCGAGAGTATAACACCCAACCCTCAAATAACAAAACATATTAAAGAAATAACATCGTTCGCCCATCCAGTGTTACGGATCTTTGCAAGAGAAATCTAAAACGCATAAAGATGGGAAAAGAAGAACAACCTCAAAGCCATCCTCCAGCTCTAAAACATCTACCCATCTACCTGCTTGTTTGTACTCCAAAGAGGAGCACACACCACAACAAACAACAAAGGGGTGAGAATACACTCAAAATAAGAAATGGTACAAAAGAATACAATGTTAAGTGTTAAAAAGTAGTCTCGGTAGTGGAACGATCCTCTAAAGATTCAACATCATATGAAGAAACTTCATCAAGAAGAGAATATGAAGAAGAAGTCTCTTTTAGTGAAATATTATAAAGAAGAAAGGAAAAGGAAGTTTCAACGAACAATACATTCGAAAATTCAAAATCAAGGAGAAGTCTCGAAGAGTCAACCTTTGGAAGAACCTTTGAATAATCTTCCTCCAACAAAAAAGATGAAATTTTATTAAAATCCTCTCACAAAGAATACAATTGTGAGGTAACAAAATTATCATGCAAGTAAGTGTTTAAGTTAAGCGCTAAGCTAATCGAAGAAAATGATAAAATTAAGGAGTGAAACCTAGATCTTAAAGACTATGTAGAGTCTTTCGAAAAGAGTAATGAATTATTAAAATCTGAAATGGCCAACTTTAGAAATTGAGCTAATATTTGTGAGAAATGTGTCTCGATAAAAAAGGAAGTGAAAGAATTGCATGAAACCCTAAGTATATTTACTAAGGGGAAAGAAAATATTGACTTGGTTCTATCAAGTAAAAGGCCTTCAATGAATAAAAAAAAGGATTGGGGCTTAAATCTGGTAGAACACATAGAAAAGAGTTTAATAGGAAGAAATTGAATCGCTCTATTAAAAAATGCTCTTGAAATTCTGGTGTAAGTCAGATTTCTGATGTCACACAGGATGCTAAGACATCTGATCCAACATTCAGGCAGCAAGGTATAGACGTAGTAATCAAAAAAAAATAAACAACACAAGAATTGTTAACCCAGTTCGGTGAAATCATACCTATTATGGGGGCATACCAAGCCAAGAAGAAGATTCATTATCAGTAGTACTATTTTATGTAAACAACCTCCGATTTACAAGTAAACAACCTCCAGTCTACCTAGTCCCTACCCAATGACATCTTTATCTTAGAATCCCATATCTAAGACATGAGAACCTCTGCTCACTCCCAACCATCGCAATGGTGTTGTACGGTTTCCAGTCCCAAGAACTGTATCAACGACTTAATGTCGTTATCTTGAAGTTGCTTCAAAGCTTCCTTCAAGAACAATACTCCTCTTACCTACAGGCTTCGAGGATCACATAGGTAACCTTCCCACAGGCCGAGAGGTTTACCTTGCCTAGCCCTAATGATTACATCATTTCTATTCTCGACTGGCCTAAATTTCTAGATTACGATGCTTCTATTTATAACCTATACCCAACTGGATTTGGGCTTCTAATTGCAGCATAATTGCTGTTACAAATCAGTAACAACTATTGCTAAAAAATAGGTCTTCAATCACATCTTTATAAATTGCATCCAATTATAGAAAGTATTTATTCTTCAATATTCTTCTTGATTTTTTCGACCTTTAAATTTATGCCTTTCAAAGATTGCATAATATTCTCTGAATATTCTGCATTATTCAAAACAGACTGAATCTTCCAACTCAGCATACATGATGTCTTACGCTTCTTCAAATGACATGTTGTTCTAGATGTTGAAGATCTTCAACTCAACATGTTATTACATCTTGTAGGACATCTTCTGTACCTGTTCAATAGCAAATATTTCCTATCTTTTCTTTCATATTATTTGTTTTACAAAAATCTGCCAATCATAAAATACAGAATCAACAATCTCCCCCTTTGTAATATTTTTGGCTAAAACAAATAATGCCCGACACCGTCATTAGCAGTAGCTTCAACTTTCAAGAATGTCATTAGCAGCAACTTTAACTTTCAAGAATGTCATCAGCAACAACTTCAACTTTCAAGACCTCTTTTTTCATATTACAAAAAGAAAGGTCCAGTTTGGAACCAGAAGCATCTTCAACTCCTGTGTTTTCAAAACATCTTGTTCGACATCTTGAAGCTCCATCTGCTCCAGATCTTGAACACCAAGGAACATCAACCTCAAGATTGTTAGATAGAAACTCCTGAAGTCATTTGGTGTACATGAGGAAGAATATATACAACTATCCCCCTTAATCGAAGAACTACCTGCATGATATGTAATACTGAGTACACAAATGGTGTAACTCAGATCACAAGTCACAACAATTCTTCATAACTCAGATCACAGATAACAACCAGGTACCATACACTCTTAAGGTAGAGCATTGTTTTTCAACATGTTTGGATATCATAAGTGAGTACTAACACTTGAATGAACATCTGAGTAACACACCCATTCTCTCCCTTTTTGGCCAAAAATTGACAACTAAGGCCATCACTAAACCAAACCCAAGAACAGTTTTCCCAAACCCGTAAGAACCTCATAGTGATTCACACTTTAGCACACTATGAATAGATAAATGTCGAAGGCTCTATAAATAGGCTGATAGTAGGCTTAGGAAGTAACGATCCTTGAAGGAATGACAAATAAACTGGTCAAGGAAGGTGTTAATAGAGGAAGGAATAAACACCACAGCTCAATATGTACCGTCCAAAAAAACTTTGAATGCTTTTAACATTGTGGGACTGTTTCCTTTGAACAGATAAAACATCCACGTGCATAGTCAATCCGAAATGCATTCCAATTTCAAGATTGCTTTTTGACTACCTTTTCTGGTTGTGGACCAATTTTTTTGGAAGAACCAATTACCTAAGATAACACATGCATAGTCATGGACACGATCTCCTGACTGAGCTTTGATGTTATCTTACAGAATATCCTTTTCCAAGATTTCCATTCACTGCTTGAACCTGATAATATTAGAAGAGACTTATTTCCAATAAAGTTCTCGCACAGTTGTAACACTCCACTTATTTTCATAATTTAATTTAAATAATTTAATTGAATTATGGGGAATTATTTGGAATTATGGAAGATTATGAGGAATTAAGCAATTGGGCTTGAGTTGTGGTTAGTAAAGAGGGGGTGCATTGGTAGGCCCTATTACTAATTAAAATAATTTTATTTCAATTTTAATAAAATAGAAGGAGTTGTGGAATAGAGAGGGTTACAGCATTTTGGGAAAAGAGTCTGAACGTGAAAAGAGAAGAGGAGCGGAGAAGTGCGACAAGAGGAAGAGCGAAGAATCAACCTTCAGGTAAGGGGGGACTCTTCCGTTTATCTTCTATTATGGGATTATAGGTAGTATGATAGAATTTGATCGTGTTATTCGTATCAATTGGGTTATGCTTAGGTTGTAGAATTGTTAGGTTTTTGGGGAGAATTGATTTATAATGATTGTATTGATCATGTATGGTGTTAATTGGATGGTTGAATGTATTATAAATGTGTTATAATATGTGTTTGTTTCACTGTATGCGAAATCTGGTTGGAATGGGATTGGTTTGGTGATGACTTGGTGAAGGAAGGGCAAAATCGCAGGCTGTTTTCTGCGATTCGGAGTTCTGGAAATCGCCAGTTCGCGCCGCGTCCAGGGTTTGGCGCCGCGAACTGCTTGGCAGAAAGCCGAGAAGTTTTGTTGTGTTCAGTACGCGCTGCGAGCATATGGCCGCGCCGCGAAGGCGTACTTCTTTGCTCATTTCGCGCCACGAACACATGTTTGCGCCGCGAAGTGCTTGGCAGAATGTTGGGAATTTTTGACTCGCTCAGATCGCGCCGCGAACCAAGGTTGGCGCCGCATGCTGTTGGTGACAGGCCATTTTGAGAGTTTAAAAATGTGTAACTTTTAAACCGTAAACCGGATTTTTGTGCCGTTTTGAGCATGGTGAAGCTAATCAGATAATTTACATAATAAAATGATGTTTTGAGTTGTGACTCGAAATTATTTAAAATTACTCGATTTTATTTGGTTGTGGTGGTTTATGCTTATAGGTACACTAATGAATGTTTTACCTGTATGATGTTATGGTTGTAACCGGTGTTTATTATACATGTATTGTTGGCGTGAAATATGTGTTTTATTGATGATTATGACATTTGGTCAATTTATGTGGGTGATGAGCATGTTATGGTTGATGCATGCATTCATAATCATTTTGTGGCTGGTCCTTGACGATGGTGGATCAGTGGTAGCTAATTCCCATTGTGTGGAATTAGTGATTGGGTGTTACCGTATCCTTGACGATGGTGGGTCGGTGAGTTGGGTTATCCCAGATTTTGGTACCACATGCATGTAGTTGCATTGCATTAGGCTGTTTGTGCTATTATAACATGAATGGAAGATTGTCCAATGTTATAATATGTGTTGATTTGGTTGTTTGCTTACTGATTGTATGATTTGAATCTGATCGTAACTGTGATTGGGTGAATGGCATGTGAAATGATATTTTATTATCTATATCTTATAACATTAGTTAAATGTGAATGAGACTCACCCTTACTGTTGTTATTTTTCAGATTGAGGAGTAGCTCCTGTACTTGGTGAGGATTAGCTCGTCAAGTAGTTCGTTAGAGTCAGTTGGGTCTGTGTCATGCTTTGGTCGTGTAACACTGGGGACGTTGTTTAGAGTTATTTGTGGAACGCTTTTATTCAGTATTTTATTTATGGTGGTGTTATAAGTCTATGACTCTGGATGTTGCATTGTTCAGATGTTAAATATAATTCCGCTGTGTTGACATGACGATCTGAATGATATTTGGGTTCAACGTTCCTTTTATGGCATGACATGAGTATTATTTTAATTATATGGAAGTTGTAATGCCCTTTTCATGTTTTACTCTGATTATTGTTTAATATTTATGCGGGGTATTAGAAGGGTGTTACAATAGTGGTATTAGAGCATAGTTGGTCGTTTGAGTCAGAGTCTTAGTGTCGGTTGATCCCTCGTATGCGATTAGTGTAAGATTGACACTGTCGATACTTCTTGTTCTAATAAATATTGTCTTATACTTAGCAGAACAATGGCCGGAAGAGGAGGAAGAAACGACGACGCGATTGTCGAGGCTCTCGGTATGATTGCTGGTGTGTTGGGAGGGAATGCCAATGGAGCTGGAATTGGTGCTGACAGGCAGCTGAACAGTTTTCAGAGGAACAACCCTCCGTTGTTCAAAGGCACTCACGATCCCGAAGGCGCCCAGAAGTGGCTAAAGGAAATTGAAAGGATCTTCCGGGTGATTGATTGTGACGAAAATCTGAAGGTGAGATATGGTACTCACATGTTGTCTGAAGAAGCTGATGATTGGTGGATGGCTAGTAGGGACGAACTGCAAGCTGCAGGTGTTGCAATCACTTGGGCTGTGTTCAAGAGAGAATTCTTGCGGAGGTACTTTCCTGAGGATGTTAAAGGCGGGAAAGAGATTGAATTTTTGGAGCTGACACAAGGTAACATGACCGTGCCAGAGTATGCGTCCAAGTTTGTTGAACTGGCAAAGTATTATGTCCACTACAATAATGATGAGGCTAGCGAGTTCTCGAAGTGTGTTAAGTTTGAAAATGGTCTTCGTGATGAGATTAAACAGGGTATCAGATACCAGAGGATTCGCAGGTTTGTCGATTTGGTTGACTGTAGCCGAATCTTTGAAGAGGACAATATTAAGCTGAAGTCGTCACACTCTCGCGAGTTAGTCGACAGGAAAGGGAAAACGCATATGGATCGTGGTAAGCCATATGGTAAGGGTAACCAGAAAGCTGGAGGCTGGAAGAAACCTAGTGGGGGAGACTCTAGTGCCCCTATTAAGTGCTTCAAGTGTGGAGAACCTGGACATCGCATTCACGAGTGCAAAAGTGAGGAAAAGAAGTGCTATAGATGTGGAAAGGCAGGTCACATTGCTATTGAGTGCAAAGGGAACACTGTAACTTGTTTCAACTGCGGGGAAGAAGGTCATATTAGTCCTAAGTGTCCTAAGCCGAGGAAGAATCAAGCTGGTGGTAAGGTGTTCGCCTTATCTGGTTCAGAGACTACTCCAGAGGATCGATTGATTAAAGGTACGTGTTTTATCTATGGCACTCCTTTAATTGCAATAATAGATACTGGAGCAACTCACTCGTTTATTTCATTGGATTGTGCTAAACGCCTGAATTTGGAAATATCTGATATTAATGGAAGTATGATCATTGACACTCCTGCGTCGGGTTCAGTGACTACTTCGTTTGCTTGTTTGAACTGTCCAATTGATATTTTTGGTAGAGAATTCGGAATGGACTTAGTGTGCCTTCCGTTGGAACAACTGGATGTTATCCTGGGCATGAATTGGTTGCAATTTAATCGGGTTCATATCAACTGTTTCACGAAGACGGTTATTTTTCCTGAAGATGTCAGTGTTGAGGATTTAGCGATGACGGCTAAACAAGTGGATGAAGCAATGAAGGACGGGGCTGCTGTGTTTATGTTGATTGCATCCATGGAAGTGAAAAAGAAAGCGGTGAGTAATGACTTACCGGTAGTATGTGAATTTCCGGAAGTTTTCCCAGAAGATGTAAAAGAATTACCGCCAGAGAGGGAGGTAGATTTTGCTATTGAATTAATTCCTGGAACTAGTCCTGTGTCGATGGCACCTTATCGTATGTCGGCATTGGAATTGACTGAGCTAAAGAGTCAATTGGAAGAGTTACTTGAGAAGAAATTTATTCGTCCTAGTGTCTCACCGTGGGGTGCACCGGTGTTACTAGTGAAGAAGAAAGAAGGCTCAATGAGGTTGTGTGTGGATTATAGGCAACTGAATAAAGTTACTATCAAGAATCGGTATCCATTGCCGAGGATTGATGATTTAATGGATCAACTGGTTGGTGCGAGCGTGTTCAGCAAAATTGACTTGAGGTCGGGATATCATCAGATTCGGGTGAAGACGGACGATATTCAGAAGACGGCATTTAGAACAAGGTATGGTCACTATGAATATACAGTGATGCCTTTTGGGGTAACTAATGCGCCGGGGGTTTTCATGGAGTATATGAATAGGATCTTCCATCCTTACCTGGATCAGTTCGTGGTGGTATTTATCGATGATATTTTAATATATTCTAAGAATGAAGAAGAGCATGCAGATCATCTTAGAGTGGTATTGGAACTATTGAAGGAAAAGAAACTTTATGCAAAACTGTCAAAGTGTGAGTTCTGGTTAAATGAAGTGAGCTTTCTTGGGCATGTAATTTCCAAGGATGGTATTGCCGTTGACCCAACGAAAGTAGAAGCAGTGTCTCAGTGGGAAGCTCCGAAGTCAGTTTCCGAAATCCGTAGTTTCCTTGGTCTTGCGGGTTACTATAGAAAGTTTATTGAAGGTTTTTCAAAGTTAGCGTTACCGTTAACTAAGTTGACTAGGAAGGGTCAAGCTTTCGTCTGGGATTCGAAATGTGAAGAAGGATTCCAAGAGTTGAAGAAGAGGTTGACTAGTGCGCCGATCTTGATTTTGCCGAATCCGGAGGAATCTTTTGTTGTTTATTGTGATGCTTCATTGATGGGATTAGGAGGTGTACTAATGCAGAATCAACAGGTAGTCGCTTATGCGTCGAGACAACTCAAAGTGCATGAGAGAAATTATCCGACTCCTCCTGACTTAGAGTTGGCAGTAGTGGTGTTTGTGTTGAAATTGTGGAGGCATTATATATATGGTTCAAGGTTTGAAGTATTTAGTGATCACAAGAGTTTGAAGTATCTCTTTGACCAAAAAGAGCTAAATATGAGACAAAGAAGATGGTTAGAATTTCTCAAGGATTATGATTTTGAACTGAATTATCATCCGGGCAAAGCAAACGTGGTTGCCGATGCTTTGAGCAGGAAGTCCTTGCATATGTCTATGCTGATGGTGAGAGAATTGGATTTAATTGAACAATTCAGAGATTTAAGTCTGGTGTGCGAAGACACTCCTACCAGTGTTAAATTGGGTATGCTGAAGCTGACTAGTGGTATTCTTGAGGAAATCCGAGAGGGTCAGAAGACTGATGTAGAGTTGGTTGATAAGTTGACTCTGATTAACCAAGATAAAGGAGGTGAATTCAGAATCGACGAGAATGGTATAATGAGGTTTGGTAATCGTGTTTGTGTTCCTGATGTTGCCGAATTGAGAAGAAGCATTCTTGAGGAGGGACATCGTAGTGGATTGAGTATTCATCCTGGTGCTACCAAGATGTATCATGACTTAAAGAAGCTGTTTTGGTGGCCTGGAATGAAAAAGGAGATAGCTGAATTTGTCTATGCTTGTTTGACTTGCCAGAAGTCGAAGATTGAACATCAGAAACCGTATGGAGCTATGCAACCGTTATTTATTCCGGAATGGAAGTGGGATAGTATATCTATGGATTTTGTTTCAGGTTTGCCGAGGACGGTGAAGAATTGTGAAGCTATTTGGGTTATTGTGGACAGGTTGACAAAGTCTGCTCACTTTATACCAATGAGAATGGATTACCCAATGGAGAAGCTGGCTCAATTGTATATTGAGAAGATAGTGAGTTTACATGGTATTCTTTCGAGTATCGTATCAGATAGAGATCCAAGGTTTACATCCAGATTCTGGGAAGGTTTGCAGAAGGCGTTGGGTACTAAGCTGAGATTGAGTTCTGCTTATCATCCGCAGACGGATGGACAGACGGAAAGAACTATTCAATCAATAGAAGATTTGTTGCGTGCTTGTGTGTTGGAAAAAGGCGGTGCTTGGGATAGTTATCTACCCTTGATCGAATTTACTTACAATAATAGTTTTCACTCGAGTATTGGTATGGCTCCGTTTGAAGCTTTGTATGGTCGGAGGTGTAGGACGCCTTTATGTTGGTATGAATCTGGCGAAAGTGCTGTGATTGGGTCGGAAATTGTTCAGGAGACGACAGAAAGGATTAAGATGATTTAGGAGAAGATGAAGAATTCTCAGAGTCGTCAGAAGAGTTATCATGATAAAAGGAGAAGGAGACTTGAATTTCAAGAAGGGGATCATGTGTTCTTGAGGGTGACTCCTACAACGGGTGTTGGTAGAGCACTGAAGTCAAGGAAGTTGACTCCGCGTTTCATTGGTCCATTTCAGATTACGGAGAGGGTTGGAGAAGTGGTGTATCGTATTGCGTTGCCACCGACACTTGCGAATCTGCATGATGTATTCCATGTGTCGCAGTTGAGGAAATACATTGCTGATCCATCTCATGTGATCCAAGTCGATGATGTACAGGTAAAGGATAACATGACAGTTGAAGCTTTGCCTATGAGGATTGAAGATCGAAGGCTGAAACAATTGCGTGGCAAAGAGATAGCACTGGTCAAAGTAGCTTGGGGAGGACCAGCAGGTGGGAATGTGACTTGGGAACTGGAAAGTCAGATGAAGGATTCCTATCCAGAGTTATTTGCCTAAGGTATGTTTTCGAGGACGAAAACTCTTTTAGTGGGGGAGAGTTGTAACACTCCACTTATTTTCATAATTTAATTTAAATAATTTAATTGAATTATGGGGAATTATTTGGAATTATGGAAGATAATGAGGAATTAAGCAATTGGGCTTGAGTTGTGGTTAGTAAAGAGGGGGTGCATTGGTAGGCCCTATTACTAATTAAAATAATTTTATTTCAATTTTAATAAAATAGAAGGAGTTGTGGAATAGAGAGGGTTACAGCATTTTGGGAAAAGAGTCTGAACGTGAAAAGAGAAGAGGAGCGGAGAAGTGCGACAAGAGGAAGAGCGAAGAATCAACCTTCAGGTAAGGGGGGACTCTTCCGTTTATCTTCTATTATGGGATTATAGGTAGTATGATAGAATTTGATCGTGTTATTCGTATCAATTGGGTTATGCTTAGGTTGTAGAATTGTTAGGTTTTTGGGGAGAATTGATTTATAATGATTGTATTGATCATGTATGGTGTTAATTGGATGGTTGAATGTATTATAAATGTGTTATAATATGTGTTTGTTTCACTGTATGCGAAATCTGGTTGGAATGGGATTGGTTTGGTGATGACTTGGTGAAGGAAGGGCAAAATCGCAGGCTGTTTTCTGCGATTCGGAGTTCTGGAAATCGCCAGTTCGCGCCGCGTCCAGGGGTTGGCGCCGCGAACTGCTTGGCAGAAAGCCGAGAAGTTTTGTTGTGTTCAGTACGCGCCGCGAGCATATGGCCGCGCCGCGAAGGCATACTTCTTTGCTCATTTCGCACCGCGAACACATGTTTGCGCCGCGAAGTGCTTGGAAGAATGTTGGGAATTTTTGACTCGCTCAGTTCGCGCCGCGAACCAAGGTTGGCGCCGCGTGCTGTAGGTGACAGGCCATTTTGAGAGTTTAAAAATGTGTAACTTTTAAACCGTAAACCGGATTTTTGTGCCGTTTTGAGCATGGTGAAGCTAATCAGATAATTTACATAATAAAATTATGTTTTGAGTTGTGACTCGAAATTATTTAAAATTACTCGATTTTATTTGGTTGTGGTGGTTTATGCTTATAGGTACACTAATGAATGTTTTACCTGTATGATGTTATGGTTGTAACCGGTGTTTATTATACATGTATTGTTGGCGTGAAATATGTGTTTTATTGATGATTATGACATTTGGTCGATTTATGTGGGTGATGAGCATGTTATGGTTGATGCATGCATTCATAATCATTTTGTGGCTGGTCCTTGACGATGGTGGATCAGTGGTAGCTAATTCCCATTGTGTGGAATTAGTGAGTGGGTGTTACCGTATCCTTGACGATGGTGGGTCGGTGAGTTGGGTTATCCCAGATTTTGGTACCACATGCATGTAGTTGCATTGCATTAGGCTGTTTGTGCTATTATAACATGAATGGAAGATTGTCCAATGTTATAATATGTGTTGATTTGGTTGTTTGCTTACTGATTGTATGATTTGAATCTGATCGTAACTGTGTTTGGGTGAATGGCATGTGAAATGATATTTTATTATCTATATCTTATAACATTAGTTAAATGTGAATGAGACTCACCCTTAATGTTGTTATTTTTCAGATTGAGGAGTAGCTCTTGTACTTGGTGAGGATTAGCTCGTCAAGTAGTTCGTTAGAGTCAGTTGGGTCTGTGTCATGCTCTGGTCGTGTAACACTGGGGACGTTGTTTAGAGTTATTTGTGGAACGCTTTTATTCAGTATTTTATTTATGGTGGTGTTATAAGTCTATGACTTTGGATGTTGCATTGTTCAGATGTTAAATATAATTCCGCTGTGTTGACATGACGATCTGGATGATATTTGGGTTCAACGTTCCTTTTATGGCATGACATGAGTATTATTTTAATTATATGGAAGTTGTAATGCCCTTTTCATGTTTTACTCTGATTATTGTTTAATATTTATGCGGGGTATTAGAAGGGTGTTACAACAGTCACTGACACTATTATCTGGCGGAGCTAGACCTTATCTCTGAGCAACTACCTTGTTTGACTCAAGAAGGCATGTCTTCAAAACATGTCCTGACATCTGGTCAGGCATTGCATCTTCTTTAGTTCTCTTGCAACAACTTCATAACCTTTAGAGGTCATCTTCAGATGTCGATAGGAAATTCTTGCACCAACCCTCCATAATCCTTTGGATAGCACAAGTTTGGCATGATCATAATGTTGGAACATTTTTTCAAACCAACTGCAACGACGGACTCAAAATACTGGACTTACATAATGCCAGACTCAACCAGTGTTGTAAAATGTTACCAAAGATAACAGACTCAAAATACAAACAAAATACAAGACTCTAATGTCAACACAAAACTAGAGTCAGCAGCATTCTTTTCTCCCCCTCTTTAGTCTAATCTTGACAAAAGGTAATAAGAGAAAAAAACACAAAAAAAAACTTGAAATAAGAACAAGCAAACCCAAAGAAACCAAGAGTAAGTCTAAGTTTCTCCCAAAAAAACACCCCAGGAAACTAAGAGTAAGTCTAAGTTTCTAAAAAACAAAAAGACTCTAACAAGAAGAAAACAGACAAAAAGAAATATATACATAATTACCTCCACACTAGATACACTTGATTAGGAATTTCTCACATATTCCAGAACAAATGTTCCCAGCTAACTTGCTACACAAGATCCATACTGCCACTACCTAGAGCTTAGAGTAGAAGAACCCCGTATTCATCAGCCATCCTGCTCTTGTCTTTATTATGATAGCAATCATGTTTTTCCAGAACATATTACTATAACTAAGATCATATACACCTCCATACCATCAGAACTACCACTTCTGATACTACCAAGTGCCAAGATCTCCTTTTTATTCCCAGACAAATCCATCCCAGATGTTATAACAAAATTTGAACCATTACCTTTTAGAGTCTCACACCCTAAGTAGGTCAGTCAAATTGTCACACATCTGAACTCCATAGAGAAATAAACTCTCAGAAATCAGCAAGGCCTTAACAACCTCTGACATATGATCTTTATAATACCATGGACAATTACAAAGTCTCCCGTCAATGTAATTTGTGCACAGCCTCCTAAAAATGGATAAGTACTCAGTCTCTCGTATGAATATTTATCCTTACAAAATAATCATAGACATGTTTGCTTCATAAATGTTGGCTCTCCTTTGGTTTTAAGATTCCCTAAGAGACACTCATACTTTCCTGGCTGAAAACAAGGATACATATTGAAATGATGATCCAACCTCAGATTCGACATCACTCTCAAATACTTGTGAATGGTCTATACTATGGCTTTAGAGGAGCCTCCATAGTAATTTGTTCCCAACTCCTTGCTGGGGACACTAGAGTTCACTCACAGCTAATCACTCATTATGATCAGGTCAGCTTCTACCTGCCACAATGTTCTTTGAGATATGAACTTGACCTTTATATTTAAGAATTTAGTTCCAACTTGAATCAGAAATAAACTGAGCCAAGTGGTAGACGACTGATTTTGTCACCAAATAGCATGTCAATCTCGGAATTATTCTGACACAACTGTAGTCGTGAATTGCCAAATCGCCATCCTAATGGTCAGAATCTTCAAGTATCAACCACCCATTATGATGTCAAGACATCATTTAGGACATGAGTAACTTCATATGAAGTTTCGTCATAGCACCCTTTCTAAACACAGATAGCCGAATTGCATAGTAGCTCTAGACAAGAACTAAGTCTCCCGTCAAAGTTCTTAGTCTTAAGCATATGCACCTTCCAGATAAATGCTCAGCTCCCGTCAGAGTATTTATCCTTATGACAAGAGTTTTACCTTCTCAGACAAGGTAGAGCCCTTTGTCCTATCTTGCTCATCTGAGTGAAGTGGATACTTTGCTGACATATCGTCTTTCCAAAATTGTGCTTGGTTTTGAGAATAGCACATCCCAAGCTTTAGCAACAGCAAGGCTTATAGTCACCTTCCTAGGTAGTTCAAATATTAGGAAGACTTGTTTAGCGACCAATATGACCTGCTCTAGTTTTCCTTCAACAGTCTCATCAGAAAATACCTTCATGAGGAAACTTGAGAGATCATCCTCAAGTATCTTTGGCACCTTCACTGAGTTGGTTGAAGTAGCCTTGAACAACTGTCATCATCGCGGAACACCCAGGCTTACATCAGATACCATGCAGCGGAACGACACATCTCATTATCTACTCAGTAGTCTTCAGCCCTTGCATAGACATACCATTCCAAGAATACCAAGTTAGGTTAGAAAATAAATCAAACACTAACAGAGTAAGGCTACCCCCTTCCTTACACAACATAGTCCATCCTCCTCTTCAAGGGACCGTGTATCAATACCTTGATCTAACCAGAAAGTGTCTTCCCAGGATCTCATCCAGAGATAGAACAGGATGCCTTCTCTGATACCAATTTAAATTATGGTGTAAGTCAGACTTCAGATCTCACACAGGATGCTAAGACATCTGATACAACATTCAGGCAGCAAGGTATAGACGTAGTAATAAGAAAAACAATAAACAACACAAGAA
The DNA here is from genome assembly GCF_029867415.1 of Vicia villosa. NCBI lineage: Eukaryota > Viridiplantae > Streptophyta > Magnoliopsida > Fabales > Fabaceae > Vicia > Vicia villosa. The sequence goes on along the minus strand of NC_081184.1, from coordinate 75,337,108 downwards.
TTGTTAACCCATTTTGGTGAAATCACACCTACTATGAGGGCATACCAAGCCAGGAAGAAGATTCACTATCAGTAGTACTATTTTATGTAAACAACCTCCGGTTTACAGGTAAACAACCTCCGGTCTACCTAGTCCCTACCCAATGACATCTTTATCTTAGAATCCCCTATCTAAGACATGAGAACCTCTGCTCACTCCCAACCATCCCAATGGTGTTGTACAGTTTCCAGTCCCAAGAACTATATCAACGATTTAATATCCCTCTCTCCTTCTATTGTTTTCATTCTTCAGATTCCTATCTGGAAGTTGCTTCAAAGCTTCCTTCAAGAACAATATTCCTCTTGCCTACAGGCTTTGAGGATCACATAGGTAACCTTCCCACAGGCCGAGAGGTTTACCTTGCCTAGCCCTAGTGATTACATCATTTCTATTCTCGACTGGCCTAAATTTCTAGGTTACGATGCTTCTATTTATAACTTATACCCAACTGGATTTGGGCTTCTAATTGCAGCATAATTGCTGTTACAAATCAGTAACAACTACTGCTAAAAAATAGGTCTTCAATCACATCTTTCTAAATTGCATCCAATTATAGAAAGTCTTTATTCTTCAATATTCTTCTTGATTCTTTCGACCTTTAAATTTATGCCTTTCAAAGATTTCATAATATTCTCTGAATATTCTGCATTATTCAAAACAGACTGAATCTTCCAACTCAGCAGGCATGATGTCTGCGCTTCTTCAAACGACACGTTGTTCCAGATGTTGAAGATCTTCAACTCAACATGTTATGACATCTTGTAGGACATCTTTTGTACCTGTTCAATAGAAAATATGTCCTATCTTTTCTTTCATATTATTTGTTTTACAAAAATCTTACAATCATAAAATACAGAAACAACAGCTCTTACTGTAATAGACTTGGCCACCTAGAGCCTTTTTGCTTTCAGAAATTGAGAAGTTAAAAATTTGATAACCCTAGACCTCTTAGAACTTCACATGCACTAGGACCCAAGAAAGTTTGGGTACCAAAGGTGAAAACCTAATGTGTTTTTGCAAGGATGCTTTGCAAATATAATGAAGCGGTAGTGTATATTAAATGAAGATGTTCAAAGATAAGTTTTTACCTTAGAGTATACAATAGAGTTTGATTGTGCTAATGTTTGTTATGCAAGGATGTTCACTAATGGTGTATATCAACGATTCTGATCAAAAAGAGTGTTCATTGAGGATGTTCTCAACATTTATGATTATTGATGATCTACTGAACTCTTAGTAGGTTAAGAAGATAAGTCTGTTATGGACTCATCTATCTCATGTATTTAACCAACTCTCGTATCCAATGATTCATAGAGAAGGATGTGTGAAATTATGTTGTCGTTCTCTCGAAAGGGGGAGGTTTTATCAGGGTTACTTGTGCTTAAGGTAGTACATTTTTTAAAGGTTGAATAATTATAAAACTATAATTAATCCTTTAAATATGTGCTTTATTAATTTCTCATCGATTTAAATTTATTATTTCAAAAAAATGGTTTAGGTTTAAGTACTCTTGAAGAAAGGGGTGAAAAAAGCATGGGTACCAAGGAAAAAATCAACCTAAGGTCCAAAGAGTAAGTATAAAGCCTAAAAATGCACTAAATAATTTGACTCAAGGCCTAATCGATTAAAGAAGTTCAAATTTCAAATTTCAAATTCGACACACTAAATAATCGATTAGGGATAGATGATAATTGATTAGAACATTAAACATCAAAATAGCGACTAGTTTCCATTGTTAACCTATATGAATTCAATAATCTAATTGATTAGAACCCCCCTTCTAATTGATTAAATAGTGGCTATTAAAATTAGTTTTATTCCTTTCAATTTACATATTATTCCATCATCTTTTGTATGCATTTTCTTAGTGTTTTTAGAGCAAATGTCTTCATCTCTTAATCATCTCTACATTGGCACTCGAAAGAGCTTGCACCACCAATTCATCATCCTACTACCACTCTAAAACCTTATTAAACCAAGAACACAAAACCAACTACAACCGATACTATGCGAATAAGTAAATATTTTAATCTCGCTACTTGGATGAGAAACTCTTTAAAGAGTGCAACTTTATTGAAGCTTTCATAATGGCGGGTTTAAGGAACATCATCTTTGAAGTCTTGAAGAGTTCGTACAAGTTTTTAACCTTTCTTATAATAATTATGAGTATGTTGAAAGTGAAGGTAATTATTTTGATTCTAATCTTGTTATTGTTTCCATTTTGACTGATGAGTTCTCCATCATCTCACTCCTTTCATCATTGGCTTAATACACTAGAATATTTTATTAATTCACTATACGATGAAGCATGTTCTCTTCCCAAGAAAGAGCAACTAGAGCCACATAAACAAATTAGATATATCTACAATTTTGTTTTTGGCTAATAGAGAAAAATTGGATTGATGCAGTGATCATCCTATGATGGATATGAATAACACACTTTTACCATATAACAAACTAATTACGAAAATCTTTTCATAATCTAGCTACGATTTAGATGAGGAAGAATCAGAGATTAAATGATTAAAAATAGGAAAAAGCACTTTAATCCAAATGAGGTTCATAATTGAAAATAAGGAAATTATTTTACTGCCTCCTAAATCACCACCGAGAGTACGACAACAAGTAGATAACACAGGCCTCCCTCCTTCTCAGTTTGGCTTATAGACTAACACTTGAAGTTTTGTTGGTTGTTTGGTATGAATACTAACAACTTCATTTCTTAGTTCGTTGTTTGGTTGAAAGTTATCCTAAAATATCATTTCATATTGGATACTCTCAAGATCAATTCTTAGGGCAGGTCAATTTTTTAAGATTGAACCTCTAAAAAATCCCGGTGTTATTCTCTTTTCCCTTAACTCTTTTACTTTTTCATATCCTTTTATTTTATTTACTTTATATTTCTGCTGCTTACTCAGACTTTTTGATGAAATGTTTTTAAACTATTATTCTAAAAATGATTTTGTTTTAAACTATCATATTTCGAACATCCGAAATCCCGCCTTCTTGTGTATGGAGTCACGTGTTCAACAAGAGCTCCTTATTTGAAGCTTAGATTTTCATAGACTATCTTGATTAATCTTAGATGCATAAGCTCTGGATTTTTGAAGAAGGAATCCTTGAGCAAGGCTAGACATAGATTTGTGTAGAATTCAAAGATTCTGAAATACTTTGCATATAGATATGCATCTTTGAAAATGGCAGTTGAGATATAATTTTCATGAAAAATTTCTTGAGATTTAGATGAGAATTTCTTAGACGAATAGCCATTTGAAGAAGGATTTTGAGCAAAAAACTTCTTCATTGATGGCATAGTAATGATGATAATAGTAACAAGAAGTAGATATACGAAGGAAAACAAGAGAAAGAAATTTTTTTGGATGAGTATAAGAGAGAAAAGAGTGTACCTTATTATATCAATCTTAACAAATATTGTGAATTTGACTTGGGCAAAAAGATTCATGGATGATCAGTGATATTTTTAAAAAAAAAAAATCATTGATTTGAAATAGTTGTTAAAGTTATCTCCTAATTAAACAATTAAGTATTCCCATAATCAATTAAATCACAATGATAATTGATTATTGTATTGTATTAACTTTGAACCAACAGCGATTTGTCACCGAGATTTGTTGCGTATTTGAACTTTAATTAATTTGATTTGGTTTTGAGGTGCTAGATCATAGAAAAAAAATCAACCGATTGCCACTTTATATTTAATAGATTAAGATGTGATTTTTCAGACACTTTGGTTTGCTTAGGCTTAAGATAGCTTTGTGCCTATATTTTGATTTTTGGCACCTCCTCCTTTTTATGCATCATACCCCCTTTACTAAAACTTTATATTTCAATCAAAAGGTTAGTAGAAAAGTAAATAAAAAGACTAAACATTACTTTATCACTTGTTAAAGGAATAGCAGGAGCTTTCTGAGTTTATTTTTAACCAAGTGATTTACTTTAAATCACAAAAAACCTTTAGAAGAGATCTCTTCCCCTTGACAAATTTGAACCAAACTTAATTCTCTATCTTTTTGCATCTCTTTGAATCGTTTGATAAGAGAGGAAAACTTTAAAAGGCATTTCTTTCTTTGAGATCCCTTCAAGAAAACGTTTACCTAAAAATCCACTTCCAAAATATTATTTTAAACTAGTAACAAACCCGTACATTCGCACGAGTTCTGGTACGTGACGTGCATTTGTTTCAAATGTATATTTTTTATTAGAAAAATATTTGGTACCTGTGAAAAAATAATAATTGAATGTATAGAAAAATGGCTGCTACCTGTGAAAAAATAATAATTGAATGTATAGAAAAATGTCTGGTACCTGTGAAAAAAATAATAATTGAATGCATAGAAAACATTTCGGTACTTGTGAAAAAATAATAATTGAATTTTTAGAAAAATGTATGGTACCCGTAAAAAAATAATAATTGAATGTTTAAAAAAAATGTCTGGTACCCGTGAAAAAATAATTATTGAATATATAGAAAAATATATGGTACCCGTGAAAAAATAATAATTGAATGTTTAGAAAAGTGACTAGTACCCGTGAAAAAATAATAATTGATTATATAGAAAAATGTTCGGTATCCGTGAAAAAAATAATAATTGAATGTTTAGAAAAATGTCTGGTACCCGTGAAAAAATAATAATTGAATATATAGAAAAATGTCCGATACCCGTGAAAACAAAATTGAATGTTTAGAAAAATATCTGGTACCCGTGAAAAAATAATATTTTTTTAGATCTAAATAGTAAAAAGTAGGTATAGTAGGAGAAGAAAAAGCAGCATTCATTGGAACATTAGAATGTTGGAAGAGTTGTTTATAGGTGAAGCCACATGGCAGCACGAAATAGCAGCAGGGGCAATTTGGAACTTTCCAGACCAACTTATTTTCTTATATTGTAGATAGTAACAAAGCCGTGCGTTCGCACAGGTTCTGATATGTGATGCGCATTTGTTTTAGATGTATTTTTTTTAATAGAAAAATGTCTGGTACCCGTAAAAAAAAATTGAATGTATAATTAATAAAAAAAATATTTTGATCAGTAACTTCATGTTCCCGTTAATAATTAATATTTTGATCAATAACTTCATGTTTCTGTGTATAAATATTATTTTTGTTTATGTATCGTTATCAAAAATATTTGAATCAATAGTTAAACTTTTCAAATTGTAATTCTTCAAAAGATATCTTTAAATATATAATTTATTCGTAGTTATCACCTTTCTAAAATTGTATAGATTTTATAAAATACCCAAAATCAATTGTTATCATATTTTTAAAACTTACAAAATCTATTGCAGACTAACTCAATAATAAAAATACAGAAATTAAATTATTGGAGTTTGATACAACAACGTGGAATTCTCAAGAATGTCACTTTTGCAATATATGACATTCTTGAGAAACTACCTAGTTATATCTCTACTTAAATTAATTAAATTACCTCACCAACAACTGTTAAGGAAGTTCCAACTGGAAGTACCCGTTCAATTCTCTTAACTCCAAGCATCTCAAAATGTAAAATCTTCTTTTTCTTCATTCTAACCAAAACACACACAAAATCAGCATCTTCCATAACAAATAAATGTGATCAAAATCAATACTAAAAAAGAAAAGTAAATAAATATAATCCTAAAATATTACTTATTAATTTAACTTTAACTATGATGACAAAAAATATCAAAATTAAAAAATAAAAAAGAAACCACATGAACAAAACAAATACTTTTTATTGCATTTTCTTTATCCTTGAGTTAAGAATGGTTGATGTAAGAAATAGGTTAAAGTTTCCATTTCTATATCTCTGAATGTTAGACAACTTCTTTAACACACACAAAAGGAAATTTGGAAAAGGTTGAATTTTTATGTCAAATATCACCATAACCAACATTCAGAACGTCTTCTTTGACACAAGAACATGGAAAGTGTAAAAGGTTAAATTTTTATCTTAAAAAGGTCGTAAACGACATTGAAAACGATATGCAAGAGATATAAAGTTAAAATGCTCACCCTTTGATGTTGTTGTTGACAAACCACTTGAATAACTTGTTAAACCACTTGAACAACCTGAAAAAGAAATACAGAAAAACATCAATCCTTCAAATTTTTCAAATCTTATATTATTTCACAGATCTGAAAAATATCATCGGTTTTTTTACAGATCTAAAAAACATCACTGATTTTGCAGATCTAAAATATCACTAATAAAAAATTTAAAGTAAGAATAAAATCTAAAATCTTATATGAACAAAAGATTGAGGTGTTCAAAACGATTCAGCAATAATAAATAAAGGAAACTAAAGTTTGAAGATTTAAAGAAACAATTGAGATTCATCATTGTTGTTGTAAAATGCAGAAAATGAAGAGGACATAGTGGGGAAAGAAAGCAGTGGAAGAAAGAAGAGGTAGAGGAAGAGAGAAGAAAGAATAAGAGGAAGAGAGAGAAATGAAAAGACTTGAGTTTGAGTAGGGGAAACACTATATTTGTGTTTCCAAGAAAGATAGAAATAATATTTGGAAAAGTTTTGACTTTGTTGAAAGGAAAGAATCTCATACGTGCTAGCATAAGAAGTAGAAAAGGAAATCAAATAAGCTATCCACGTGGCCCGTTTAAGAAGCAAAGGGGCGGAAATGTAATTTCCAGATCATTAAAATTTCTTATATTGTAGATACTAAGCTTAAATTCATTTTTTATCCTCAATTTTGATGTTTTTTAAACTTTTAGTCATCTCATTTCAAAATTCAGCTTTTTGATCCCTCAATTTTATTTTCTTTAGAATTTGGTTGGGGTCTTTCCATTTTTATAGATGTGGCAAGGTATTATGTTTAAATGAAAAGCATTACATTTACATCAATTTCAAATTTTCAAAAACATGTATACCACGTTGATATATTTACCATCATTATACATTAACACATTGCATAAAAAATGTTAATCTCAGCACAAGCTGAAAGTTTCTGAGAATATATTTTTATGCTTTGTAATAAAATTTACACTTGTTACATGGTATAGCTAATCCAACAAAATTACATTTAAACTCCACATCAAAAAACATAATACATCAATTCTAAGGAGAATGAAAATAAACACCAACTCTACACTTACACAATTTCAAAATAAAACATCAGCTACATCAACTCCACTTCTCAAAGAATAATACCTATTTTTTGAATCGTCAATCATCCATGTAATACAATATGACAATATCAGAAAGGTTATTTTCTTTAACAACTTCATTTTCCGGTTTGCAAGAGAAAATAACTAATTGAAACCAATAACTCAAGATAAAAAGTGTTATTAATAATCATAAACAACCTTTTTGTATTGACAAACTCACCGCTTCTTTTCAGATGAATGAATCACCAGTTTCTTTTTAAAACATGTACAAAGCAAAAAGCACACATAAAAAACAAATAAGAAGCTGTTCAGTTCCTTGTTTAGTATGCATGATAACAAGTGCATAACTATTTTTCTTTCTCCCTTTCATCTATTTATGTACCTATTACAATATATGCAGCTCCTTGTTTACATGCAAAAAAAAAAAAACAGAGCTCAAATAGTATTCCATGCCTGCTAATGGTTGGATTATTCACATATGCAACATCCCACAAAATAACTATGGACAATAAAGAGTTAGAAGGTACATTAATCTCCATTGTTTAATCATACACAACATTGATGATCTGCAACATATTGACTGGATCTTCAGGCGGCAAGAATTGGAATTAAATTAGTTAGAGTAATATCAAGAAAGGAGGCTCAAGGATCTTTAAGTGCTCCATTTCTAGGTTGGTATAGGAAGGAAAAACAAGAACATGATAGGGTTGCATGAAGAAATAAACAATTTTGTTTATTGAGTAACCAATAAAGTCCCACGTCATTTTATTTAGAAATTGAATTAGTGTTTATAAACTCCAATATATATTTTAGATGTAATATAAAAGCATGAGAGTGACTAATGTCATTAGCCCCAAATTTCCATGGCACTGGGATGGTTTCCTGATCGGTCACCATTTCTATTAAGTTTATGTCGTTTATCCGGAAAAAATTCATCATTTCGGTAACACATTCGGTTATTTTATTGCTTTTATGTTAAGTTTATCATGTTTATTAATTTATAGTATTGCATAGCATTTTGTTTAAAGTTTATGTCAAAAGAGCATCTTTATGCCTTTGTTTGGTAGTGTTAGTGTTTCAGGTTGATGTGTTTGATCAGAGGAAACAATGGACGCAATTAGGGGACTTTGGAAGGCGGAGAGATGGAAGTTTATGAGGAATTAGGAGGAAAAACACAGGCACCCGTGTGAAAAAACATTGCCCGTGTGGAAAAGCCAAGGGAAAGCACAAAAAGACATCAAGACAGTGGAAAAGCACGGGCACCCGTGTGAAAAAACACTACCCGTGCTTTTGGGCCTGATGCAAAATTCCAAACCACGTGAATCAGAAAATAAACACGGGCACCCGTGTGAAAAAACACGGCACGTGCTTTTGGGTGCAGACAGAAACTTCACTTTTTGATCTATGTTACTCTGTCTTGTATTAAGGGTACTTTGGACTTTTTGCTGACACTGAGACTGATACTGAAGCTACTTAAACGAAGTTTATGTAAGGAAAAGGGTACTTTTTGCATCATACGATAGAAAATCACATAGGAGAGAAGATAGCTTCATCAAGGGTTTCGGAGACGGAGAGATTCAACGGTGGACACCATTGAAGATCAAAGTTCCAAATTATCTTTGTAATGTCTAAATTCTTTACTTTGTCTTTCTTGAATATTATGAGAGGCTAAACCCCCCAATGCTAGGGGGTGGTCCTGATTTGGTTTTGTAATAACGATGAATTTGTGATTTCGTCAATACATTGGTTTATGATTTTCAGTTAAATTATGCAATGTTCTTAATATTCTCTTTATCGGTCAAATAAGGATTAATCTACGGCTAACAATACAGGACTGTAATTGTTAGGGTTTGTGCATAGTTTAATTATAGTTGATATCACCTAGGACTAGGGATACCCCATAATTACCACATAATCTTGATTATATAAAAGCTTGGTTTCAATTTAGGTTCCTAAGGACTTAGAATTTAGATTGGAAGACCAAAGGTTTTCTCACTAAGGACTTAGGAGGAAACACCCTAAGGATGTGGTAACTGAATGTTATGAACTTGTTGAAGAGATCTTAATTCTGAGTGTTGCATGCCAAATCAACCACTCACCCTAGCATATCATATATTTGATAACAAAAATCAATTTATTTTCTAATTATTTTTTCTTTGCAAGGATTTAATCCCCCAAAACCAAAACATTAGTTTTTGCTCAATTGAATCATATTTTACGAATCTGTATTTCCTACGCAGTCCTTGAGATCGACATTCGGGGAATTTCCCCTATTATTACTACAGAGGCAAAAATAGTACACTTGCTATTTTTTTCCGATCAAGTTTTTGGCGCCGTTGCCGGGGACTGCCAAAAGACAGATTTTTAACTTAAGTTCAATTGAGATTTTGTTGCTCTGCGACTAAAATTTTATTTTCTGCACTTTTTATTTTTATTTTTTTCTAATTCTAATATTTGTCTAATCTGTGTATGCGAGGTAAGGCCTCAGCTGAATTTCTTTTTGACGCAGAAATTGAAAGAACTTTGCATACAAGACGTAGACAAGCTCGGTTGGCTAAGTTGGAATCTGAAGAAGAAATTGTTATAGTTTATTTAGGTTCAGGTTCTGAAAGTGAAGAAGAAGTTATGGGCAAGAATCCACCTCCACCTGAGAGGCTTCTCGGAGACTATGGTGCTACGAACACACCAGGTGGTAGACTAACAATTGTCAACCAACCGGTAAATGCGGCCAATTTTCAATTGCATCCGAGCACAATAAATCAGCTGGAACGAAAACCTTTCACCGGAAAGGTTAATGAAGATGCAAACAAGCACCTACAGAGATTTCTTACCATGAGTACGACTTTAAAAATTGAAGGGCATACAGAAGAGGCAAAGAAGCTGAGAATGTTCCCGTTCACCTTGGCCGAAGAAGCAGAAGAGTGGTTATATTCTCTTCCAGCAGGCAGTATCACGTCATGGGAAGAGATGGAAAAGGCTTTCTTGAATGAGTATTTTCTCGCCTCGGTCTTTATAAGGAAGAGGTATGATATTTTGAATTTCAAGCAGCAGGAGGGTGAACTCTTAGGAGATGCTTATAAAAGATTCAAGAGGACCCTAGTAGCATGTCCCACTCACAACATGGACAAAACCGACCAAATGCAGATATTTGTCAATGGGCTGAAAATGAAAACAAAGCAGTTGATCAATACAGCAGCTGGAGGCTCAACAAATTTCACAACAGCCTCCAGAATTATCAAGATCATTGAAGCGATAGCTGCAAATGAGCATTTGGAGTTGTATGACAGGTGTACCAATAAACCTGAAAGAGTTATTGATTTGAAGTTGGAAACCTCAAAAATTCGGGTTGAAGATGCTATAGCTGCAGAGGTAGAAAAGAGATTGAAGGCGATGAATATAGGTACTCAACAGGTTGCTCAAGTCCAACAAGCTCAACCTGTAATCTGTGAAATTTGCCAAGGTCCTCGCCAAACTGTATACTGTGTTGCTACCCCCAAGCAGATTGAAGAAATCAAATTCCTAAGGCAAAACAACTCGTATTCTAACACCTACAATCCAGGGTGGAAGAATCATCCAAATTTTGCGTGGAAAGATAACCAACAACAAGGCCCTCAGAAGGCGGAATGGGAAGTGGCTATCGAGAGATTGGCTGGACAATGCTCTCTGTTTCAAGAAGAAACCAGAAACAACCACAGGAATACCACAGCTTCGATCAAAAATCTGGAAGTTCAAGTGGGTCAAATAGCACAGCATCTCACTCTACAGGCACAAGGTACCTTCCCGAGTGCAACTGTGAAAAATCCGAAAGATCAAGAGAAGATTAATGCTGTTACGACAAGGAGTAAAAAGGTTTTAGAATCGGAAAAAGAAAAGGAGGAAATAGATGACCCTATGGTAATAGAGGTAGATTTGGAAATAAGAGAGAATCCGAAAGAGCCAGAAGTGGTGATACCACCGTTTAAACCAGTTGAAGAAAAAAATAAGAAAGATGCTGAACCGGTGATCAAACTACCTTTCCCTCCCAGAGTGACAAAGAAAAGTTCAAAAGAAAAAGACTTTGAGAAGTTCACTGCCTTGTTCAAAAGTTAGAGGTAAATCTACCTTTCTTCGAAGCACTTGAGCACATGCCCTTGTATAGGAAATTTATGAAGGAGGTGATGGCGAAAAGAGATCACTGGGAGGAGAATCAAAAATTGCAACTGAGAAGTGTGGGATAGTCTCGTCAGAAAGAAAGATACCAATAAAGAGGAAAGACCCTGGAGCGGTGGCGATACCATGCACTATTAAGAATATAACATTTAAAAAGGTACTCCTCGATTCTGGTTCTAGTGTGAGTTTAATGCCTTTGTCCATTTTCAAAAATCTTGAATTAGAAAAGATTAGTGAAAGTAAGACACAGTTAAGGTTCGCGATCACACCGTTAAGAAATCATATGGGGTAGATGAAGATGTACTAGTGGAAGTTGATAAGTTTGTATTCCCTGTTGACTTCCACATCATGGATATTCCGGAAGACGAAGAAACTCCTATCCTTCTTGGGAGGCCATTTTTGTCGACAAGCCGCTGCAACTTCGACATTGAAAAAGGGACACTAACTCTGAGATCTTTTGATGAAGAAGTAACCTTGAAGATGTTAGGAGTTAAGAAACATAGGGCGGTTGTAAATGATCAAACTTCTGGTGGTACGACAGAAAGTGAGGAAAAAGACAAAAGGCCTAAACAGCTCCAAGAAAAAGTTTTAAGCATAGCTTCTCGGGTGGAACCAACGCATATAGCCATCAAATGTTCTAAGAAAAAGAAAGATGAAAAGAAGAATGTGGGAAGTGAATTAAAGAGAAAAGTTGTCCATGCTTTTCATCTTCATGAGTTCATGGTTGCGGAAGTGAAAAGCAACCAGGTTTGGAAGAGGAAATACCCTCCATAATAAAGGGTAATGGACCGTCGAGCCATGCGACGTTAAATGACGCGCTTTGTGGGAGGCAACCCACACTTTTAATAAATAATTTGCCCTTTTGTTTGTTTTATTTCAGGTAATAAAAAGGGGATTTCTCTGGTGAAAGCTTGAAAGCGACAGCTGGAGTTGATGTACCCTATGTGAATCCTTTCCACAGTTAAGCTAAAACATTGAGGTCAATGTTTAGTTCAAGTGTGGGGGGGTTTTCTTGCATTTGCTTTTGTTTCTGTTTTTAATTTTTTTTTTTTAGCATTTCTATTCATCTTTGGTGTACCATTGTGTTACAGAGTGACAGATAGTTGTTGGATGAACCCGAAATTGATAGTTAATGGATGAAAGATACTCCCCATACTTGATCTCCCGAGGCACCCCGGAAGTTGATGCAGCCATGAAATCATAAAATTAAAGGTTGGACGCGATTTGGTAACACCGGACCAAGACGCGATTTGGTACCCGAGTCGGAAAAGAAACCACATGACACGAGGAGGCTTCAGAGCTTGTAAGCATAACCAACATGGTGAGAGTACAAAGGCCAAACACTAAAATATCATCATGAGAGTTCAGTCAGGTATGACCTTATCACTCTGATTTTGCGTATGTTCTTTTTACACAGCACAACATGAGGACACACACTGAGGCATGTTGTTTGTTTAACCCTTAGACTTTCTATCCATCCTTTACTTTATGTTTATCCTTTGTGAAACCCTTTGAGCCTTAGCCTTTTTGTTTGAATTAAACCCTTGTTCATCCGTAACTATACACTTCCTACCCTATTCGGCATGATTGTTGTAAATTATAAAGTGTGCGAAAAGATAAGTTTGGGGTGGTAATACGTAGAGAAAGGGTAAGTGCTTAAAAAAATAAAAATAAAAAGAAAAGAGAAAAGCACTTGCCGTGACTAAAGACCCCAACATGCTCATTGAAAAATTGAGTGAAGAAAAGTCAAAGTTGAATAAAACCCCGAGCTATTAGTTAGGCACAAAAGTGAGAAAAACATCATGAATGCCGAATCCAAACCCCTTTGTTATCCATTTATTTGTCTATCCTACCGTACCTAAGCCCCGTTACAACCCAAAAGACCTCATAAAGTGTGTGGAATCTGTGTGTGTAGTGAAGATAGAATACATTCAAAATTAAGAGTTGATATTGCATACTTTGGTACTGTGAGTGCAAACACTTTAACGCCGAGAGATCTGGTGAGAGTGCGAAAAAGATTGCAGGTAAAGAAGTTCTGTGATGTGAAAGTGTGGTAGATAGTTCGATTCAGGAAGCTAAACGCTTGATCGGGAAGGAAGGAAGCGAATTGCGAAAGACACAGGCTGTGTTGTCGAAAAGAGAAATTTGTGGGTGACCTATGTTTGGTCTCAATACATCACTTGAGGACAAGCAATGAGATAAGTTTGGGGTTGTGATCGGTCACCATTTCTATTAAGTTTCCGTCGTTTATCCGGCAAAAATTCATCATTTCGGTAACACATTCGGTTATTTTATTGCTTTTATGTTAAGTTTATCATGTTTATTAATTTATAGTATTGCATAGCATTTTGTTTAAAGTTTATGTCAAAAGAGCATCTTTATGCCTTTGTTTGGTAGTGTTAGTGTTTCAGGTTGATGTGTTTGATCAGAGGAAATAATGGACGCAATTAGGGGACTTTGGAAGGCGGAGAGATGGAAGTTTATGAGGAATTAGGAGGAAAAACACGGGCACCCGTGTGAAAAAACACTGCCCGTGTGGAAAAGCCAAGGGAAAGCACAGAAAGACATCAAGACAGTGGAAAAGCACGGGCACCCGTGTGAAAAAACACTGCCCGTGCTTTTGGGCCTGATGCAAAATTCCAAACCACGTGAATCAGAAAATAAACACGGGCACCCGTGTGAAAAAACACGGCCCGTGCTTTTGGGTGCGGACAGAAACTTCACTTTTTGATCTATGTTACTCTGTCTTGTATTAAGGGTACTTTGGACTTTTTGCTGACACTGAGACTGATACTGAAGCTACTTAAACGAAGTTTATGTAAGGAAAAGGGGACTTTTTGCATCATACGATAGAAAATCACAGAGGAGAGAAGATAGCTTCATCAAGGGTTTCGGAGACGGAGAGATTCAACGGTGGACACCATTGAAGATCAAAGTTCCAAATTATCTTTGTAATGTCTAAATTCTTTACTTTGTCTTTCTTGAATATTATGAGAGGCTAAACCCCCCAATGCTAGGGGGGTGGTCCTGATTTGGTTTTGTAATAACGATGAATTTGTGATTTCGTCAATACATTGGTTTATGATTTTCAGTTAAATTATGCAATGTTCTTAATATTCTCTTTATCGGTCAAATAAGGATTAATCTACGGCTAACAATACAGGACTGTAATTGTTAGGGTTTGTGCATAGTTTGATTATAGTTGATATCACCTAGGACTAGGGATACCCTATAATTACCATATATTCTTGATTATATAAAAGCTTGGTTTCAATTTAGGTTCCTAAGGACTTAGAATTTAGGTTGGAAGACCAAAGGTTTTCTCACTAAGGACTTAGGAGGAAACACCCTAAGGATGTGGTAACTGAATGTTATGAACTTGTTGAAGAGATCTTAATTCTGAGTGTTGCATGCCAAATCAACCACTCACCCTAGCATCTCATATATTTGATAACAAAAATCAATTTATTTTCTAATTATTTTTTCTTTGCAAGGATTTAATCCCCCAAAACCAAAACATTAGTTTTTGCTCAATTGAATCATATTTTACGAATCTGTATTTCCTACGCAGTCCTTGAGATCGACATTCGGGGAATTTCCCCTATTATTACTACAGAGGCAAAAATAGTACACTTGCTATTTTTTTCCGATCAGTTCCCCTCAAGAAAAGAGTTTATTTTGAACCATAAGCCCAAAAATTAATTTTGAAAATAATTAATTTATTCTTTAAATGTCACGTCTACAAAATCCGAAGGAAACTAAAGCTAAAGTTGAGGGACAAAAAAGTTGGACTCATGTTTTGCGCATTTAAGGCTAAATATCAAGTTATCTTTCTTTGAAAAATCTTTGGACTCATGTTTTGCACAATTTTTCTTTATATGCAATTTAGTCTCTAAAGCTGCAAAGCATCTTTGCAAAATAAATTTGCTTTTTATCTTTGTTACCCTATCTTTTTGGGTCCTTTAATATTAGTGGATTTAGGATGTTTTGATTCAATAGAGATTAATCCATTTGATCATCTAAAATCATGCATTTTGCCAAAACAACGAGGTTCAATGGACTCATGTTTTGCATAACTTTTCTTTATTTGCAATTTAGTCTCTAAAGCTGCAAAGCATCCTTGCAAAATAAATTAACTTTTTATCTTTGTTACTCAATCTTTTTGGGTCCTTTAATGTTAGTGGATTTAAGATGTCTTAATTCAATGGAGATTAATCCATTTGTTCATCTTAAATCATGCATTTTGCCAAAACAATAATATTCAAGATGACCAAGCTTATTAGAGTATAATTGCATTTATAAACAGGACGATTTATTTTCTTCTTAGCATGACATATACTTATAAATGATTTGGAATTACTATTAGGTTGATAACATGATCCAACTATATTATATGAAGCTCTTTGGTAAACTTATTTAGGGTTTCATACAAACTATCAATTTCATTTCTTAATGCATCATATTTTCACATCTATTTGATTTTAAGGTTTTTTTTCTAAATAATTCATTTCATCACTTATCCTATCATTTTCACTTTCGACATCTTTAACATGATTTTGAAATTCTACGGTATTTATTCTTTCAAGTTGGTCATTTCTCTTATTTTGGCCAACACTTAAATCAACTAATTGTTTGTAGGATAGAGTAATTACCTCATCGTCTCCATCATAAATAGCTTTAAAATAAAGGGGACAACTTCTCTACCCATCACAAAAAAATGGGTAGTGTACATTCCACCAATCAGATGACACCATTTAATTTTTATGTATTTAATTATTTATCATATAGAATAATTGTTTGATGTTTTCAATGCATTTTACACTAAAGGTAACCTTACCCACCTTTTTGAGGTGAGTAAATAAAAATTCACCTAAAATAAAAATTTACCTCATCGTCGGACTCTTTTATTGGTTCTTTAGAATGTACTTCATGAGAATCTTCAGATAAGTTTTAGATGAATCTTCGAATGATGACTGAGATGTATCTCTAACTGATTTTTTATATGTCATTATAAACTTCTCATATGATGGAATAAACTCCCCATGTGATTCCTCTAATAGTTCTTTAGAAGATCCTTCATATGTTGTTTTAGTCTTTCCATATGATGTTTTCGGTGACTATATTTCAATTATTTTTTCATGTTCTTCTGATGATGATTCTCAAGACCGGCTCTAGGGGTAGGCCTTGAGAAAACACACGTGAGTGTTTTTAGAGTTTTTAACTCAAAAACTACTTGCAAGTGTTTTTCTCTCTAAAATAGTGTTTTTTCTTTTACTCTCCCATTATCCACTTCTGTGATTTGATTGTCACTAGCTTCTCCCTACTCTCAAATGCAACAAGAACTATCTCTTCATAGTAACACACACTTATACAACCCCACTGGATTGTCACTAATGTAAGACATTTGAAGCCACCAAAATTATTCAAGATTTACACTAAAAATGTCTCACATATTTAAAAATTAACTACATTCTCTTACATACACACACAAAATAATGGAAATGAATTTACTCGAGTCTCAATCTTAACAAGTTTAAACTCCTTAATGGTTCTAAATTAGAGTTACAGTTTTACACTAGAAACCTAAATTACAAACAAACAATTGACAATTTCGATTAAAATGTCGCCCTAGAAGCCTCTAAAATCGTCATGTTTTGGTTACAATTGCGGTTGCAGAATACAATTTTGAACTTATCCATCAACTCAAGCCTTCTTCTCCTTAACTGGTGACATAAACGCAAATCGATAAACCAAAGCAGCAAGAGAAGCTCCAATCAAAGGACATATCCAAAACACATAAAACTGCTCCAAAGTATTATGCTTATCATTCACATAAGCCCAACCAAAAGCATTAGCAGGGTTCAAAGAAGGTCCTGTATAACCAGAACCCAAAACAACCAAAACCAAAGTTGTAACAGAAAGCAAATAAACCTTCAACCAAGGATTCTTAGGACCCCTAAGCATAACTAGTATAATAACGAAGTTATGAGTAAAACTCAAAACTCCTTCAGCTATAGCTCCTGTATGAATATCAACTTTCAAAGAAGGACCTTTCACCATGTGTAGATACTCACTTGGTATGACATGAAGGATTGCTTTGATACCGATAGCTCCGCCGATTGCTTGAGCTGGAAATCTAATGGACATTGATAGGAGAGATGAATCGGGTCTTAGTCCTAATGTGTAGAAGGAAATTGTTGAGGAAGGGTTGAAGCTAGCACCTCCTAAGATTCTTCCTATTAGGGTTATTGTGAGGATGATTATTGTGTTTAGGATGGTTGTGATGAATAGGCCTGGTAGTGAAACTGGTTCCAGATTGAGAAGAAAAGCTGTTTTTGAAGTGAGAATTCTTAGTGTTGAGATGAAGAAAACGAATATTGATGTTAGAATTGCATCTGATATAGCTGATTTAATCACACCCATTTTTTTTCCTTCTTTTTGAAGTTGAAACTTGGAGTAGGAACTCTAACACTCACTTGCTCAGTTTGGATTTGTTGGTGGATAATTAGTGAGGGAAGAGAATTCTATGGATGTAAGTTGAACACGTGTTATTCTCTATCTTGATTCGTGAGTGATGATGAGCCAACACAAATTATAAGGAAGGACATTCTGATTAGTTGGCTTGTGTACTTTGTAGGGTAGCCTTTTGTCTTGTATAAGTACTTCTTTAATATTTTTGAAAAAAAAAAAGAATGGCATGACTGAGATCCTTTATAGTTTACTAGTAGAAGACCCGTGCGTCCGCACGGGTAATTCATATCTTAAGATGAATAATAAATTATCAACGCATAAAAATAAGTTTGAAAACTCGAATGAGAAATATTAAATTAAGATTAATAAAACATAATATAGATATAATGAAATTATATATAGTAGCTATTTTTAAAAAAAATGAAAATACAATAGGCAAAAGGGTATTATGGTGATAGCGACCCCTGAAAGTAGTGAGTTTCAGTGATAAAATTCACATAAGAAAGGTATTATGGTGATAGTGACCCGTAAAAAAAATGAGTTTCATTGATAAAATTCACATAAAAAATGTATTATGGTGATAGTGACTTGTAAAAATAGTTAGTTTCCGTTATAAAATTAACCTAAAAAGTATTATGGTGATAGTGACCCGTAAAAATAGTGAGTTTCAATGATAAAATTCAGTATCTTAGATCGGCTTGGATGTTATTGATATATAATTATTATTATAAAATCATTAATAACTACAAATATTTAAAAATAAATTTGTAGCATATCACCAATATGATAAATTCAATATGATTAATAACCATAAATATTTATAAATATTTTCTTGAATATGATTGATAATAAAAAATTAAGCATGGTGACTTCAATAAAATATATATTGTAGTGATCGTGAACCGTGAAATGAGAAAGTTCATCTCATATTTCTCTTAATCTTTTTCATCTTATACTTCTGATAATTTTTTCATCTCAAAACAATAAAATATTATACTTCTTCGTCAATCCAATATTCATTTATTTTAAATACAAGTGCAACCTCTTAGAGAAAGTTTATTGGTAATTTAAATAATTTAATATAAATGAAAATTGATAATAATTTATTACATATATTAAACTATTATAATAATAATAAAAATAATAATAATAATAATAATAATAATAATAATAATAATAATAATGTAAACAATTGTTGTTGCGTGTATTTAGAAATACTTGATCACCAATTTTAAAAAAATAATTCATCAAATATAAATTAAAACCTTTTTTATAAGCATACAACTTTTTTTTTTAACAAGTATAGGCATACAACTTTACTTCAAAAGTAAAAACATTCTAGAAGTTAATGCACTGCTAAGACCAAATTTTTTTTTTTGGAAGAAGGCCAAATATATTGCATTACCCAATAACAATAAAGAAGAAAAAAAAAAGGTAATTACTGATAGTTATTGTAAATTAATAAGAGTTTATATTGCATTAATAAGATGCCAATCTCGAAAAACTAACAAATATATTGAAATTCAATCTCAGAGTATTTAAACTGATATTTTTAATAATAATATTTAAAGCAGCTAGCATTTAGTATTTTATAAAAATATTTATTAATTTACAGTGTATTTAAATGAGTTACAATATTTTTTAATATGATTATCATTTAAATATCTATTTTCATATGTACAGTGGAAAAATGGAAAAAAATTATGAATCATAATTATTCTTAAAATAAACCTTTTTAATTAACGTCGAAAAATGGAAAAAAAATTATGAATCATAATTATATTATTAATAAATTTGACAGATAATCAGTGATAACCAGCAGCCAAATGATGGATCAGGCCTTTCAGCTATTATGGACCGTTCGATCGATCAAAAGCTTTAAACAATGTCAAGTGGCTTTTCTTTTTTATTTTCAACAAAACACATAAGTTACATATCTATTTCAGTACTTTTAGGTTTCTCTATTTATTATCTTCTTCGATGTTCGGTTCCTCCACCATTTCCGCACTCCACCATTTTTCGCCATTGTCGTGATTGTTCAAGTTGCAATTATCTTCTTTAATTCATTCAGTTACTTATTCTTAGGGTTTGGGTGCAGCTTTCTCAAGGTAAATCTCTTTGATTTCATTTATAATCAACTTCGCGCCATAGCCGCCATCATACAAGTTGCGATTCTCTTTTTTTCTAGTCTGTTAGGCTTCTTGTTCTTAGGGTTTTTGCGGAACTTTCTCACTCAAGACAAAATCTCTGATTTTAAATTTGCTGCTTTGTTTTTATTTTACACAATTTAGTTTACATATTGATTACACTCATTATCCGATTACTCATTATCTTTAATATTTAGCAGATGGATGCAACTATGTTCAATTGAAGGAAGTTTCATCATATTTGAAGAAGGTTGTGAATGGTCTGCGTCTCAATTGATTATCATGTATCACCCTGGTCAAACTGAAAATGGCTATTCCCATGTTCTTAACTACCCAAGATCGACAAGAAAATACAAAAATGGATCCAGACAATTCTGCAAAAATGGAGGATGAAGACGCAAAATTAGTTCATTAGATTTGTAAAGTTAGTTTATCAAGACTGTACCCCTGCAAAATTAGTTTCAAAAAACATTGTGTTCAAAATACTGTCATGAAACACTAAACAATTTCTGCATTTTAACTTCATGTACTGACATAAGTAACACAAAAAAACACTAAACAATTAGTACATGTACTTATATACAATTAATTCAGTGTCTTACACTATTGTCAATTTACTGTAAAGTTAGGAATGAATGGAACTAAGATAAATATTTTCAATTTGGAACTAAGTAACTTAATAATGATTGACAGTGTAACATGTAATGTCTACCAAGCAACAAAAGCATTACTTGATTGATGAATTATTTTCTAATTCAACGAAAAGATTGGGATTCTATCAACATACCGGTTGTTACTAATAGTCGAGATTTATTGCAGGACATTTATTAACTCCAAAAGTTTTTTGCACTAAAATCATGAACCATGAGAATGTACGTTTATATAGGAATACATTGTTTACAAGATTGAAATTGCAATAGTCTTGAACTGAAAGCTGAAATCCGCAAATTACTTTATTACAACATACTCTACAAGCAGTAAAGTTTTACCATCTCCTATTATTTCTCCTACTCTGCTGAACCATCAGTGCTTTGATCAACAGTCTTAACCTTTCCCAACATAATACCAAGCTGCACAAAATAGTATCAAATAATCAGTTCAAGGTGAAAACCAGTTCCAATAATTAAAGAAAATTCAAAATAAACATCTAGCTTTTAGAAACCTTTCCAATGATTAGAAAAGTAATCTTACTTTTCTCAATTGCCCATCCATTGCTCTACCTTTTTGTATATACATGTCTCTAATTTGAAAAGTACTAAGTACTAAATTCAGAACATCATGCAGAGTTAAAAAAAAAATATTAAAAGTCTCATATATAAAAAAACTCTATCTGAAAGTGCGCAACAAATAGAATACAATCAGAAGGAAACAGATAATATACGGACCGTTAAACAAAAAATCAAGGGTGAAATCTAAATTAGAGATATGTACAAAGTGTTGTAAGTAGTTTTCAGTTCAAGTGGCAATGCAATGAGTGTGACGTTCCCTGCATATAAAACCAGTGTTAGTCCGCCAAGCATATTATGCAAAGAATATAGTAGAGTCTTTCACAGTAAAGACGAACAGTAGCAGCATTTGCGCATCGAAGAACTCTTAATCCAATATAACTATTAAAATTATTATCTTTTCTAGTCCTGGAATCACCATAGGATCACCAAAAATCTCCATTATTGGTTGAGCTCCCACAAGACTATAACCTTATTATCTTTTGCAACAATTCCCATTGTCGGTTGATCTCCGACAACACTATAACACCCTGCAATCAATACAATCCCATATTTAATTCAAAATAATGAAACTACAAAACCAATACAGACACATGAGTGTCTGTCTGCACATATCCATTGGACATTGTTTCATCCAATTATCATAACCTACAAAACCAATATCAAAAATCATAGAGAATGCCTGATGTGTTGTTTCTAGATCTCTATAATCTATACTATATATGATGTGGATGGGAAATCTGATGCCAAAGTGCCTACTTGAGAATTTGTTCTCACTATTGATAAAGCATTTTCATCATCAAACTCTTCAATTTCCTGCATCAAAGTAAGGATACGTCAAGTTCTTCAGGTGGTCTAGAGAAAAATGTATGTGGCTTCATGGTAGATTAAATGTCAAATAGCATACCTAAAAAAACCGATCCAAATTTATCTTCGCAAAGAAAGGATACTCATATCTGACATAAAGCAAACAAAACCATGTCTCTTTTCAAATTCAAATTTTAAATTCATGAAAAAATAGTGTATCTAAAGAAGACTTATGATAAAAAAAAAACTATTTTGAAGTGAAAACTCTGAGCATACCTCAATAAAAGCTTATCGTTAACCGGGGACAACGTCGTATATGTATTTCTGTAATATCTCACCACATCATCAAGGGTCAGCTTGCAAATAACATCAATCAACCATATAATTATGTTAATTTCGGAAACAAAAAAGAATTCAATGACAATAGACAAGTGGTAGCAACTCATTCTCTTCTACTTACCCAAGTAGAAAATTCTGAGTCAGCACCTAGGACTTTAAGATCTTCACATAGAATACTTTAAGGGTTTAAGCTAAAATAAGTAAAAGAAAGTTATCAGTAACTAAATTGTCCCACATATACTTGTAAGTTGTAATACATCAATTGAAGTCTTCAAGAAGGAAGAGTACCGTAAGGATTCAATCAAATGCATTAGAGCTAGGCAGCATATAAAACATAAGTATAAGAGGAACTAAACTTGTATTTGAAAAAGTAACTAAACTAAAGAGTATTTAGTATGAATACCTGTTTCTGTCGCATTCAGCTTTCCATAAGATTTACTATAGACATGTAATAACTGCACTGAAGAATCACATTCAGCTCTGCATTGAAAAATTCATACTATCAAACCATGATTTACAAATGCATACACTTAAGAATCAGGTATTAAACTAAGACAAGAGTAGTATGTGGCTGAAACCGTATATTAGCCGGGTAAAAAATGATTTATCAAAATTCAGAATCCAAAATTTTAGAAACAGAAGCACACAACACAGGCAGATAAGGGTATCTAAACTTTGACTTACGTTTTCTGTATCAATTCCTCCAGTCCCCTCTTTAAAGTTGAGTAAGTTTTTGCTATTTTTGGATTCATGAAAAATTACAGATACCCTCCCAACATTAAAAACTCATTTGTTCTATCTCTTCAACTGTGCACTTACTTCATTTCCATAAGCTTTTGGAAACCCTAAAAAAATTCAACCCAAATTGCAATAAAAAGTGAGAGAGGGGAAAGAATAAATCAAACTCACTAACACATGGATCTAGTAAAAATAACAAACAAAAACATGGATCTAGTAAAAATAACCAATATTGAAACAGAAACAGATTCGACAGTTCATGTGAAGAAGATGACAAAGTTCTTCATGGATTTGAGATAAAAATCTAAGCTTTCAATTAAAAATTAAACCAGAACAAAACTTACATTAATGACAATTTGATAAACTTCCCTCTTTTAACTTGAAGCCACGACTTGAGCTCTGCGGCGGACTATAGGGTTACGAGAAGAAAAGAAGAAAAGAGATGAAGAGAGAATGTAGTGTAGATAGAGAGGATACTGCGGGAGAAAGAGGGAGAGAAAGAGACGAGAAAGAGGGGAAAGGGTGAGGGAAAAGTGGGTGGGTGAGAAAGGAGGAAGGTAGGGTTTCGAGAAAGAGGAGGAGAAAGAAAGAGAAAAGTGAGGGAAAATAGGTCTTTTCAAATGAGATGGATGGAGAAAGGAAAACTTGGGAAATATGTGTGCCACTCGGAGGAATGGAGAAATGTGATTGGTGGGAATACATTTTGATTTAGCAAATTACAATAAAGGACTTTTTGAAAGGTAATTATTTTTGTCATTAGGGATAATTTAGGGTTTTTGGTGGTATGTTTCATTCTTAGTTAGGTAGTTGATTAGATGGAGTTACTATTTGCTTTTCGTATGTTGAGATTTTTGTGAAGAGATCTCATTGGGGAGCATGGGAAGGGGGAGAAAGTCCCTCTCAAATGATTTTGAGACATGGATCAGACACCATGCTCTTAAAAGAATTCTGTCTCTCATAATAAATTATTTTAAGAGTGTAAGAGATGCCAAATTTGATATCTTAATTAAGTTGGTACTCTAAAATCATCAGTTAATATTATTCAAATTTAAAAGAAAAGGAAAATAAACATGCGAATAAAATCAAAGTCATTAATAAGGCGTTACATTAGTGTAATATAACGTAATATTGTACATAATGTAATATTTTGTATGTTTGGAAGTCAAATAGGAAATTTTGTATGATTAAATAAAATGTCGGATGAATGGAGAAAAAACTCTTTAGTTCCAATCTATTAAAACAAGAGAGATATATAAATTTGAGAAAATTATAAGTGAATTAAACTTATAAATCATACTGGAAAAAATGATTGAATAAAGACTAAGACTAAAACTCAGAAAGTTTTAGGATTTGAAACAAAGGCGGATAATTATATCCTCATAACCGTGCACATGAATTCAAGCGTATGGGTAAAATAGACAACACTAATTTATTTTTAATGTGTATTTTACTCACCAGATCAAATGTTACTCCCTCCGTCTCATAATGAGTGACCCAATTGGAATAATTTAGTGTCCCAAAATGAATGACCCATTTCAATTTTCAATAAATATTTTCCTATTCTACCATCTAATTAATTAAACTTTCACAATTTCCAATATATGATTAGGGGTGCTATGGTAAAAATGATATTCTCTCTTATTTTTTTACACTTTTCTTAATATGTGTGAAATGGTGGGCTGGATCACTCATTGTGGGACGGAGAGAGTATATGGGTAAAATTCATCATTGTCCGAATCATGATTTATAAAGCCAATGCAAATCTTCCTCTCGTCTACACATCTTTGATTTATACTATCCTTGAGAAAAAATTTATCACTCATACTTAGTCTGAGCCCCAAAGCACTTTAATGATCATGTTGTGAGTCAGATGTGTTATTATCAAAATGATAAAGATGTCTATTTCTATTAAGATAAGTACTCCCTCCGTCCCATAATGAGTGACTCATATGGAATAAAATGATGTCCTAAAATAAATGATCCATTTCAATTTTCAATGCACTTTTTCCAATTTTACTCTCTAATTATTAAAAGTTTCACCATTCTCAATAAATGATAAGGGTGTTATAGTAAAAATGACATTTTCTCTCTTACTTTTATACCATTTTCTTAATCGGTGTGAAATGATGTGTTGGGTCACTCATTATGGGACGGAGGGAGTATGATAAAGTTTTGGGATTAGTGTCGTGGAAGGCGTCTTATGCGTGAATTGACCCCTACAGTCAAAGTTTATTATTTGCAGTCCCTACAGTCAAAGTTTATTATTTGCAGTTGTGTCGGTCAAATTATTGTTTATGTGTAAACAAGGGAAGAGCGTAAGATATCTTGGGAGGAGAAGCGAATTGCAAAAAAAAAAAAGGTGCTCGAGAGCTTAACTTAATGTTTGTTACGCTCCTCCCTTTTCTATAGTAGTATTTGTTAAAGGAAGACAAGTTTATGAAATACATTAATGTTTACGCACTTTAGTGTTAAATGCAAAGAGAGCTTAACTTAAGAGCTTAAATGCATAATTCAAAGTGAAATTGAAAATTGGCACTTTAAGCTGATGCATAGTTAAAAGTGAAATTTGAAAATTGGCACTTTAAGCTTGATTTGAATCAAGGATTTATCTAATTCGAGTCAAATGATTCAAATCAAACATGTTAATTCTGATTTTTATCATTTTGATTGAAGTCTCTCAGTGTATTTTCAGCTCTGATAACAATTATTCAAACTGTACCGTTTTTTAAAGCAGTTTACTGAATATCAACTGAATATATTGGTTCTAGCCTTTTATGAGGTTCGCCTCCTTTTTGTCTTCCGAAGATAAGGAAATAAAAAGCAAGTAATCTGGTCATGCCAAATCTAGTTGTAATCAAGCCAGAAGAAACTTTTCATTTCAAAATTCTGGATGAAAGTCTACCCCGCAAGCAATGTTGTAGTAATGGCAATCCCTTTGCCCAGCTTTTTTGGTAACTCTTACACCTTATCAATTCCATGACCCTATTTTATCAGTAAACTCACACGTGGGTAGTAAGATGGTGCTCAATACCTGTTTCTTCACAACATATCAAAAATGGTTTTTCTTATATTCCTAGAGTTTATTGTTTTGATATAAGAGAGACTGATACAAGTATCTAGCATCTATACCACCCAATTTCACGCTTACTCCAATTTCAAGCGCATAAGGTACAGTAATATTTTGAACATCAAATAAAAAACGAAATAGTACTTGATCATTCAAACCATAGCAAATAGCCAATGTGTATGAGCTAAAACCATGTGAACAGAAGCATACAAATACCTGAGCAAACTAAAGTTTCAAGGGCCATTATATACTCAAGACCCATTATTCAATAACAAGTTCAGAAACATGAAAAACCAAAGACCTGTAAGGACTTCCAAATGCTTAGAATCCACCGCGAAGACGCAACACAAGGTGGAGAGTAGACTCTTTCTGAATGTTATAGTCAGCAAGGGTCCTTCCATCCTCCAATTGTTTCCCAGCAAAGATCAACCTCTGCTGATCTGGGGGGATTCCCTCCTTGTCCTGTATTTTCGCCTTCACATTATCGATTGTGTCAGAACTTTCTACCTCCAATGTAATAGTCTTTCCTGTCAAAGTCTTGACAAAGATCTGCATACCTCCTCTCAAACGTAGGACAAGATGAAGGGTTGATTCCTTCTGGATATTGTAATCAGCCAGAGTTCGGCCATCTTCGAGTTGCTTTCCAGCAAAAATCAGCCTTTGCTGGTCTGGGGGAATGCCCTCCTTGTCCTGTATCTTAGCTTTCACATTGTCAATTGTGTCCGAGCTCTCTACCTCCAAAGTAATTGTCTTTCCGGTAAGGGTCTTCACAAAGATCTGCATACCACCCCTCAAACGTAGAACAAGATGAAGGGTGGATTCCTTCTGGATATTGTAATCAGCCAAAGTTCGACCATCTTCAAGTTGTTTTCCAGCAAAGATAAGCCTCTGCTGATCTGGTGGGATACCCTCTTTGTCTTGTATCTTGGCCTTCACATTGTCTATGGTGTCAGAACTCTCCACCTCAAGGGTTATGGTCTTTCCGGTGAGGGTCTTGACAAAGATCTGCATACCACCACGGAGACGGAGCACCAAGTGGAGGGTGGACTCTTTCTGTATGTTGTAATCTGCTAAAGTTCGGCCATCTTCAAGCTGTTTTCCAGCAAAGATAAGCCTCTGCTGATCTGGTGGGATACCTTCTTTGTCTTGAATCTTGGCTTTGACATTGTCAATGGTATCGGAGCTCTCAACCTCAAGGGTGATGGTCTTTCCGGTAAGAGTCTTAACAAAGATCTGCATACCACCACGGAGACGGAGCACCAAATGGAGTGTGGACTCCTTTTGAATGTTGTAATCAGCAAGGGTTCGGCCGTCCTCCAGCTGCTTTCCAGCAAAAATCAAACGCTGCTGGTCTGGTGGAATCCCTTCCTTGTCTTGAATCTTGGCCTTAACATTGTCTATGGTATCTGAACTCTCAACTTCGAGAGTGATGGTCTTTCCAGTGAGCGTCTTAACAAAGATTTGCATCTACATATTACACAAAACAAAACAAAAACAAATGAATCAATCACCAATTCTTCATCATGGCTACAACAAAGTAAAATCACTACAAGTCTGTAACATCAGTCAATATAATCAATTCTATTTACACAACATTTCCAAAACATAATCAACAAAAATTACTATAAATAATCAATAAATCTCAAAACAAGTAACAACCCTGACTACAAAATTACACTTAAATAAATCATTTCAAATCATTATATGAATCCAATTAATATCCATTAATCCAATTAAAGGACTTCAAGAATCATATATCATATAATACATAATACAGATCAGAAAATCAACCTTGATCAACAAAGATTTGCATCTATACAAACAAAAACAAATGAATCAATCAACAACTCTTTATCATGACTACAACAAAGTGAAATCACTACAATTATAACATTAGTCGATATTCATAAAAATTATAATCATTTCTATTTATACAACATTTTAAAACATAATCAATGAAAACTCCTAAATAATCAATAATCGGGGCAACAACCCTAATTACAAAATTACACTTCAATAAATCAATTGAATCAATAACCCTAAACTAATACAATAAAAAGATTTCTAGAAACACAGAATACATAATCAGATCTGAAAATTCAATAAACAGCGTTATCCCAGATCAAAAGATCGATCTTGATCAACAAAAAATCGAACGAATCAAGAAAATTCCACAGATACATCCGCTTGAGTGATTATTGAGAGATTTAGATCATGTAAACAATTCAATTCAGAATAACTTCAATCACGCGATGAAATTCAGATGAAAAACAAAATCGATGGATCGAAATATGGATTTTGAAAATAATAACACAAAACCCTAATAATCGATTGAAAGATAGGTGAGGAAAATATAGGTCATAATTGGGAGAAGATGATGATACCTTGAAACGGTGTTGTTGTGTGCTGGGTAGAACTGAAAACCTCTTTTCTTTGCAACGAAAGGAAATGGATCTGATTTTGTTTGTTTGTAGGTAAGAATTGGGGATTACGGGATTTGGTTTTATATATTTATATATAAAAAAAAAAAATAGGAGAGGAGGTTTCTTTACGGTAACGGCAAGCTATGCCTATCAAAATGTGACACGTGGATAAAGAAAAGAAATAAACAAAAGCATCTCTCTAGAAAAAGCAATGCTTAGCTTGTCTCTAAACGCGGCTGATAAACCGTGTTCGACCTGTCAGGACATACTTGTTTTATGTGCAATTTTTATGTGATGAATCAAGATTTTATATCTGCATTTTCTATTATATTCATTCCATTTTGTTTTTTAGAATTTTTGTAAACACAAATGTTATCAAGAATTTTTGCAACTTAAGTTTCTTATGGGCCTGCTCTTATTATTTTTGCGAAGCAGATCAAAATTTTAGAAAATTTCTTTACCCACCTCCCTATGGGTGGTCACCTCCTGCGAAAAACCAAAACTACCCCTGCTTCGGAAGTTCATTTACGAAAGCGTGTTTTTTTAAAAAAATTGACTTACTTCGGAAGTTCATTTCCGAAACAATTATTTCGGAAGTGAACTTCCGAAATACTGCGATTTCTACAGATTTATCAAAACACTCCCCCTCCCCCAATCATTTACCCTAAATCAAAACAAAAAGTGAGAGAGGCGAAAATTTGTGCAAACAGAATTCCAAAGCTGCATCAAGGCTCCAATCACACTGCTAAACAACATTCAAAAGCCCTCAATCCTAACACTTTGTAAGTTTTGAAATTTTTAGATCTATTATTCAAATGCATGTTATTTAGGGTTTTAATTGCATAAATGATATATGGCTAGGTTGTTAGTAGTATTTAGGTTGTTTAGAAGCATTTTGATTTGGTTTGAAGTTTGGTTTAGGGGTCTGCCATGGAAGTTGCAGAAAATTGCATCGCAGGGGTGTTTCGGAAGTTCATTTCCGAAAACACCTCCATCCCAGTTTTCGGAAATGAACTTCCGAAATATATCAGAAGTTCAAATTTTTTTGTTTTTTATTTTGTCTCGCATATTAATCGATTTCAATTGTTTACAGGAACATGTCTTCTAGAGAGGGCGCTAAGGGAAGAAAGGATTCTTCAAAGAAAGAGGTGAAAGAGGTGAAGGAGGTGAAGAAGGTGAAGGAGGTGAAGGAGAAGAAGAAGGTTTCGACCGACTCTACTTCTCGTTCCCAGGGGGCCCGAGGCCCGGATGCTCAAGCTCAGTCTTCAGGCGTGAGAGTCGTGATAAACGCTGATGGTTCTGAGACTGAGTGGGATGAGGATTGGTATAATTATCTTCATTCGGAGGAGTTCGCTCGCCGGGAAGAATAACGTGTTTTTTTTTGTTTGATGTGTATTTTGTAACGCTCGTCGGGCAGAATAACATGTTTTTGTTTTGTTTGACGTGTTTTGTTTTGTTTTATTCGGATTTCGGATTGTATCGCACAGTGTTTTGTATTGGATTTATCATGTTAATAAAAATAATACGTACTACTGTAAGTAACAAATGACGGAGGAGGTGTAACCGGAGCCGGAACATATGACGGAGGAGGTGGATGTTCGGAGGAAGAAGAACCAGAGGTACGTCCACCGCGAGACAAAGGAGCCAATCATTGTAAGCTATAGTTTATCATTATCATCTGGGGACGTCATTTCTAAAAAATCAAGATTAAAAATAATAAGATTTTTTTCTTGATTTTTTGTAATGACGTCCCCTGATGATAATGATAAATTATAGCTTACATTGATTGGCTCCTTTATCTCGCGGTGGACGTACCTCCGGTTCTTCTTCCTCCGGACATCCACCTCCTCCGTCATATGTTCCGGCCCCGGTTACACCTCCTCCGTCATTTGTTACTCACAGTAGTACACCTTTTGAAATTTGGAAGCCTTTTTTTCTCCCCACCACTCTCTCATCCCCACCTACCTTTGTTCAACAATATGTAACTTTAATTTTATGTAATATTGTCGTTGTAAACTTCACCCGATTAAATAAAGCGAATTGTTGTTGTTTTTCATTTTATTATGTCCAGACATATTTTCGGAGGTTCATTTCCGAATTCCCCAAGGGGGGTGCGTCCAGAAATGAACTTCCGAAACACCACATTTTCTGAAAATGTAACTTTATTTCGGAGATGCATCTCCGAAATGAATATTTTATATTAAAAAAAACACGTTTTCGGAAGTTCATTTCCGAAAACACCTTTTTTAAGAAAAAAAGTACAGTTTCGGAAATGAACTTCCGAAATAAGGGGTATTGTGGTAAATTCACCAGGGGTTGGCAAGAAGGTTACGAGGTGGGTGAAGAAATTTTCAAATTTTAAGTATCTATTCTCGATTATGCATGCCTTGTCACTTTCTGCTTTTTATGGGGCGAACTTAAGCGGGGTGGGCATGCTTATTTGTCACCCGATCTCTAAGAATATAATTGGTTATGAGGAGAATTTGAGAAAGTAATAGATAAGAAAGGGTGGAAGAGGAAAGAAATATGAAAGAAATAAAAAAAATTTAAAATATTACTTTATATAAAAAAAAACTATAAGAGAACCAGTAACAGATAAACATTGATGTTTTTTAAAATACGAGAATGTACTTGAAAATAACATTGACTTAAAAGAAAATAGGGACATAAATGAAAAATTAGTGTCAAAATAATATTTTTCTTCTCTATTTGAAGAGATTGAAAAAAATGGTGGATCCCATTTATTTCTTTTTGTCTTTTAATTCTTTCTCTCTTCTAAATCAAACAAAAAATTAGAATCTTTCATTCAACGTCTCTCACTTTACTCTTTTTTTCATTTCCTATTAAACAAATCAAATCCTAATGAATCACCAAGCTCATTCATAATTTCGAGACTATGGGGTATATTGGATTGAGATTCTAAAATACTATTTTTCTGGCACATACGTCAAGGCCCAATAGAAAGCATTATGAAGGAAAGCATAAGGAACAGGTATGACATCACTCTAGCTCGAAACACCCCATTCACACCTATTGTCAACTCCCCGGTGTTAGATCATATTAGACTGCGATCCTCTCAAGATGTTGGATCAAGTGGAAGTAGTTATCATCACCCTCTATATAAAAGCTTTGCACATGCCAAGATTCAAGGTATTCGACTAATTTTCTCAGTCTGACTACTTTTCACTTATTCACTAACTAGAGCATTGGAGTGCTAACCTTGCAGGTCCATCCCTCTTCGTCATATCAAAAACACATTCAATCACACATGAGTTATATTTTACTTTATTGTTAACTATTGTTGCTTCTTAAACGGAACTGTGGTGTCATTTGTGGGAATTTGGCATTTGCTTCCTAAAGTGAGACTTAGTTGAGTCCCTCAAGAGAGACTTAGTTGAGTCCCTCAGGCGAGACTTAGTTGATTCTCACAAGTAAGACTTAGTTATGTCCCTCATGAAAGACGTAGTTGAGTCCTTCATGCGAAACTTAGTTGAGTCTCTCATGCGAGACTTAATTAAGTCCCTTCGGCGAGATTTAGTTGAGTCCATTAGGCGGGAAAATAATCAGAGTCGCCACTAATATATTTATCTCATCGAAGGAAAGGAATATCAGAACACTTAGCAAAGAATAAGAACAAGGTCTTACGACCAGAGATCAGGGTACGAGAGTCGGTTACGCAAGGGGAAGGTACTAGCACCCCTCGCGTCTGTCGTATTCGACAGTATCCACCTATGTTTGTTTCTATCTAAAGGGTGTATCTATTACTACTTACTTGCTAATGAAATGCATGATCAAGTTAGAGTTTTTTAATAATTATTGTGCTCGCTAGAGTTGCCTTTATGCCTACGTATCCTCTTATGAAGAATCAGAGCGCCGTAGTTCTGCTCAAATATTTTGTTTGTTTTTGTGTTTTTAAGTTGGGCAGTGTTAACGTTCACACTTTTGTATAAGGGATGACCTACGATGTGTTCGAGCGGAAATAACATGCTCTTAAGAAAGCCACGAAGACAAGAAAGGAGAGAGATAATTTAAGTGTTTCAAGTGAATCCCTTAAGAAAGGGAGACTTGATTTACTCTTTGTTGGTGTTTTTTATGATTGGGAACTTCCACTAAGTGATTCCCTTAAGCAAGGGAGACGAGAGCTTCCATTCCCTTTTTATTGTTTTCAACCTTTATTAAGTGCTTTAGGTGTTTTTCTTGGTATTTTTAAAGGGAATTAGTTTGAGTAATTGTTAGATGTTTTAAAGTTGAAAAAGGAAAAGAGATGATAGGGGGAGTAACCTAATATTCTAACCTAATGATTATTGTTTTATGTACAAGGGAATATCTACCTAAAGTGAACATGTTAATGAGATCGATTCTAACAGGAGCATACGAATGATACTAACAAAATAGGCCAAAATATGGCCAAAACTAAGCAACAAAGTTATACAAAAATTTACACAAGCAAACATGGAAATGATACAAAAGAATGGGAAAGTAACCTAAAAAATATTACTATTTTTATGAGTTTTTTATGTATTAAGGGAATCCTAGTTCAAGTCTAAATTGTACTAAAACTTAAATTCTAATAAGCCAAAACTAGTATTTTTATTATGTTTTTTTATTGAGGCAAAACTACCGGTTAATGTCAAAAATTATACTAGCCTAAAGTTTAACCAGAAAATTAAAGCGTTTTTATTTGTATTTTATTATCTAAAAAACTAGAAAGAAATATACTAAAAGGAAAATTAAAACTAATTACGAAACATGGAAACATGGGGGGTTTAAGTTGAATATGGATGTGTTTTAGTAAATAGGAGCAAGGCCCAAGCTGATGGCTCAAGGGTATTTTGTTGTTTCAGATTGTTGGCCAAAAACTGGAAGTGTAGCGATCAGAATTATTAGGCCCAATCCTACAAAAAAAAGGCATCTGCAACAAGAAAAAAACAACCAGGCTCATATAACACAACAAACCGATCCATGGCCCATAACCCAGATTATACTATTATCCATTTTTATTTCCTTTTCATCTTTTATTCAGCATGTGTGTATTTATTATACTATGGTTTATTACATGAAATATAACAAGAAATTATAATTATGCATCAATATGTCACGTTAGTTTAAGTGACTACAAGACAAACCACATGCCCAGACCCAATCATAACACGCCAAATCATCAACCCAATCATTTGAATACAAAAAAAAAAGCTAGCCAATGCCAGCACGCCACGCGCACTCGCCTGAGAAAACAAACAAAAAAAAACACAGACGCGGGGGAGCCACCTCTAGTCGTCTTCTCCGGCCATATCGGCGGCGGAGATCAAGAAATACGCCCAAAAAAATAAACTTCAACATTGTCTAGCTCAGATTTTTGTGCTGAGCCAAAAATACAAGATGATCCATTATAAAATATAACATGAAATTCTAATAGAATTATGAAAAATGTATCTTCAAGGGATCTGCACAGGAGAACATAAGATCTGACGAGGTCTTCAAGCCATCACCACTCCTTAGTCTTCAATCCAAACCTGCTACCAATCAAATACTACTAAACTGCACCTGAAAAAGATAAGGTGATTAGGGTGAGATTACTATATCTTAGTGAGTCCTCCTATCTTACGGGTTCACTCAGTTCTACAGGGAACATGCAATCAAACGGATTCACCGAGAATCCGGGTTTACCTCACGGTCAGGTACATGTACACAACAAGGGCAATATCACCATTGGTAGTCCCATAACTAGCAAATGAGATAGCAACAAATACACAAATAACACATAAGTATGCAGATCCGTACCCGTGTACGAGGAATCCAGGAGTAAGTTACAGCCCGCTCATTAGGCTACGCAGTCCACACCCTCGGCGAGTTACACCCGTACATCGCATCAAGAGACTTGCACATGCGCACCGCAAGACTAATCAGATTCCCTTCCTAAATGGATTCCATCCGATATGAGTTATAGCCATGACATTTCCTAAGTGGCGTCCGACCCCATCATCGTCCATACGCCGATGTGTTAACAGCTAGTAAAAATACACCATCTTGACAATACAAGCCCATCGGGCGAAAACCTAGTAGTCTTGCCTACGTGGCATCACTAGAGGTGAATCGAAGGTAATGTTTCCTACATGGTATTAGCTCTCCACCATACCAAGCACGCAGATGTGTTAACGGCTAGTGGAGAAACACCCTATAAGACCTCCACATGCACATTGCAACGATATCAAGTGTTCTTGCGGTTTACCCCCATAATAGCTTAGGCCTACTCTGATTTAAGAATACAATGAAGTACACAGGATTCGCCTAAACTGGTGACCATGCCAGGTTTTCCCTGTCAGTACTTCTCACACACAAACAAGTCACACAAGCAAAGTGACTCCGAATGTTCAACCGGAACAACAGAAGTCAAAGTATTGATCACAGCAACACACTTACATAAATATAATGTATTTCCATTATCATACCATGTATTCTATCTTACAAGTGTATTAGCCAAGCATAATTATAATAGTCACATACGATCCAACACAATCCTTCATGTTATACATACATTAAGTCCATATATGAATGTAATGAGAATTTATGATACACACATAGAATTACACTCTTTCTACTATGCCTGGGCAAGCCATACACTCGAGGAGGCAATCGATTCCCACCACAGAGCAATTTTACAACACAGGGCTCACTTAGCGATATCCTAGTGGGCTAACTGAAACATATAGCAAAAAGTTCCACTTTCGAAATCTCGCTTAGCGGGCTCGCGATTTCTGCAAAATTATAATAGAGCTCGCTTAGCGACCTGAGTTTGCTTAGCGAGATATCGAATTTGCAGAAAAATGCAGAACATACTAGTTCTGCAATGGGGTGCTCTTACCCCTCCAAATCACCTGCATGTAACGATTCACAATATATCCAGCCAGTATGTATTACATAGAATCAACAATTTGCATATAAACATGTTTATCATCAAGGATTATCACTCAAACCCCAAATCCCAACATAAACCCTTGCATGCAAATTCCCCAAGGTCTCTAACCAAGAACTCACCTTGGTTAAATAGATGTTTAAAGGTTGCTAATTCCGCCATTGATCTTCCAACTTGGCCAAGATTCCTCTCCAAACATTGTCAAATCTGTAACCACCCTTCTACACAAATTCAGCATGAATCATCCATTTCAAACTCGCTTATCTCCCTCATTAAGAACCCCTTGGCACGAAACAATATATCAAATCGAAGGAAATTTCGTGTAAAATCTAGAACTTTGAGAATTACTAGAATCAGATCTACGAGCAGAAAGTTATGACCCGTTAACTGGAGGCTTCTCTTGGAATACAAAAATACTAATGTTGGACATGAGTTCTTCTTTCTCTTCCATGCTTCTAGCTCTCTTTCTTTCCTTTTGTTTTTGCATAAAATCTAAATCGGAAGAATATAATACCTTACCAACAAGTCTTAGGTCCATGCAAGAGAAGATTATTGTCTATTATGCCCTCCAAACCAAATGGTATTTACAACAATGTCACTTAATTCAATTCCAACTAATTTTATTAGTTCTTCTTAAGGCCTCTAATATTATATAATCGTGCTTAGATTAATGTGGTATATTACACTATTTTTTAAATAAAAGAAAAAAATGTAAGACATTGATTTATAATATATGGAAATATATAGAAAAAAGCTTTGACTAACCAAAATCTTTTATTCTGCCCAATTATTATGTTCTCTCTTCTATTATAAATAGGAAAAGAGCTACTAACAATTATCCAGAGGCACAAGTTAATAAGCTATTTATAAAAATATTTTCTTTGAACATGTGCATTCAATGTGTCGAAACTTTAAATATGACTTTATTACATTTAATTATATTTAACTTGTTTTAATTATAGTATCCTTAACATATGCCCTTAGGACACATGTTAGCATGACCCTTATAAATATAATAAAATTATATAATACCAAAAATATTTACTTACCCTAAGTAACTTTGTTTAACACCCATAATTTGTACTCCAAAAAGTAATTTTATCTAATTAATCATTATACCTTAATTATTATTTTCATTTTTTATTATTTTCTCCACTATAATAATACCTAATTATTAGGTTAAGTGTATATTCCAAAAGAAAGCCGTCATATTTCTCTTTCTTTGTTCTAAAATAAACTCTAATTAATTATTACAGTTACGTATCTCTTTTATCTAGGCTGACTCAAATCAATTTTCTAAACTTTACGTGTTCTCCATAAAAACTTTGCTGTCAAAGCATTCAAATAAATAAGTGTTCCCGTAAAAACTCTGTGCATTCAAAGCATTCCAAATAAATACACCCTTCGAACACAATTATAAGCAACAAAAATGGTTTTCACGATTATTAAGAAATTCAATCAAGTTTAGTTAAATTTTTATATTTTTGTGAAACATTAATCAAATTTACTATAATGTCCTGTCTATTAAATTTAAGGGTTAAAATTTTTTTTCGTCCCTATAAATAAACGATTAATTTTAGTCCTTAAAAATTTTTTCTTCAATGGATGGTCCTTTTAAAAAAAAATTCAAGCATTTTTAGTCTGTGCTATTTTTCAAAAATTTAAAAATTATTTAATTATCCTTTAATTTTTAAATTTTTGAATAATTTTTTTTATACATGTTTAGAATACTGTAAAATATTTATTTACCAAATTTTAAAATTTTTTAGAATGACATGAATAAAATATAAGTTTTTTAAATTTAAAAAAATAATGATAAAAGTAATGAAAAATCTTGACTTAAAAATCAAATTGCGAGTTCATTTTTTTCAAGAAACTTTTTAAAACGTTCTTAACATGTCTCCAAAACTATCATTCAAAAATACAATCTGATTTAATAGTAGAGACTAAAACTACGTGCATAATAATTTTGTAGGGACCAACACATGTCATTTGTTTTTATAAGGACTAAAAATAAAAGGGTCATGCTAACATGTGCCCTAAGGGCACATGTTAAGAGCTAAATGTAGAATTTTTTTTAATAAATTGTGCATTGCTTTCATAAAAAGTTCATAATTAATGTATTTATTACATTTTCCAATACTAATTTACTATATATAGGTTTCTTAACATGTGCCCTTGGGGCACATGTTAGCTTTATCCAAAATAAAATTTACTATTTTATAGGGAGCAAAAACATATTTAACCCTAAATTTAATGAAATATTGGAAAATGAAATAGAGGAGTATGTTAAGAATTATAGCATTAAATGATTTAGTAATAATTGACCTTTGCTTATAATAGTGACCAAAAATTGAAGCATTTTTGTTGCTTATAAATGTGTCCAGAGGGTATAAGGTTCAACAACCTGCAACTTTTCAATTCATAAAAACATAAGATTTCAAAATACATTTCCTCTCAAAGAGGATCACCGGTATCTAAAAGGTTATGATTCTCATATCTCTTTTCCGTTTGTAATATCATTCGTTTTCATTCTTGTTTGGTTCATATGTTCATCCAAATATTATCGGTGATGGGTTTTCAAATTTAATTTTTGTCTTATATGAAAAATGGTTTTCACGGGTTTTAAGAAAGTGAATATTTTACGGTAAGAGTTGGTTATTTTGATGTCCATGTTATTTTGTTTTTTGAACACTGCATTTTTATAAATGGGTTATTCGTTATGATGAAAAGGTAATCGCGGAGTCTCATGATTTTTCCACGCATGGGGCTAGCATTTCTTTGACAATTTGTTTTTAAGGAATATTATATTACATTACAAACGAACATTTCTAATACTTGTTCTTGCCATTTAGAGCACTTGTAGAAGGTGTGTATTATTTTATTTCCCTTTTCACCCTCCAATTACATTGCTATGTTTGTTCTGATATTGTGTTTTTAATATTGAGAGTTCTGATAAATGGACATGGCATATTTCTAATTTAATATGGCATAAAATGTTATGATTTTGTAGGAATTGTAACATATTGAATGTTTTTTTATTGAGTATTGTTTCTATTTGCTCTCATGTTTGGTAAGACTGTACAAATTGCATATAATTCTGTCAAGGATAATTAGATTCATAAATAAAGTTATTAAAAGATTCAATGTCAGGTTGTGAAATATCTATATTTCAATTTTATATATGCACCTCATGTGTTTATATTGTGGGTTCTCTCATAAGAATGATGATTTAAAATCTTTGATGCTGATCATCATGGTATTTATTTTTGTTTGTTTTTGTTTTTGTTTTTGTTTTTATAGAATAAATAATTTTAAAAGATGTGTTACTGTTTTTAGCCTTCACTAATCTTCTAAGTGAGGTTAAACTTTATTTTACTTTTCTCATTTATTCTCTGGGATGATTATTGACAGTGAAGTTAAAGGGTTAAGGAAAGTGAAGTAATATATTTCATGAAACAAATTTACTTTGACGACTTATCCCTACACAATGGTTTTTTTTAATAAGCAATTAATTGATAAAGCTCGCACTAGGGTGCAACTCTTAAAAAACCCTTACACAATGGTGATGATGATTATTTAAATGTGTTACCTCATTGACATGATTAGTTTGAATAAAAAGTTATTCTCCATCATGTTTGAGTTTGAACTTATCAAGCAACTTGATGAAGATAATTGTACATTAACACTAAAGTTATGAAATTGATGTTAATTATGCATTAGTTGTCAAGAAAAAGCCATATATATAAAAAAAATCATGCTAACGAGTGTCCCAGGGACACTAGTTAAACATTCTAAATAAAGAAAATATTCAAGGTTCAATGTATTGAATACACAAAATATTCTTTAAAAAGGTAAACATTTAAGTTTTCAATGCATTGAATACATATACTTTAGGTAAAAATATATCTTTTTACTTTATTAAATGATGCTTAACTTACTCATAAAAAAATTAGTATAAATGGAAAAATCCCGAAATACTCCTTTTTAGCCATTGGAATAATGAAACAATATGAAGAAAAAAAATTGAAGTTTTAAATTTGTAACTCAATTTATGCAAACTATTTTCAATAGTTTACATACTGTTTTTTCAATTATGACCATCAAACAACTAATAATTTTAAATGTTAAAAATTATTTCGTGTGAAGTTATTTCATTAATTATTATAATAAATTATTAGGATTTTATAATTTTTGTGTTTAATAGAAATATTTGACTAACTCAGATTTTTGGATTTCAAATTCAATAAAGTCGTAATTTTCTAATTACTTCACTTTCTCAGTTCCAAATTCATAGAAAATCAAAATCAATTATAATAAAATAAATAAACCTTTTATTTTTTTCTAATCCTTAAATAAAACTATGTGACACACTCATTACTAGGGGTGACAAAGCGGGCGGCCCGTCCCGCCCCACCCCGTCATATGTCCGCTAAAAAAGAGCGGGGCGGGCAAATTTGCAAATTGAAATGTGCATAAAAATCTAGACCATCCCGTCAAGATGGCGGATTGGCGGGCGGCGGACTTGCTCGCCTATTTTTTTATTTATTATTTATTCATTTTTTAATAGATTTTTTTACATTTTAATTAGATTTTTCACATAGTTTTTAGAACAATTTTTTATGTAGCATTTTTTAACAAATTTTACTAAAAAATATTGCATATATTCATATATAAATGTAGAAAATAAAACCATCGAGAATTAGAATTAGTAGAATTAACTTAAAAAATAGCGGATTTTGATGGAGCAACGAGTTTTGACGCACGGCGAGCTTTGGCGGAGCGGGCTATGGCGAACGGCGGGTTTTGGCGGGGCGGACTATGACGGACGAAAAGTTTTGGCGGGGCAGACGGCGGGTTTTGGCGGGGCGGACTATGACGGACGAAGAGTTTTGGCGGGGCGGGCAGCGGGTTTTGGCCGGGCGGGCTATGGCGGACGACGGGCTTAAAATAACAACTCAACCCGCCATTTTTTGGAGGGTGCGCGGGTCAACCCGGTAGGCCACGGCCCATTTTGCCACCCCTTGCTCATGACTAGGATAATATTAATTTTATGTTGTTTTATTAAATTTGTTTTGATCTAAATTAGGAAACAAAAAAAGACAATCATTCTAAAATATAATTAATAATTTTAAAATTATAATTTATGACTAAATTTTAATATTATTTTGTACATGCTTTTTAAAACTGATAAATTTGTGATAATAATAATCATTGTCATTTAATGCGTTGAATTTATAATTGAAAATGAAATTAAATGTTTATTTCATTCTTTTGAAGAAATAATTTATTCTAATTTAAGGCTTAATAAAATTAAATATTTGTTTCATTCTTTTGCAAAAATAACTTATTTTAAACTTTTTGGTCGAACTTGTCGTTAGATGTTAATTTCTTTAATTAAAAAGAAATCAAGTATTGCTCCTTAAAATCTAAAACTTGCAATATATATATATATATATATATATATATATATATATATATATATATATATATATATATATATATATATATATATATATATATATATATATATATATATATATATATATATATATATATATATATATATTAGGATTGATGACAAATATGAGATAATTATAAATAATACATAAATTTATTATAAAAATAAAAATTTATTATTCTTTTTTTTATTTTATATATAATTTTAACTATTACTTTATTATATTTATTTATTATTTATAACGATATTGTGCTATCCCTGCGAACACAAAGGTAGATGACTACTGAATTATTTTCTTTATTTTTCTACTGAAATATACATTTTTGACGAGTCGACGCTACTTACTTTGTTAAACTATATTTATTTATTATTTATAACGATATTGTGTGTTCCATGCGAACGCACGCGTATATAATCGATTATATATATATATATATATATATATATATATATATATATATATATATATATATATATATATATATATATATATATATATATATATATATATATATATATATATATATATATATATATATATATATATATATATATATATGGGCATATCACATGAGAATGACATATTTACATGAGAATGTGAGAATGAATCTTAACCAGTGGATTTTAAAATAAATTGTGGAGATTATGAGTGAATCTTTTTTTTCTCTCTCCCGTATCTTGAGATAAATGAAGTAGGAGAGAGAAAAAAAAGATTCACTCATAATCTCCACCATTTATTTTAAAATTCAATGGTTCGGATTCATTCTCACATTCTCATATAAATATGTCATTCTCATATGATATGCCCTATATATATATATATATATATATATATATATATATATATATATATATATATATATATATATATATATATATATATATATATATATATATATATATATATATATATATATATATATATATATATATATATATATATATATATATATATATATATATATCATATATTTTTAACATAATTTCTATGTATATCCGGACAATTATTTCAATTTGATAAATTAAATTAATATTTATATGATAATTATTATTGAAACATTTTTTTCCAATTCGTATATGTTTTTATATACATTTTTTAATAATAATTATTTAATATTTATATTGACTTTGCGCGAATTGTGCTGATACACAGGTCCTTTACTAGTTTTTTAATAAATGAAATAAATTGTCTATCGGTTGTCAAATCAACCAAAAGAAAATGGCAGATGCTTACATTTTTACCTGATTTAATTTCTTTTAAATCGGTTGAAAATTTTAGCGATGAATATGAAAATGAATTATATGAAAATTTTATAAGAAAGAGAGATATGTGCCGATAATATAATATAAAATATTATTATACTATTAATTAATACGGGACGTATATCCTACAAAACCATTTTACTTCTAAAATATTGACATGATATAATTAAATAATAAAATTTTATTGAATGATTGTACAAAACTATTTTACACCAACAATAAACTACTTTTAATCTCAAATTTTAAAATTACCATTGTATTTCATATTCTCGTCGATTACTTATTTAACCATGTGGTATCTTGTTAAAAATATTTTTTATCCTGGTGGTTTTTTGCTTTTTCAACCCCTTAGAAAAAAATATTTGGACCCTTAGTTTACAAGTCTAACTTAATTTTCTTTCACTTATTATTTAGATTTACCATCTCTCTAAATTCTTTCTAACGCTAAACTCTCAAGAATTTTTTGTTCCTTCTAAATATTTTCAATTTTATTTTGTTTTTTAGAATTCATTTTTTTAAAGAATGGTCTTTCAAAAAAATTTCATCCATATTAACGGCAATTTTAGTATTTAGAACCAAAATGTGAATGAAAAATTTTAAAAAGACCATTCATTAAAAAAATATTTTAAAAGACTAAAAACGAAATTTAAAATATTTAAAAAAACCTCTATTATTTAATTATTTATTTTATTAGATTTTGTTCAATTTTTTAATCATTTCAGAATTTTACTATATTTAAGAGTGTTGAGATTTTATTTCTTGATTAATATTTATAAAATACTAACGAAAAGGAGTTATTTAATTTTTTCACTCTTGAATTTTCTAGGAAAAATGAGAAACAATTTATGTATATATATATATATATATATGTTTGACTATATTATAATGATTAACTTTTTTAATTATGAATATTTGAATTAATGTTAAAGTTATTTTATTTGAATTTAATTTATTAATATTTATCTTTTTAATTAAATAATGTTATTAATAATATTAGTTTTATTTATTTATTTAATTTTTTTTAAAGTATTATATTTTTTCTCCATTATTTAATATTATAAAGTTAAATTTTTATTAAAGATAAGAAAAATTTACCTTTAGTAGTTTTTTAAAGTCTATATCAGTTTGACTTTAATAATAATATTAAATGTGTTCTAAAGGAAAATGTCAGAAAATTGCTTTATATATTGAAAGTGTTATATTTGGGTTTGCATATAAATTGTTCTCTAGGTAGGAGAGAAAAACAAAAACTGAAAAATGGGTTATTCCAAACAATGTTGTTCTCTCTTTTCATTGGTATTATTGTTAGTTGCATGTGTAAATGGAGAAGATCCTTATAGGTTTTACACTTGGAAGGTTACATATGGTGATATTTTTCCACTTGGAGTTAAACAACAGGTACTTTATTTTTATTATTCTTCTTATTGATGTTGTTGTTTTGATTTCCTACTTTTATGAAATGAATATATAAACTCATTATGGTATATGAAATTGCAGGGAATATTGATAAATGGACAGTTTCCAGGGCCACAGATTGATTCAGTGACTAATGATAACTTGATTATCAATGTTTTCAATAACTTGGATGAACCTTTCCTCATCTCTTGGTTAGTTTTTGTTTCTTGTTTATTCCATTATTAAAAGCATCATTTGCATAATATTTACAACGACTGGGCCGTCTTTAGTTTTCGGAGATTCTGTGTAGTTTAATTAACTACAGTTTGTTTGGCAAAACAAATAGAGGTTATATTTTGTTGTGGTTTAACTGTGACAAATATTTTATGAGATCTATTTTAGTCAGAGTTTAACCATGTAAAATTTAAGGTTATGTGCGATAATCTATCTTGCACGCCCTCCAGTCAGACTTG
Source organism: Vicia villosa (assembly GCF_029867415.1). Classification (NCBI taxonomy): domain Eukaryota; kingdom Viridiplantae; phylum Streptophyta; class Magnoliopsida; order Fabales; family Fabaceae; genus Vicia; species Vicia villosa. Next base: position 75,293,070 of record NC_081184.1, on the reverse strand, counting down.
ATTTGAAATTGTGTTTGATTTTCTGTTAGGAACGGTGCACTGCAGAGGAGAAATTCATGGCAAGATGGAGTGTATGGTACAAATTGTGCAATCCCTCCAGGAAAAAATTTCACTTATGCTCTTCAAGTAAAAGATCAAATTGGTAGCTATTTCTACTTTCCATCCCTTGGATTACACAAAGCAGCAGGCGGTTACGGCGGTTTCAAAATCGTTAGCCGCCCTTTGATACCGGTGCCTTTTGATCCTCCAGCAGGAGATATCACCATATTAGCAGGAGATTGGTACAAGAGAAGTCATAGAGTAAGTTTCTTCTTTGAATAATTGTTTATAGTCCTCCCTATGCTAGATAAAAAAATTACCAATTAATATGAGTTTATATTTTGCAGGATTTAAAGGCAATTTTAGATAGCGGAAAGGATCTTCCTTTCCCCGACGGACTTATCATCAATGGTGGTAATTCTGCCGTATTCACGGTCGATCAAGGTATACATAAATTTCACTCCATTCGTTTACGTAAACTGAAAATCATTTATCTCACTGACTCTTATGTTTCTCCTTCAAACCGCCTTTTACACCTCATATAGATGATTACTAGCGTCCAGTCGGGCACTGTGTCTGTCGATACGATTTTGTCAACATTACAAAATTTTATGCGATTATTTTAAATAATTCAAGAAACATACTTGATTGTTTACAGGGAAGACATACAGATTCCGGATATCGAATGTGGGGATTAGCACTTCCATAAATTTTAGAATCCAAAACCATAAGATGAAGCTTGTTGAGGTGGAAGGAACTCACACAGTTCAAAACTATTATGATTCACTTGACATTCATTTGGGACAAACTTATTCTGTTTTGGTTACTGCTGATCAACCACCAAAAGATTACTACATTGTTGCCTCATCAAGATTCACCTCACATGTGTTGACTGCTTCATCCATTCTTCATTACAGTAACTCGCACCAGAAAGTTAGCGGTCCTCTTCCGGCCGGACCGCCCCCTGATATCGACTGGTCCCTCCAACAAGCTCAAACTTTTAGGTATTTATTTTTTTATTTCAAAGTTAAATGAAACTTGTTCTACAAGAAAGGACTAAAGTAAGATCGACACTGAAAATTTTAGCAACGTTACATGCTGACATTAACAAATGATTCATTGATTCAGGACGAATCTTACCGCAAGTGGACCAAGACCGAATCCGCAAGGAACATATCATTACGGACAGATAAAAATAACAAGAACAATCAGACTTAAAAATTCTGCTCCAACTATCAATGGAAAACACAGATACGCTGTAAATAGCGCGTCGTTTGTTCCTACGGATACACCGCTTAAACTAGCCGATTACTTCAATATTAAAGGGGTGTTTTCACTTGGAAGTATCCCAGACAAACCCACCGAAGCCCCCGGTTATCTAACGACTTCAGTCATGGCAGCCGATTTTCGCGGTTTTGTAGAAATCGTGTTTGAAAATACCGAAAATCATTTGCAATCATGGCACGTTGATGGACACAGTTATTTTGTAGTAGGGTAAGTTCAATTTAACCTACTTCTTTTTGGTTTGAAAATTTTATACATTTACACATCATGATCAAAATATTAATTTTTTTTCGAACATCAGTTTTCTTTTTACTACGATAATATAAATATCATACTAAATTATAATCCTACAAATTTTCCACTCAAAATTTCCCGCTAAAAATTTATATTATTTAAATTTGCAGAATGAATAAAGGACAATGGTCAGAAGCAAGCAGACGGAGTTACAATCTAAACGACGCAGTTCATCGTTGTTCAGTTCAGGTAATTAATTCAAATTTATTTAAAAGATACCGTTCATCGTTGTTACGATATCGATCTAATATTCATCTTTAATTTGCTACACAGGTGTTTCCAAATGCATGGACTGCAGTGTACATGCCATTGGACAATGTAGGAATGTGGAATGTGAGATCTCAGAATTGGGCTAGGCAGTATTTAGGTCAACAATTTTATCTTAGAGTGTATTCTCCTGAAAGATCAACAAGAGATGAGTACTTGATTCCAAGCAATGCACTCAGATGTGGCAAGGCTGTAGGACATTGAAGTTAGATATAAACTTTTTTTCATTTATACCAACTTAATTAGACATGTTTAGTCTAATAAATTATGAAATAAATTGAGTTGTTCATTTTCAGATCAATGTAAATTGTAATCTGATAACAATAAAAATTGCAAATCGAAATTAAAAAATTAAAATACATACAAAATTGAGAGTGTGTTTGTTTCAACTTACAAAATAAGATTCTTGGGAATATGATATTGGAAATGTAATAATCCCATGTTTGTTTTAAGTTTTTGAAAATTATTCCTGGGTATTTTTTATTCTCAAGAACTTATTTTACACATGATTTCTTCCTGCCTTATTCTCATGTCAAAGGGTGCGAATCCAACATTTTCATGGGAATAAAGTCCAACTAACTCTAACTTCTCGCTAACACTTACATTTAATTTAATTTTTATTTTTTATAATTTTTTAATTAAATTAAATTTATAAACATTCGTTGGAAATTTAACTTTTGGCCAAACACATACATAGGAATCTTTTTTCTAGAAATAATAATCCCGGGAATATAATTTCAAGGAATAAACACACCATGAATATTAGTGTTTTTTTTATTGAGTGTAAGTGCTAAGAAATGATAAAGAGTTGATGAAAAAGATTTAACAACGTTTTTTTGCCTTTTAACATCACTTTAAAGTGTTGTAACAAGTAGTCACACAATAATGCTTTTACTAAGCAATGTTAAGCTTTTTCAGTTCTTATTTGTTTAAAAGGAATGCTAACTAATGCCCTTAGGGTACTCTTTAAGTGGTTAAAATAGTAAGTATTTTTAAAAATGCGTGTATTCAATGCATTAAAAATATATTGGAAATTGAACTTTTGACTTTTGTTAAAAATATTTTCTTTATTTAGTATGCTTAAAGAGTGCCCTGAGGGCACTCGTTAGCGAGACCCTTTGTTTAATTGTCAAACTGCAGTACTTTTATATTAAAAAATGTCGGTTTATTAAAATATATTAATCGTGTTTAGAAAAATATTGTTGATTTTTTTTTTTAAAAAAAAAACAAACATATTTTATATTAGAAAATAATGATGCATTCGTTTATAGGTCAGGATCAAATGATAGTTTGGTGTCAAACACATGACATTTTCACTACTAAAAATACCGAGTTTACCTGTGGAATTTTCTGCAGAAAATAATTTGCAGGTATAACTGCGGAGTTTCTTGCAACTTTATTAAATAAATTAAATTCTTCTACGCAGAAAATTCAGCAGAAATACCTACAGATTTTACTGCGAAAATTATATTTTAAATAAAAAATCAAACTATGTTTCCAAATCTACAGGTAATTTCGCAGGAAAATTTTCTGCGGAATATGTATTATGAAAATTCAAACTACATTACAAAATCCGCAGGTAATTCAGCAGGAAAGTTTCTACGGATTTTACTGCGAATTTCTTTTTGTATTATGTTTTATTATTTTTTTAATTTAAAAAGTAATGTAAAATATTCTTCTTTTAAAATAAAATTTTTTTCAGAAAAGTTTATAGATTTAAATGTTTTCAAAAAGTAATAGTAGTTTTTTTAAATTTGATAAAAGATAGTTTTTTAAATTTAATAAAAGGTAGTTTTTAAATTTAATGTATTCTTTCCAAGAATTCAATTTATATTTTAATAAAAGTATAAAAATTTGAAAAATATTGTATGACCAAAATTTAAATGGTGTAAATATTTTAAAAAAATAAAATTTGACTAAAATGTAGATAGGGGGTACAATTTCATGAAGGAACCAACCACCAAGACACTAAGTTATGTTGATTACTTTCTGAAACTAGTTTTACTACACTTTGGTCATTTGGAAAAAGAAAATCTTCAAATTAAAATGTAAACGTAAAATCTAACCTAATCAGTAATCATTTTCTAAACGCTTATGTTTTTCACTCTATTCATTTGTGAAACGCTTCTCACTTCTTTTGCTTCTCATTTCTGCAATTCTCCGAGTTTCTTCAACCACATTTTTTGACACCAATCAAATTGTGGTAATATTGTTTCTTTCTCATCCTTTTCATTACTGTAGTTCATCATAAAAGCACTTTAATTAATCGATTACTGAATGTGGTTTTATGTCAAGGATTTCATTGTAGTTCAGAAGAAATTTACTAGGAGCAGGAATCCACCGGCTTGTCCTTGTAAGTTGTTGTTGTTCGTAATCGATTCTCGCTTTCAGCTGTTAGCTTGTGTTTTGTTCTGCCATAGCAAAATTGATATGAAGAGAATAATTTATGTTTTGATGTTTTCATGCTAATTATGTTGAAAATAATTGGAAAACTGGTTTTTGTAAACAAGGTGTTTGTTGAAATGCCACAATGAGTTAATTTATGTTGATTTTGAATATAACTTGAGAATATCTATTTGCTTGATAGTGTTAGAATTGCATAGAGTAAATCAATTTTTGAGAAAGTTCTCAACTGAATCTATACTCCTAGCAAGCTTGCTTATATGATGGAATGTCATAGTCCCAGGCTGTTATTTTGAGCTTCTTGAAATCACATTAAATGGATTTTAGGCTTCTCACTGTGCAATTTTGCTTATATCCGTATGCATGGCTTTATTTAAAATCAATTGTCTTTTTAAACAAGAGAAGTGATTGCTTGATGTTAGGGAGTCCAATTCTGAGGTTGTTCTGTTGGTAAGCATGTGATTGCAGGGGATTTGAATTTGGGGACAATGTTCCATTTGGATTTGAGTATCTTATAGATATCTTTTTGTAACTCGGTGGGAGAACTGACTTTTTAAAAATGTTGCGGATAGCAAGAGTCGCCACCGACTTTTATTTTATCCAATTAGGAAAGACAAAAAGAACAGGAAAGACCTTTGAAAGATTTTGAGTTCAGGGGGTAAGTTATACAAAGGGAAGGTGCAAGCACCCTTTGTATCCATGGTTATCCGTGGGCTCTTAATTGCTTAGATCACTTTATTTGTTTGAATTGTTTAAAAGAGTGTCGTGTATGAATTGAAAAGATTTGAATAAGGACTTTAACTTGTAAATAAGTGTAGCCTTTTGGAAATCGTTTTGAAAAGAGGTGTGGAAAGTATTTTGAATTTGTTGTGAGCAAGCAGTTAAGAGCTACCTACCCTAAGATTGCGATCTTTCTTGTTCTTTAAGTCTTTCGTTTGAAAGGGCTATCCATACCATAAGGACGGTAGGTAGTCCTTTCATTGGATGTATCGGGTCATCGAGGGTCGTCGTTTGCCATAAGTCTATCCATACCATAAGAAGGGCAGAAAGTCTTTACGAAAGGACGAAATAGTCATTTGTAGGCAACCAGTATAGATACCTTAGCATTCGGAGGGACTATCACCATTTAATCGAGGGACAAGATCATTTGTACCGAAGGCGACATCGAAGAGACTATGATCTTTAAATCGGAGGGACATGGTGATTTTGAATCGAAGGCAGCAAGCTAAGGTATCCCTACGTTCGAAGGGACTTGACTATTATTCGAAAAGGCAGCAGAAGAGGAGTTACCCTACAGATGGGTGTGTGAATCAATCACGTGATTCAGTTCGAATATCTTATCTTGTATAAGGTGAGTTATGTCCAGTTAATCAATTGTCACTCCCTAAATTACTAACAACACAAAAAATATAAACACAGTTGTAGCAGTAGTTATAAGGTGCGGAAAGTAAAGTGCGGAAAATAAAAGGTCCTAATTACTATTACATCCAAAAATATGTAACCTATACACCTTTTAGAATTTAAATAAATGGATAAACGAGTAATTAAATAAATGACGGGAATTAAACAAACATACGACAAGCATAGAGTATGAGGTGAGAAGAGAAATCGGGAGAAATTAAGAGCAATTAAGTTTCTTGGAGTTTTTTGAGTGCGGACACAATTAATCTAATTATAAATTATATCTAATTCTAAATTAAATTAAACTAATTATATTAACCTAAAAAAACAACTAAATAAAACTATGTTTTTGTTGTTTTTTTCATAATTTTTTAATAGTTAAGCTAAAAAATAATTTAATTAATTAAAAGGAAAACCTAATCCTAATTAATTGTTTTCTAATAACTATCAAGTTAATGCTTAATTAAATTAATTAAAAAACTAATCCTAGTGATTATTTACTAATTCATAGTTAATGTTTAATTTTTATGGTTTTAAAAAAAAGTTAGTTAATAATAAAAAAAACAAATAAAAAAACAAGAGAAAAAAAAGATAGAGTTGAGCCTGGGGGGTGTGATCTGAGAGAGGGATGTGTGGCAAAGAAATCAGCCCAATGTTGAAGAAATAGTCCAGGGCGAACGATCCAGCGCAGTGACGTCTTGGGGGTTCATGTTGGGGAAGCACTCCCGTGCCTTCAGATCTGATGATGGACGGATCCAATTGCAGAAGAGTAGCGATGTATCATGGACCAGCGCAATTGAATGGTACTGAATCTAAAAATAAGAGCAACAAGCAAAACTTATCAAAATAAACATTGGACTCTGGAGATCGATCCCAGGTCCTTTAAGCCATACACACGCCTTGTTCACCAGCTGCACTCTTTGTCTCACTTGTTAAACACACGCCCACAAAATATTAAATATAAAAAACAACATTTAAATGAAACATTCAAACTATAGTCAAAGTGGGGCCAGGATTCTACGCGCCGTCCAATTGAAAAAGGAAAGAGAACTTGAAGCCATTGACCCGCGAATAGGAAGGGCACATGCATGCGGTCAGAGTCCTTGGAACTATTCATCATCTCCTTCCCCAAATTACCTGCGAATTCTGCTTCGCAATTTGCTGCAAGCGCACCTGCGGATTCCTTCAGATCCATATTCATCCATGGCCATGGCCAGAAACCTGCAAAAGCGATTGATCCATGCAAACAAAACAACCCAGATTGGCTAAATAATGTGTTGCGAGTTCAATGGTACAGTTTTTAAGGTTTGAAACAGTCAGGAACTATGAGAACGAAAGCTCCTCTCTCTAAAGCCCTAACAATGGAAAATGAGTGTACCTGCGCCAAAACACAACAATGATTGTTCAAATCGACTTTAAACATGATGATGAGTAGATACAAATGTATAAAATTGATTTTAAAAGCCTGAATCGAAATCGTGAAATTAAAAAATGTTTGCAAACCGTGAATGATTGGTTCGTCTTCTTTCCACGTACTTTGTGCTTGTATCTTGGGTTGGCTCAACTCCTGGAGTCCTCTGGAACTTAATGAAACGATAGGAACTCGTGGGTAGTGGCTATAGAGGGGATTTCGTTATGCCCTAGTTTCTTGATATTTTTGGATATTTGGAGAGCTTCTTGAGGCCAAGGTTTCGTGAATCCTTATGCTGAGAACGTGATACTATATATACCGGAGGATTTAGGGTTATTAAATGGGCTTGGATGTTGAAGCATTGGTGAGATGGAAATTGATTGAAAAATCAAGTGATTTCCTTCTAAATTTGGCACAAACTCTCCTATCTCATGTCAACGAAATTTGGACCTTTTTATGGTACTATTTGGGCCTCCAAATGGCTGAAACCAAAGCCATGTGATTTACCTCAATTATATGTTCATTCTTATTTAATTTATTTTGAATTTTTAATTGGTAAAGTTCGAATAAATATAAATAAAAGTGACAAAAATAAGAAGATGATTTTAGAGATCCTCATATAGGATATAGACATGTTTGAAGTCCAATACTTAGGCCCATTGGTTTAAAAAATCAAAATCCCCCACTTTGTACTAGGTGCGTTTTCTCAAAAATCGCCCAACTTGTGCGAGCCATAACTCTTTCAAATTTTATCATATGGAGATGATATAGGACTTTTTAGAAAGCCCCAGATGTCCTCTACAAGTCACTTTGGAACATATTTTGCATTTGAGGATTTTATCTTGATGATATGCCTCCTGACAAAAAACATCAAAGTTGCATTTGTTGACTTATAAAAAGACCTATAATGTTTTGTCTCATATCTCTTATGCTGAAGCATTTATGGATCTTGGACCCAACATCAAAGTTGTAAAGAATTGAATTTCCTTAAATATAAGCTTTGTTTGGAGAATTTCTGATGATCTATGTGGGAGATATGGTCAGTCAAAGTTGGGTTGACTTTCTTCTAGAAACCCTAATTTAGTAACTTGGAACTTTGTGGATTTCTGATCTTTCCTTGATGAATCATGATCAAACCTTGATCAAATGATGAATGTGACTTCATAATGTTGATGTTGACCAAAAATCAGGAGTTTTGACTGTAATTTGACCATAGTTGACTTTTAGGTTAAACTAGTCGACTGTTGACTTTCTGAGCTTTTAACTGAGCAATCTTGGGAATTAAGGCTTGAAACTTGTCATGGGGTTAATTTGAATCATAAGAGGTCATATGAATCCTACTTGAGACCTTGATTCACTCATCTTCCTTAAGAGATCCAAAATCCTAATTTGAAGGCCTTTGATTAGGAGAGTGTGCACTTAGTCCAACCTTGAGCCTTTGATACTTGAATGAGCTTAACCGTAAAAATATGATAGGAAAATTTTGGGGTATGACAACTTCCCCTGTTCAATCTTCTTATAAATGAGGATGTAGAGCGGTTTGTGTAACACCCGTATAATTTTAATATTAATTTAATTTGGAATATTGGATTAATAATTAGAATTATTAAGGATTTTGTGAAAATAATAGAAAAATAATGGTTTATGGCAATTGGGCCATGTGAGGAAATAGTAAAAGAAGGGGGTGTGATATAGTAATCCTTTTACTAATTTTATTATTATTTTCATAAAACAATTGGATTTGGGAAGAAAGAAAGAACGTGCAAGAACAGAGGTTTGGGAACACGAAGAACGTGAAGGAGAACTGTAGAGGGAGAGACCAAGGATCAAGAACTCTTGTCCAAGCTAAGGGGGACTCTCCATTTAATCTCTTTTATCGTGTTATGGATGATGATATTGATTAGGGATGTTGTTTAGATCAAGAGGTTCCATATTTTGATTTGTGTTACTGTGTTAATCTGTATATTGAAACCTATGATCATGAATCCCTAATGAATTGAGTGGAATTATGTTTGGATCGAATGAAATAGTCATGGATTAATAGACTATGGATGATAGATGATTACCATGTGTTTAGAAGTGCAGAAGTTCTGGTTTTAGATCCAAATCGCAGGTTGTACAGGTGAAATCGCGAAGAAGACGAATGGGTAAGTCGCAGATTCTGAGAACTACTGCCCATTTGCATATGATACGCGTATGGTACGCGTATGGGGAGGGTGGTACGCGTATGGTACGCTCCCCATTGTGCACCAGAATTGCACTTCCTGCTCGTACGCGTATGATACGCGTATGGGATTTGGCTAGTATGCGTATGCTTGCTTGATACGCTTATGTGTATGTTTTCTGTGGAAATATGATTTTGTTCATACGCGTATGATACGCGTATGGTGTGTGTGTTTTGTGTGGAATATTAGTTCTGCTCATACGCGTATAGTACGCGTATGAGGCGTGTTTTTGTGGAATTCTGGCCCTGTTGGTACGCGTATGGTACGCGTATGGCCAGCGTGACTTGTAGATTTTGCGGTTTTAGTGATTTTGAAAGTTCGATGATGAGTAACTTTTAAACTGCTGATCTGTTTGGAATGATGTTTGAATTATGATGATTAGAATGAGATAAATCGTATGATTAATTGATACATGATTTTATTGAATGATGCAATTATATATATATTGAACATACTTGTTGATGATGATGATGACGATGAATGATGATGAATGAGTATAAGATGATGCTACTCATAGTATGATGATGATGATAGTATGTTGTATATATGTTTGCATGCATTCATAGTCATTGACGAGGGTTGTATCCTAATGATGAGAGGATACAGTGAAGGGCAAGAATCCCATTGTGAGGAATCTGTGCTGGCAGGGCCATATCTGGATGATGATAGATCGGTCGGTGGGTTTTCCCATTGATGATGTTGGTACCACATGCATAGTGTTAGTTTCATACATATGCATAATTTTATAACATGATTAATACATGTTATGTGATGACTTGATGTTTGTGGATGTGTGACGATGTTGTGTCTGAATATGAAACGATTGGGTGAATGATATAACTATGATATATTGTTATTTATGATGCAATAACATTGGTTAACTGTGATGAGACTCACCCTTACTTGTTGTCTTTTTCAGATTGAGGATAGCGGCGCGACTTGGTGAGGATTAGCTCATAAGTCGGTTTAGTTTTGTGTCGGTGTCATGCTCTGATAGATGTAACACTGGGAACGCGATGTTTTGAGTTTTCGATTATAACTCTATTTGTTTATTTTGTTTTGAAGCCTGATACATTAATGATGTAATGTTGACTTGATGTTTCAATTCCGCTGTGTAAACATGATTTCTATCGAACGAGTTATAATTCAGATGTTTTCAGTGAATGCATGACATATGTCGAACGTGTGTTTCTTTTATTTATGAATTATGGCACCTCTTTACATGTTACTCTGATTAATATTTGTTTATTTGCCGCGGGGGATTAGAGGGGTGTTACAATAGTGGTATCAGAGCATAGTCGGTCGTTGTGACCAGAGTCTTAGTGTCAGTCTTTCCTGTGTATGCGACTAATACGAGTTATTTGTCGATACTTTTGTTCTGACTGGATTGTTTGTGATTAAGCAGAACAATGGCTGGAAGAGGAGGAAGAAACGATGATGCTATCGCTGAGGCTCTGGGCATGATTGCTGGTGTGCTTGGAGGAAATGCTGTAGGAGCAGGGATTGGTGCTGAGAGGCAATTGGGGAATTTTCACAGGAATAATCTTCCATTATTCAAAGGCACGCATGATCCTGAAGGTGCTCAGAAATGGATGAAGGAGATCGAAAGGATTTTCAGAATCATCGGTTGTGCTGAGAACCTCAAGGTGAGGTATGGCACACATATGCTGTCTGAGGAAGCTGATGATTGGTGGTTGGCAACCAAAGCTGAACTTGATACTGATGGTATAGAAATTACTTGGGCTATATTCAAAAGGGAATTTATGAGAAGGTATTTTCCTGAGGATGTTAGGGGCAGAAAAGAGATTGAATTTCTGGAACTGGTTCAAGGTAATATGACGGTACCAGAGTATGCTGCAAAGTTTGTGGAGCTGGGAAAGTACTATGTGCACTACAACAATGATGAAGCTAGTGAGTTCTCAAAATGTGTCAAATTTGAGAATGGCCTTCGTGATGAGATCAAGCAGGGCATTAGGTACCAGAGGATTCGGAGGTTTGTTGACTTAGTGGATTGTAGTAGGATTTTTGAGGAGGATAGCATCAAGATGAAGTCATCTCACTCTCGCGAGTTGGTTGACACAAAAGGGAAGAAACATATGGATAGAGGTAAGCCATATGGTAGAGGTAAGTCTGCTGATTGGAAGAAACCCAATGGGGGAGATTCCAGTGCTCGTATCAGATGTTATAATTGTGGTGAGATGGGACATCGTAGGAATGAGTGTAAGCTTGACCAGAAGAAGTGTTACAAGTGTGACCAAGTGGGTCATATTGCTGCTGACTATAAGAAGAAGGTTGTGACTTGTTACAACTGTGGTGAAGAGGGTCACATTAGTCCAAATTGTACCAAGCCAAAGAAGAACCAATCAGGAGGAAAGGTTTTTGCTTTGACCGGGTCAGAGACTACTCCAGAAGACAGATTGATTAAAGGTACGTGTTTCATTCATGGCACACCTTTAGTTGCGATTATTGATACTGGAGCAACTCATTCTTTTATTTCTTTGGATTGTGCTATGAGGTTGAATCTAGAGATATCTGACATAAATGGAAGTATGGTTATTGACACTCCTGCGTCGTGTTCAGTAACTACTTCGTCTGCATGCTTGAATTGTCCGGTTGACATTTTTGGTAGAGAATTTGGGATGGACTTAGTGTGCCTTCCGTTGAAACAACTCGATGTAATCCTGGGAATGAACTGGTTGGAATTCACCCGTGTTCATATCAACTGTTTTGTGAAGACGGTAATTTTTCCTGAAGAGGTTAGTTCTGATAATCTGGAAATGACGGCTAGACATGTGAATGAAGCTATCGAAGATGGTGCAACAGTGTTTATGTTGTTCGCATTGATGAATTTGAAGGAAAAAGTGACGAGTAGCGAACTACCAGTGGTATGTGATTTTCCAGAAGTTTTTCCAGAAGATGTGAATGAATTGCCACCAGAAAGAGAAGTGGAGTTTTCTATTGATTTGGTTCCGGGAACTAGTCCAGTGTCGGTGGCACCGTATCGTATATCGCCGTATGAGTTAGCGGAACTGAAGAAGTAGTCAGAAGAATTGCTTGAGAAGAAATTCATTCGTCCTAGTAATTCTCTGTGGGGTGCACCTGTGTTGCTAGTGAAAAAGAAAGAGGGTTCAATGAGGCTGTGTGTGGATTACAGACAATTGAACAAGGTTACTATCAAGAATCGGTATCCGTTGCCGACGATTGATAATTTGATGGATCAGCTGGTTGGAGCGCGCGTGTTTAGTAAAATTGATCTGAGGTCTGGGTATCATCAAATTCGTGTGAAAGATGACGATATTCAGAAGACTGCTTTTAGAACAAGGTATGGCCATTACGAGTATTCGGTAATGCCGTTTGGAGTTACTAATGCACCTGGTGTCTTTATGGAATATATGAATAGGATCTTTCATCCTTATCTCGATAAGTTCGTGGTGGTGTTTGTAGATGATATCCTGATATATTCTAAGAATGAGGAAGAAGATGCGGAACATCTCAGAATTGTGTTAGAACTGTTGAAAGAGAAGCAACTTTTTGCCAAACTGTCGAAGTGTGAATTTTGGTTAGAAGAAGTTAGTTTTCTGGGACACGTGATTTCTAAGAATGGTATTGCGGTTGATCCTACAAAGATAGAAGCGGTATCTCAGTGGGAAGCTCCGAAGTCAGTGTCAGAGATTTGTAGTTTTCTTGGTCTTGCAGGTTACTACAGAAAGTTCATTGAAGGATTTTCAAAGTTAGCGTTGTCGTTAACTAAATTAACCAGGAAGGGACAGGCTTTTATTTGGGATGCAAAATGTGAAGAGGGATTCCAAGAGCTGAAAAGGAGGTTGACTAGTGCTCCTATCTTGATTTTGCCGAATCCGACAGAATCGTTTGTGGTCTATTGTGATGCATCGCTGATGGGTTTAGGTGGTGTATTGATGCAGAATCAACAAGTAGTCGCTTATGCGTCGAGACAACTCAAAGTGCATGAAAGGAATTATCCGACTCATGATTTAGAGTTGGCAGCTGTGGTTTTTGTTTTGAAGTTGTGGCGACATTATTTGTATGGTTCGAGGTTTGAGGTGTTCAGTGATCATAAGAGTCTGAAGTATCTCTTTGATCAGAAAGAGCTGAATATGAGGCAGAGGAGGTGGTTAGAATTCCTTAAAGATTTTGATTTTGGTTTGAATTACCATCCGGGTAAGGCAAACGTCGTTGCTGATGCATTGAGTAGGAAGACTTTGCATATGTCTATGCTAATGGCGAAGGAATTGGATTTGATTGAACAATTCAGAGACTTGAGTTTGGTGTGTGAAGGTACTCCTACTAGTGTTAAATTGGGTATGTTGAAGCTGACCAGCAGTATTCTTGAAGAGATTAGAGAAGGTCAGAAAGCCGATGTTGAATTGATCGATAAGTTGACTTGATTAATCAAGGCAAGAGTAGTGAATTCAGAGTTGATGAGAATGGTATACTGAGGTTTGGTGACCGAGTTTGTGTACCTGATATTGCTGAACTCTGAATGCGTATTTTGGAAGAAGGACACCGTAGTGGGTTAAGTATTCATCCTGGTGCTACCAAGATGTATCATGATTTGAAAAAGTTGTTTTGGTGGCCTGGAATGAAGAAGGAAGTTGCTGCGTTTGTGTATTCTTGTTTGACGTGTCAGAAGTAAAAAATTGAGCATCAGAAGCCATCTGGGTTGATGCAACCGATGTTTATTCCTGAGTGGAAGTGGGATAGCATATCTATGGATTTTGTTTCGGGTTTGCCGAGAACTGTCAAGAATTATGAAGCTATCTGGGTCGTGGTGGACAGTTTGACGAAGTCTGCACATTTTATACCGGTAAGAATGGATTATCCGATGGAGAAGCTGGCTCAGTTGTATATTGAGAAGATAGTTAGTCTGCATGGTATTCCTTCAAGTATCGTGTCAGACAGAGATCCGAGATTTACGTCTAAGTTCTGGGAAGGTTTGCAGAAAGCTTTGGGTACTAAGCTAAGATTGAGTTCTGCTTATCATCCGCAGACAGATGGACAGACTGAGAGGATGATTCAGTCGTTAGAAGATTTGTTGCGTGCTTGTGTGCTAGAAAAAGGTGGTGCTTGGGATAGTTATCTGCCTTTGATCGAGTTTACCTACAACAACAGTTATCATTCGAGTATTAGTATGGTTCCGTTTGAGGCTTTGTATGGTAGAAGATGTAGGACGCCATTATGTTGGTATGAATCGGGTGAGAGTGTTGTGATTGGACCAGAAATTGTACAGCAGACTACAGAGAAGATTAAGATGATTCAGGAGAAGATGAAAGCTTCTCAGAGTCGTCAGAAGAGTTATCATGACAAAAGGAGGACAACACTTGAGTTTCAAGAGGGAGATCATGTGTTTATGAGAGTTACTCCTATGACGGGTATTGGTCGAGCAATGAAGTCAAAGAAGTTGACTCCGCGTTTTATTGGACCATTCCAAATTTCTGAAAGAGTGGGAGAAGTGGTATATCGTATCGCTTTACCGCCGATGCTTGCAAACTTGCATGATGTATTTCATGTGTCTCAGTTGAGGAAATATATTTCGGATCCGTCTCATGTGATCCAAGTAGATGATGTGCAGGTGAAAGACAACTTAACGGTTGAGACTTTACCTGTGAGGATTGAAGACTGAAGACTGAAGCAATTGCGTGGCAAGGAAATAGCTTTGGTCAGAGTAGCTTGGGGAGGACCTGCTGAAGGAAACGTTACCTGGGAGCTAGAGAGTCAGATGAAGGATTCTTATCCAGAACTCTTTACCTGAGGTATGTTTTCGAGGACGAAAACTCTTTTAGTGGGGAGAGTTGTAACACCCGTATAATTTTAATATTAATTTAATTTGGAATATTGGATTAATAATTAGAATTATTAAGGATTTTGTGAAAATAATAGAAAAATAATGGTTTATGGCAATTGGGCCATGTGAGGAAATAGTAAAAGAAGGGGGTGTGATATAGTAATCCTTTTACTAATTTTATTATTATTTTCATAAAACAATTGGATTTGGGAAGAAAGAAAGAATGTGCAAGAACAGAGGTTTGGGAACACGAAGAACGTGAAGGAGAACTGTAGAGGGAGAGACCAAGGATCAAGAACTCTTGTCTAAGGTAAGGGGGGACTCTCCATTTAATCTATTTTATCGTGTTATGGATGATGATATTGATTAGGGATGTTGTTTAAATCAAGAGGTTCCATATTTTGATTTGTGTTACTGTGTTAATCTGTATATTGAAACCTATGATCATGAATCCCTAATGAATTGAGTGGAATTATGTTTGGATCGAATGAAATAGTCATGGATTAATAGACTATAGATGATAGTTGATTAACATGTGTTTAGAAGTGCAGAAATTCTGGTTTTAGATCCAAATCGCAGGTTGTACAGGTGAAATCGCGAAGAAGACGAATGGGTAAGTCGCAGATTCTGAGAACTACTGCCCATTTGCGTATGATACGCGTATGGTACGCGTATGGGGAGGGTGGTACGCGTATGGTAAGCTCCCCATTGTGCACCAGAATTGCACTTCCTGCTCGTACGCGTATGATACGCGTATGGGATTTGGCTAGTATGCGTATGCTTGCTTGATACGCGTATGTGTATGTTTTCTGTGGAAATATGATTCTGTTCATACGCGTATGATACGCGTATGGTGTGTGTGTTTTGTGTGGAATTTGGTTCTGCTCATACGCGTATGGTACGCGTATGAGGCGTGTTTTTGTGGAATTCTGGCCCTGTTGGTACGCGTATGGCCAGCGTGACTTGCAGATTTTGCTGTTTTAGTGATTTTGAAAGTTCGATGATGAGTAACTTTTAAACTGCTGATCTGTTTGGAATGATGTTTGAATTATGATGATTAGAATGAGATAAATCATATGATTAACTGATATATGATTTTATTGAATGATGCAATTATATATATACATATATATATATATTGAACATACTTGTTGATGATGATGAAGATGAATGATGATGGATAAGTATAAGATGATGCTACTCATAGTATGATGATGATGATAGTATGTTGTATATATGTTTGCATGCATTCACAGTCATTGACGAGGGCTGTATCCTAATGATGAGAGGATACAGTGAAGGGCAAGATTCCCATTGTGAGGAATCTGTGCTGGCAGGGTGTAGCAACCTGCCCTAAAAATTAGATTTAGAGTCGCCACCAATTCTACCACGGCGAATAGGAAACCCTACGCAGTTAAGAAATTTGGGTAAGATTATTATAATCAGGTCGAGGGAAGGTGTTAAGCACCCTCAACCCTTTCCTATGGCTTTGAATCTAAGGTAATTGTTTTATGGCTAAAATTATTAAGGTTTAATAGCTAATGAAATGAATCGGGAAAAAAATGAGATTTATGGGGGAGGGGACTCGCCTTGTTGCCAAGTGCCTACACATCTCCTTAGGGAGAATCAGAGTCAACGTAGTTCGGGCACAGGGTTGTACGCCTTTGAATTTGATATGATATGGTTTAAAGTCTTTTTGAATGGCCTATCGTAGTTTTGAATTTGATTTGAAAGGCATTTTGAGTTGCCTGATCGAGGTGA
This sequence comes from Vicia villosa, assembly GCF_029867415.1. Classification (NCBI taxonomy): domain Eukaryota; kingdom Viridiplantae; phylum Streptophyta; class Magnoliopsida; order Fabales; family Fabaceae; genus Vicia; species Vicia villosa. The sequence goes on along the minus strand of NC_081184.1, from coordinate 75,276,182 downwards.
TGAAAATCCGTAGTTTGTGGTTGGATGTGTTTTAGATTTGGGCGTACAACCCTGGTTTGATGTGTTTTTGTTAGGAGCGATGATCAATAGATTTGATCATTATAATTAACGAATTATCTGAGGTATTGCTGGTTGTTCTAATCGATAGATTCGATCGTCACAGACAGCAAATGAGGTGTATTTTAACCTTGTAATTAAATTATGAGTTGCCTCTCATAACCAATAGATTCGGTTATTACATGACAACGAATTCAATTATTTACGTTTTATTATTTTATCTCTCGCCAATGTGACTAATAGATTTAGTCGGATAGAGGAGAGAATTTAGACAGGAATTAATTAGATTAGCATTAATAAATAAATTAATTCGATTAAATTTATTTCTCGTCAATGCGACTAATAGGTATAGTCGGATCGAGGAGAAAATTGATTAATGATTAATGTTTTCCCCAAATGGGCAGTAGGATTGGGCAAACCCTAACTTATTGATAACCTTTCTAGGGTTTTCTGTGATTTTAGCTAAAACTGATTAAAATAAATTAAATCGACATAATCGAAATAATCGGGAGATAAGCCTGAATAATTCTAAACCCTAATTATAGCCCTAACCTTAATTTTAATTATATCATTAATTCAATTTAAAAATCAAATCATGAGTTTAAAATAATAGATTAAGTTTAATCATATAATTGTATAAATAATATAAAAAAAAATATGATAGAACCTGGGCAGGATCCTGTGTGATGACCTTTTGAGGATCCACCATATGCCTTCAAATCTAGGTACGTTGGATCTTGCTTAGTAACAGTCCAGTGGTTGAATGGAGAGGGCGCATGGTAGGAACATGTGCGTGGGATGCACCAGATCTGATTGATAAAGGGAAGAAAAAACAAACTGCCACAGCCTGGGTTCGAACTCACGAACCCTAGGTCACCCCCTTTCACGTTTTGCCAATGAGGCTGCGTGTGTATTGTGATTAATGAATAATCTGGATAAATTAAATAAGAAAGAAACACCTGATTGGGGGATTCAAACAAGCAAGTAAACTGGGGCCCACAGTCTGTATGCACGAACCAATGGAACGGAGAGAGGATAGCTGACTTTTTGACCCTCCAATAGAGTCACGCCTGGAAGCCACGCAAGCCTATTGACCAGCCTGGAGAATTGCAGCCACCGTCTACGGCGGACTCAGCCTTCTTCTCCGACGAAGCGAATTTTCGAACCTGCAAAACACGAGCAAAACGCGAACAAGAAAGGTCCTTGTCTACTAATTCAGGCCTTGCGAATCCAATGGCACTAATGGTTTGTCCTAAAACTGACCGTAGCATGCGTTTCGAAGCGCATGAACCGAACTGCCCTAACAATGGCAGCGATTGACTCCGGCACTCAAACTCCCATGTAAAACGTCAATTATGTTCTAAGCGCGTATATGAAGCGATCTGGACAAGAAAAGTCAGTCAACAATGCATGGAATTAAGAAACGAAATCAAAATCCTTACTCCACCGGTGCTCCTCAAAGGGGGACCTTTGGGTACGCTGCAAGCTTCGAGATGGATCCAGAACCGTTCCTGGGAGTCTCAGGAAGACAATGAATCTCTAGGAATCGATTGAAACTTCCTTTAACGATTTTATGATGATGCCCTAGTTTGTTGAAATTTTTGGAACTTCAAACCCTAACCCTTGCTCCTCTTTTTTTCGTCCCCCTGCTCCTTCTAAATGTTTTAGTATATATATGGACACAATTAGGGTTTAGAGATTGGCAATCAACCAAATTTTTATGGGAGAAAATTTGATTGAATTTTTTTTATCTTTTCTTTCTAAATTTGGCTAAGACTCCTCCCTCACCTATGAACGAATTTTGAACCTCCTTATGGTATGGTTTGGGCCTTTATGTGGTTAAAACAAGATCCATGCAATTTAATCCATTTATTTTAATATTTTCCTTAATTTATTTAGTATTTAAATGAATAGAATCCAAATAAATGCAAATAAATAATGAATAAAATTATAAAAGGGTTAAGATGGATTTTAGAGGTCTCATACAAGGTCATGAATATGTTTGAAATGGAAGTCTTAGGCCCATTAACCAAGAAATCCAAAATTCATCATTTAGGGTTTCATGTATTTCTTGAAAATCGACCAACTTCTAAGCCTTGTATCTCCTTCAATATTTGCCATATGACCATGTTCTAGGACTTTTTGGAAAGCTCAAAGAGTCCTCTAAATGACCCTTTTGGTTTCATCTCAATTGAAGCTTCCATGCCCAAGTTATGAGCTTTTACCCAAAAGGTGTTTTTGTTGACTTTTTTGGAGGACCTATAATCTTTTGCACCATATCTCTCAAATGAAGCATTTCTGGAATTGGCTTGTGAGAAACAAAGTTGTAGATAATCCAATTTCCTTCAAAATAGGCTTTCAGTGAGGAATTTTTGATGCTCCATGTGAAAGTTATGGCCGGTCAAAGTTGAGTTGACTTTCTCCTTTAAAAAACCCTAATTTGAACCTTTTCTTTGTTCATTTCTGAGTCTTTATTAACGGATCATGATCAACCTTTGATCAGATAATGGATATAACCTCAAATACTTGATGTCGACCAAAAGTCTTGAAGTTTGACTGTATTTTGATTATAGTTGACTTTTAGGTCAACATAGTCGACTATTGATCGTCTGAGCCATTGAGTGAGCAATCCTTGAAATCGGAGCTTGACTTTTGACCTGGAGATGCTTTGAGACATATGAGATACCTTGAGATCCATTTGAGGCCTTAGAGATTCAAATTCTTTTGATGAAATACAAACCCTAGTTTTGAATAGGAGAGAGTGTCTTGAGAAAACCCTTGAACCATGAGTCATTGAAGATGGAATGAGGAGGGCAAATTTTGGGGTATGACACAGGGCCGTATCTGGATGATGATAGATCAGTCGATGGTTTTTCCCATTGATGATGTTGGTACCACATGCATAGTGTCAGTTTCATACATATGCATAATTTTATAACATGATTAATAGATGTTATGTGATGACTTGACGTTTGTGGATGTGTGATGATGTTGTGTCTGAATATGAAACGATTGGGTGAATGATATAACTATGATATATTGTTATTTATGATGCAATAACATTGGTTAACTACGATGAGACTCACCCTTACTTGTTGTCTTTTTCAGATTGAGGATAGCGGCGCGACTTGGTGAAAATTAGCTCATAAGTTGGTTTAGTTTTGTGTCGGTGTCATGCTCTGATAGATGTAACACTGGGAACATGATGTTTTGAGTTTTTGATTATAACTCTATTTTTTTATTTTGTTTTGAAGCCTGATACATTAATGATGTAATGTTGACTTGATGTTCCAATTCCGCTATGTAAACATGATTTCTATCGAACGAGTTATAATTCAGATGTTTTCAGTGAATGCATGACATATGTCGAACGTGTGTTTCTTTTATTTATGAATTGTGGCACCTCTTTACATGTTACTCTGATTAATATTTGTTTATTTGCTGCGGGGTATTAGAGGGGTGTTACAGTTTGTATGCCAATCGGTATGTGAAGGTGGAAAAGGATTGAACACTAGAATATCCAGAAATTTGGGCTTGCTGTTACCTGAACCTGTGTCGGGGATGGGATTGAAGATGCCATCTGGTTTTGATAATATGAAAGTCAGAATGAGTCATACATTAAACTGTATCCGAGCTTGAAGTACTGAGAAGTTCTTGTTGGAGATGGGCTTAAAGATGTCATCTAAAAGAGATAATTGTTAGAAGCCTAGAGGGTGATGCTTTCAAAATATGCACCTGATAGGAATTTTCAGAATGTACGGGGTTTGAGCTTCCGGAATGTATATCTGATAAGAATGTTTTAGAAGTCTGGGGGTCAAGCTTCCAGAATGTGCATCTGATTAGAATTTTCAGAATGTCCGGGGTTCGAGCTTCCGGAATGTATATTTAATAAGAATGTTTCAGAAGTTTGGGGGTCAAGCTTCCAGAATGTGCATCTGATTGGAATTTTCAGAATGTCCGGGGTTCAAGCTTCCGGAATGTATATCTGATTGGAATGTTTCAGAAGTCTGGGGGTCAAGCTTCCAGAATGTGCATCTGATTGGAATTTTCAGAATGTCCGGGGTTCGAGCTTCTGGAATGTATGTCTGATTGGAACTTTCAGAATGTCCGGGGTTCGAGCTTCCGGAATGTGTATCTGATTGGAATGTTTCAGAAGGCTGGGGGTCAAGCTTCCAGAATGTTTATCTGATTGGAACTTTCAGAATGTCCGGGGTTCGAGCTTCCGGAATGTATATCTGATTGGAATGTTTCAGAAGTCTGGGGGTCAAGCTTCCAGAATGTTCATCTGATTGGAACTTTCAGAATGTCGGGATTCAAGCTTCTGGAATGTATATCAGATAAGGTGTCTTCAAAATGTCTGGAGAGATATGCTTTCTAGATTATATATTTGATAGAGATTGATTTGTTGATGGTATTTGTCAGACCGGTTGGTCGACCTGAAAGGCAAAGTCAGTTTTTATGCAATGTCATGATGCATGTATTGTATTAAAATGAATGAGAGTGTTATGCATATGCTATGAATGCAAAATTTCTTTAATGACGACAGTAGATTGTAGTAGCTTCTGGCGGGGAAAATAAATCCCTGACTATTGCGAATAATACGGAGTAAGGGTCTAGGAACTCTCGCTTCATGCTCGAAGATATTCAGTTGGAGATTTTTTAACTTTTGCTTGGGGATGGATGTAACTTTAATGATTGATCTTGATGCCCCCTGACTAAGGATAAGAGAGATGAATAGAATCTTCGAAGTTCAATCTGACACAGTTCAATTGTGAGTGCCGACCTTGATGGAGATGGTGGATTTAGGGGAGAACATATTCGAAGATAGCTTCTTGAAGAATGCTCTGTGGGGATATGATCTGTGTGAAGACATGGATGTTTTGAATATTGCCCCCAGCGGTTATAGTAAGGGACACACCAATGAGTATTGATCGAAGTGTTGAACATGCCTTTCATAGCTTTGCCCCAGCTAGTAGGGAACTTGAAGAGATTCACCTCGTGAGGACCTTCGGAAATATATACTATGGGTGACTTGCCCCTAGTAATCATAAACTTAGGACAATGCCATTGGCTGATCGGGATGTAGCTTCAGACTCACTTGGGTGCATGCCCTTGATTGTTTGGCATTCTTGAGAAATTGTTTGAATATTGACCTGATTGCCCCAGATTGATTGGGCAAAGCATGTCATGCCCCTTGCATTCATTGACTTCTAATCAACTGAGCCAGGTGTAAGAGATATTGCTGCTGAAGTGGTTTCGTCTGTCGGGATAGGTTTTTAGTCATTAGTCGTACCCTGTGCCGATTCTTTCTGATGCTAACATTTGAAATTATGTAGGAGAATATGTTTAATAATGAATTCACGAGATGTAATGCATATGTCTGTCTTGATTTTTTTTGAAAAACATTAAAACAGGAAATGTAAAAGCGTGATATTTGTAAGAACGTGATATCAACTCAGCATTTTTGGCAAACCTTAAGGAGTCAGGATACCTTTGGTGACAGTATTGCTTTCGAACTAACCATGCTTCAGTTAGGAATTTCAATGGTTGTAACGTGGCTTGGTTCACGGTTTAAGAAACAAAGGATAATGGCTAAAAGTTTATTTTTACCCACCCCAATCTTCGCGATGTTCTCCGATCCTATGCTCAGTTAACTTTGCATTTAAGTCGTAGTAGAGCTTGAAATCATAGCATTGACATTTGATGGGGGTTAAAACACCGGCAGTTTATTTGGACAGGCAGTCATGTTTTTTGTAATATTTTATTTTGTCGAGGATTTGTAGTGACCTCTTCTTTGACTTTTTTATCCCTAACTTTTGCCTGAACTGTTTATTTTGAGATTACAGTCAGCGGGATTTTTTGACTTTTGGTAAGTCTCCTTCATAGGTTTTGACTTAATAGCTTTTTTCTTTTAATAGATAATGACTGCTCGACTTAATGGTTATGGGACCCCATCACTAATTGTGTAAACAACAGCTAGTATAATTGAGTTAACTGAGTAACCACCCTGCCCCAGGTTATGATTAAGGTTTTAATCTATACGAGAAAGAAAACTTCTACTTCTTAGGCTCAAAGGGGGTTGACGAGGGATTAACATCCTTATATCTCCAATGTTTAGGAATTGAAACAATGCTTGTACATCGTCAGCATAGTCTATTCAAAAGCATACTGTATGAAGTTGCGGCATCGTCTTCGTCATCCTCCCTTAAAAGGCTTACAACTTAGCAGGAGTTGAATATCACAAAACAAAAACAAAATAAAGACACAGTTTAAATGAGTGATAGTGAAATAATTTATTCAAGACAAACATATACAATGCACTAATGATGATTATTAAAACAGATAATGTCTATCATATGTCGAATGTTTAAACAAACAGAATAGAAATTGCAAATGAAAGTAAATCTAATGATCCAAAAGTTCGTTCGTCTAGCCATCCACAGCATTAGGAATTTTGTTGTGATTGGGCATGGGTGTAGTGATCACGTTAGGGGTTGTAGGAGGGTCGAACTTGATTTCCCCAGCATCGATCATGTCTTGAATCTTATTCTTCAATGTCTAGCAATTGTCAGTGTCATGTCCAGGACTATTGGAGTGATATGCACACCTCGCGTTGGGATTATAGCTAGGGGAGGAAGTGTTGGGATTTGGATGAGGAGCTATCTGTGTAAGTAGCTCAACTTTCAACAAGTGTTGCAGCGCTTGAGTCAAAGACATGTTAATCTTTGTGAATTGTCTTTTGGATGCGCCTTGTTTACGTTGGTTGTCTTGTTGTTGTATCGATACTTGATTAGAGACCAGGATTTCCCCAACAGTGTCGGATTCATTCCTCCCATTGTATGGCTTTTTTGTGACACTAGAAGTTGAAGTCATTAGAATCTTTCCACTTCGGATTCCACTTTCAACACGTTCCCCAGTCAGTATGAGGTCGGTAAAACTAGATGAAGAGCTTCCAATTAGATGGCTGTAGAAAGGACCAGTTAGTGTACTCATGAACATATCCACCAGTTCTCTATCCGCCAAAGGGGGTTGAACTCTGCCAGCCAAGTCTCTCCATTTCTGAGCATATTCCTTGAAACTTTCTTTCGGCCCCATAGACATGCCTTATAGTTGCATGTGAGTCGATGCAAGATCAGCATTGTATTGGTATTGCTTGTAGAAAGCAACAACCAAGTCTTCCCAAGTATGAATATTGGTACCCTCGAGTTGATAGTACCATTCCAGTTGTGTTCCTGATAGGCTTTCTTGTAAGAAATGGATCCAGAGCTTCTTATAAACAGTATGAGGCTGAATCTTCCTCACATAAGACACTATGCCAAAATTAAACTGTAGCAGCGCAGCTACTAAAGCGCTTTTAGCAAAAAGCGCTCTCGTAGGGTTCGCTAAAAACAAAATTAATAAACAAAGGAAAATGATGAAAAAAAGCGCTCTGGTAGGGGGGGTATGAGAGCGCTTTTAAAAAGCGCTCTGGTAGGGGGGGTGTATGAGAGCGCTTTTGAAAAGCGCTTTGGTAAGGGGGGGGTTATGAGAGCGCTTTTGAAAAGCGCTTTGGTAGGGGGGGTTATGAGAGCGCTTTTAAAAGCACTGCTATAGGGGGTGGGGTACAAGCGCGCTTTTCCTTTAAAAGCGCTGGTATAGCTATGTCTACTAAGGCGCTTTTCAAAAGCGCTTTCATAGGTCATTTTAAAATTAAATTTTTAAAAACAAATTAAAACAAAAACCCCTTTTGCTCAGTTACGTTCCTCAGTTCCTCTTCTTCTTCTCAATCGACGCTGAAACCCCAAAATTTCTTCTTCTTCTCCGACGCTCTTCAACTCACGGGCATAGCCGTTCAGCTCCACTCCGTATTGCCTCCTTCTCCATCTCGCCGCCTTCCTACAAATCGAATTTACAAGCAATCCATCCAAAGTGTTGCTGTGGGAGATAACACTCGGAACTGCGTATTTCTTGGGGCTCAAACGAACTTACAAGCTCGCTCTCAGGATTCAACGGAAACTCGTTAGCCCTAAGTACCCGAAAACCCGTCGATTTCTTCACAGGTTCGTTTCTTCTCGTTTTTCATCAACTTTTCGGTTATGGGTTATGTGATATTGTTGTCGAGATTCTTGATTCTCTTGCGAAATGATTGTTTCGTTGTGATTTTTGCTGAATAGAACTTCTTGAGGTTAAAGATTATTAGTTTTAGATTATTAGTTTTTGATTCTCTTGCTGAATAGACAAGTCTGTATACAAATTTATTGTCATATTTCTTCATAGCTAAATACTATACAGCAATGTACCAGCTCCTTTGAATTATTTTGTACTCAAACTTAAAAAACAGACAAACTAACATATGTAATGCCAATTTTGCTTCTGAATTAAGGACTTTTTGATTCATGAATCTTTGAATTGATTGAAATATTTTATCTGCCAAACTTAGCAATCTCAGTAATGAGTCTCAATACATAATCAAGCCACAATTGCAACCATCAATGTATAAAATGTTAGACATGGCTAAATGGTGTCCAGTATTTTAAACACATGATTGATAGGTCATATCTTTGAAATTATGGGAGCTTTATTCCCAGATTTAATTTGGTCATCTGCTTTATTGCTGCACTGAAAGCCTCACTTTGAGTTTATAGAGGACATTATGAACTTCGTCAAAATATGGCTTCATTGCATTTTTTGAGCTCTTAATCCACTGTTGAACTTTCTTGTATAGGCCAATAGTACGATCATGCTCTTTCTCGTCTAAATGCTGCATCAAAAAATATGTAATTATCAACCATGCAATCAGCATTATGTTTGGCATGTCACAATTCTAGCTAAACAGAATTTAATTAGATCAACAATTGTTCTTAACTTATATTACACACATAAACTACTTCATCCTTCAATCTTAGCAAGATTCATATATTATTCAATTGTATTAAGTATCTAAGGTAGTAGTAATGTATTCTATTATACGATGACTTATGATTGTCTCTTTGTATCTGCAGAATCTGAATCTCTAAAAGAAAATTGCTTAACCTTGTTCCCAATATATCACCACTCTTCTTTCTCCTTAGTTCAGGTTTGTGCTCTTAACTATACTTAAGTATACTTAAGTTAGGTTGTTATGCTTCAGGTTTTGTTGACTTATTGGAACTATGTTTCGTGAGGTTTTATATAAAAGTATAAGTTTTGAAGTTCTACTGTTATTTTGATTACATGAAAACTTTGGCATACTATTTCGTGAGGTATATTTATATATTTACTTATTTGTGGGATTGAGAATGAAAATGCTATCTTTATTCTAAACCATGATCGTTGTGCACTATGAGCATGTTTGAATGTAATACAAACATTTCAACTCTTCCTCTTGCTATTTTGTAAATTGAAAAAGGTGTCTTAGTTTGGTCTTGGATTTAATGTATGAGTTCATATTGATGTCTCTACTTTATTGCAACTTGGTTTATGGAATTCTACAAGTTTTGAAATGGATTGAACTATATTAAAACATGCTCATATATTAAATTGACTTTAAGAGATAAGAAGGAAATATCTATATTTATTTCTGAAATGAAATGAGATGGGAAACATTCACATTATTCTCTTTCAAATTTTACATTATTCTCTTTCAAATTTTTACTAGTGATTTCATTTTCAACCAATTTTTTGGTTTGTGGACTTATATTACCTTGAAATAAGGTAATGTCTTCTTTAAGAAATCGGGTATTCTGATTAGGTATTCTGATTAGGTATTCTATTATGATGATAGCTATTTATTATCTTGACAGAATTCCTTAGTACCTGATAGAGAAACCAAGAAGCATTTGTTTAGCTTAATTAAGACATGGATAAGACATGGATGAATTCAAGCCGATTGTCGAAACAGTACGAGAAAGGGGTATGGGAATTCGTTGAGTTTGCGGTTGCGCACTCTGAAGACCCGCTTTGAATGCCGTGTCCTTGCTTGGGTTGCTGTTATGGGGGTAAGGTTGACGGGAATCAGTTGGGATCCCATTTACTACGGTTTGGAATTGATAGAAGTTATACATGTTGGACAATGCATGGTGAGAAAAGTAACGGGAATGCTGAGTCGAGGTGTAATAGGAAGTATGCTTCAAACGACGATTGCACAGACACATACGATTGCGATCGAGTCGAAGAGATTGCAGAAGCGCTTGAAGAAGATCTTGCGGATTGTCCCAAAATGTTTGAGAGGTTGGTAAGCGATGCAGAGAAACCGTTGTATGATGGTTGTTCAAAATTCACAAGATTGTCTGCGGTTTTAAAGTTGTACAACTTAAAGGAGGACAATGGATGGTCGGATAAAAGTTTCACAGAGTTATTAGCCCTTATGAAAGATATGCTACCAGAGGATAATGTTCTTCCCAATCGAACGTATGAAGCCAAAAAGATGTTGTCCTCTATTGGCATGAGCTATGATAAGATACATACATGTCCAAACGATTGCGTTTTGTTTCGAAACGAGTATGCAGCGTTGAATGAGTGTCCTAAATGTGGTGCCCCTCGATATAAGAAAAAGTTGTCTCCTGCTAAAGTCTTATGGTATTTTCCTATAATTCCGAGATTTAGACGCATGTATCGTAGTGAGACCGATTCAAGACACTTGACTTGGCATGCAGATGAAAGAATTATTGATGGAAAGTTGCGACATCCGGCAGACTCACCACAATGGATGAAAGTTGATACTGATTATCCTGAATTTGGAAAAGAAGCAAGAAACCTTCGGTTGTCATTGTCTACTGATGGAATGAACCCGCATGGTATTCAAAGTATCTCGCATAGCACATGGCCTGTGATTCTTATGATCTATAACCTACCTCCGTGGCTATGTATGAAGCGTAAGTACATGATGTTATCTATGCTAATTTCTGGGCCTAAACAACCAGGGAATGACATAGACGTATACTTGGCACCCTTAATCGAAGATTTAAAGTTTTTGTGGGAGAACAGTGTAGAGGTTTACGATGGGTATAGGAAGGAAAGTTTCAACTTGAGGGCGATGTTGTTTGGAACAATTAATGATTTTCCAGCATACGGAAATCTATCCGGGTACAGCAATAAAGGTCAAAAGGCGTGTCCCGTTTGTGAAGATGAAACCGATACGACACGATTGGAGCTTTGTCAGAAGAATGTCTTTCTCGGCCATCGTAGATTCTTAAATTCTAATCATCACTACCGTGGGTGGAGAAAAGCATTCAACGGAAAGGCCGAACATGGTACAGCCCCGCCTTTTTTGTCAGGTGATCAAATTTTTGAAAAGGTGAAAGATGTGAGCACTCAGTTTGGCAAGCCTTTTGCACATTCCCTTGTCAAGGGTGGGTGGAAGAAGAAGTCCATTTTTTTTGAACTTCCATATTGGAAGTCGTTGTACGTAAGACATTTCCTGGATGTTATGCATATTGAAAAAAATGTATTTGACAGCGTCATAGGTACGTTACTCAATATACAAGGAAAGTCTAAGGATGGCCTTAACATAAGGAAGGACATGGTAAACATGGGAATGAGAACTGAATTGGGACCCGTGACGAAAGGAAGACGAACATATCTGCCACCTGCTGTTTACACTCTATCTAGAAAGGAGAAGAAAACATTGTGTAAGTTCCTCAGTGAAGTTAAAGTTCCAGAAGGCTACTCTTCAGATATTAGAAGACTTGTGTCCATGAAAGACCTCAAGTTAAAGAGTTTGAAGACGCATGATTGTCATGTTATAATGGAACATTTTTTACCAATAGGTATACGTTCTATTCTGCCAGAAAAAGTAAGAAGCGCAATAACTAAGTTGTGTTTCTTCTTCAGGTCAATTTGCAGTAAGGTGGTCGATCCCGCGATCTTACCAACATTGCAAAAAGAGATAGTTGTTACTTTATGTGATCTTGAAATGTATTTTCCTCCCTCGTTTTTTGACATAATGGTTCATCTAGTCGTTCATCTTGTGAAAGAGACACAATTGTGCGGACCAGCTTATATGAGATGGATGTACCCTGCTGAACGTTATATGAAAATATTAAAAGGGTACGTGAAAAACAGAAGTCGACCAGAGGGTTGTATTGCCGAACGATACGTTGTTGAAGAAGCGGTTGAGTTTTGTACTGAATATCTGTCAAATGTTCAATCAATTGGACTCCCCAAATCTCATATTGTCGAAAAAAAAGAAGGAAAAAGGCTAATTGGAAATAAAGTTGTGACAGTATCAATGGTCGAACGGGATCAAGCGCACTTGTATGTTCTGCACAATGAGATTGAGGTTGAGCCGTATGTTGAAATGCACAAGGTTGTTCTCCGAGATTTAAATCCAAATAGAAATGAGAACTGGATAGTACGAGAGCACAATCGAAGTTTCATACCGTGGTTTAGGGATCATATTTATTCAAAGTATCGTTCAGATCCTGCTTCAGTAACAGAAAGGTTGAGATGTTTAGCCTATGGTCCAACTGTAATTGTGCTTTCTTATAGCGCATACGCTATTAATGGATACACATTTTATACCAAAGAACAGGATGATAAAAGTACTATGCAAAATAGTGGTGTTACCTTGGTAGCTGAAGCAATGCACATATCAAGTGCGAATGACTTAAATCCGAAATTTGCAAATTTGTCATATTTTGGGGTTATCGAGCGCATTTTGGTGTTTGATTACGCGAAGTTTCAGATTCCTGTATTTGGTTGCAAGTGGGTTGAAAATAATAGTGGCATACGAATGGATAAGTCAGGATTTTTGCAAGTGGATCTCAATAGGGTAGGGTACAAAGATGAGCCTTTCATTCTAGCCTCTCAAGCTAAACAAGTGTTCTATGTCAATGATCCGACAAGTACGAAATGGTCTATAGTGCTTTTATCTAACAAAATAGTTGATGAAATCATTGAAGATCAAGGTGATATTGGTGTTGGCATTGAATCTTGTACAAGAAACGATCAAAATGAGAATGAATCTTGTACTAGAAATGATCATAATGAGGGTATTTGGATCAATCCAACCGTCCGCGTTGTTAAGAGACGCGTAGAACACAATCCTACCAAGAAAAGAAAGAGACGTTAGTGATAAAGGTAATAGTATACATATTCCGACTAATTTGTTTTATTCAATTTGTACCGATTGTTTTAATCAATAGTATAGTACTTATTCAATTTTGGTGCATATTCTCGTTTTTCTATGTAGTGTCCGCAACAGCGAAACAGTTACGATTGCGGATACTTTGTATTGAGGTTTATGAAAGAAATCCTTCAGGCAAATCAATTAGAGATTCCGCTCACGGTATGAATTTATAACTTAAGATAATTTCATATAATTTATTACATTTAACTAAATGTATCATTCATATTATGTTTTTGTTTTGTAGTACCTTGACGAATTCCGTGCTGCTGGGTACCCGAGACTTAAGTTGGAAGAAATAAAAGAGGATTTGTGTCAATTTTATATTAAGCGCTTTTTCATGTAGGATTTGTGTCGATTTGAACTATAATATTATTGATGTTGTAATGATGTATATATATAATTTTGGATATTATAATGGTATTATATTAGTATATATATTGTCTTACTGATGGCTGAAATAATATCGTCGAAAATAAATTACAGGTCGAAAATATTACAGGTTGAAAACATATTACAGGTCGAAAATATTACAGGTCGACTGAGAGGATTAAATTACAGGCTGCACATTAAAATACCTCATTTAGCAACGACAGCGCTTTTAAAAAGCGCTCTTAAAGGTCCACCTACTAAAGCGCTTCTTAGTAAAAGCGCTGCCAAAGATTAATAAAAAAGCATAAAAAAAAAACGCAACATATGAAAGCGCTTTTGGAAAAGCGCTCTTAAAGCCCACCCTATAAGAGCGCTTTTCCAAAAGCGCTTTCGTATGTTGCGTTTTTTTTTTATTTTTTACTCTCACAGGGGGGGGGCTATCAGAGCGCTTTTCTGGAAAAAGCGCTCTTAAAGGGGGGGCTACGAGAGCGCTTTTTCCAGGAAAGCGCTCTTATAGGGGGGCCTACCAGAGCGCTTTTTCCAGAAAAGCGCTCTTATAGGGGGGGCCTACCAGAGCGCTTTATGAAGCGCTTTTGTTACCTACGCCAGCGCTGCCTTTCACATCGTTTTTAAGCGCTTTTAAAGCCCATAAAAAGCGCTTTTAAAGCCCTTCCGTGTTGTAGTGAGACCTCAAGTTTAGTTTAGGACAAGAGACTCCATCGTATTTAGCAAAGGTTGGAGTTTTGAACTTCTGAGGGATAACAATTCCAGAGATGAGTCCTAATTCCTCAAAATCCAGCCCAGGTACCTTCTGATTCTCCACAGCTTTCATGCGTTCTTTCAGCAACTTGTATTTGTCCTCAGTGTATTCATCCTCATGGTAGTAGTCCTCTTCTTCCTCAGAGAACTTGACAGAATCATGGTTACTCTTTGCATCAGTCTTGACACTAGCACTATCATCTTGCTCACTGTCACTGTCTTCAGAAACTTTGACTTCCTTGGCTTGCTTGATCGAGCCTCTGAACCTTATCCCCAGAGTCTTCTTGCCCTTCTACTTCTTTTTAGCCAGCATGGTTTTCAGTTCTTCTTGCCCCTTGGACAAGGTCAGGATGAGCTCTTGAAACTGAGCATTATGTGCCTCGAGATTCTTGACGGATTGTCCTAGATCCATTTCTGCTGAAATAAACAGCGAGAGAAGATGAGAAACCTGTGGTGGAAACCTGTTATGCGATTTTATGAATGCAAATGCAACATTTTCAAGGATAATTAGGAATTTAGTTAGCAACGTTAGAAAATGATCTAGTCCCGTCTTCGTTTGAAGAACTCTGATTCTCGGGTGTTCTTCTATGGGAATCAAGCTCACCATATCGAGTGGGTCATAGCCTCTGATTTGGGATACTTGTTCCTGATTTTGAAAGCATGTGGCTAAAGGAAAATAAATCCTCTTGCCCCTTGATAGGTACAGTGTCTCTGATTTGGAAGACAAATGGCCAGAGGAAAGTAAATCCTCTTGCCCCTTGATATGGATTTAGTCTTTGATAAGGGCACATGAAATTATGCGCCCTAGATCCCTAAGATCCTTGAAAGGGTTGGTTAACATGCTATGTTATGATGTTATGATGTCATGATGTTATGCGAATGCAGTGCATCAGGCAAAGTGTAAGATAGTAAGGACAAACAAGTCCTACGACAAAACCTGCAAGGAAATCAAAAGGTTAGTAGCACACAAGCAAGTCACACAAGTGTCCTTAGGTTTAAAGGATTGCATGAAGTCCGTAGGTAAGTACCCTCCCCACTGAAGTTTAGTTGGTTTAACCTGTCCTAGATAAAGATCGGGTTCTAGGGAGCTCATATCATTGACCTTTCTCGAAGTCAATATTTCAGTTCAGCGATCGAATCACCGACCGAAAACATCCTGAAAGTCCAGTCCATATGAGTGTAGCTTCCAGTATCAACCAACTTCGGTCGGAACCAAAGCCAGCCATCTCGCTACTTTCTAAAAGGCCAAAGTTTAGTTCAACTAGGGTTCTAGGGGAAATTAGTGCTTAATGACACCACGCAGCAGCCAAATGTTTCCTCAAGTCGGATCCCAAGGAACATCAGGACAAACCAAAGTGTCACACTAATGATGGCTACCATATCAACCGTAGCAGTATACCCCGTACAGTCTCCTTGGTCTCATGCCATATATCTAAGGTACACTAGATCCGGGTGTAGGATCTTTCACACAACAATATACCCAAACAGCCCTTTAAGAATAAAGCAAGCAAGTGAAACAAATTAAATTGATCCTAGATCTAAGATAACCCCACTTTTTTAAATGTCCCCAGAAGAGTCGCCACTTCTGTAACTCGATGGGAGAACTAACTTTTTAAAAATGTTGCGGATAGGATAGCAAGAGTCGCCACCGACTTTTATTTTATCCAATTAGGAAAGGAAAAAAGAACATATAAGACCTTTGAAAGATTTTGAGTTCGGGGGGTAAGTTATACAAAGGGAAGGTGCAAGCACCCTTTGTATCCATGGTTATCCACAGGCTCTTAATTGCTTAGCTCACTTTATTTGTTTGAATTATTTGAAAGAGTGTTGTGTATGAATTGAAAATATTTGAATAAGGACTTTAACTTGTAAATAAGTGTATCCTTTTGGAAATCATTTTGAAAAGAGGTGTGAAAAGTATTTTGAATTTGTTGTGAGCAAGCAGTTAAGAGCTACCTACCCTAAGATTGCGATCTTTATTGTTCTTTAAGTCTTTCGTTTGAAAGGGCTATCCATACCATAAGGAGGGTAGGTAGTCCTTTCATTGGATGTATCGGGTCATCGAGGGTCGTCGTTTGCCATAAGTCTACCCATACCATAAGAAGGGCAGGAAGTCTTAAGGAAAGGACGGAATAGTCATTTGTAGGCAACCAGTAAAGATACCTTAGCATTCGGAGGGACTATCACCATTTAATCGAGGGACAAGATCATTTGTACCGAAGGCGACATCGAAGGGACTATGATCTTTAAATCAGAGGGACATGGTGATTTTGAATCGAAGGCAGCAAGCTAAGGTATCCCTACGTTCGAAGGGACTTGACTATTATTCGAAAAGGCAACAGAAAAGGAGTTACCCTAGAGGTGGGTGAGTGCAACAATCACGTGATTCAGTTCGAATATCTTATCTTGTATAAGGTGAGTTATGTCCAGTTAATTAGTTGTCACTCCCTAAATTACTAACCACACAGTTTAACAATAAAAAAAATATAAACACAGTTGTAGCAGTAGTTATAAGGTGCGGAAAGTAAAGTGCGGAAAATAACATGTCCTAATTACTATTACATCCAAAAATATGCAACCTATACACCTTCTAGAATTTAAATAAATGGATAAATGAGTAATTAAATAAAAGACGGGAATTAAACAAACATACGACAAGCATAGAGTATGAGGTGTGTAGATGTTTTGATTTGACTGGCTGTTTTGATTGGCTGCATTTTGTGGTAAAACATTCATGTGTATTCTGTTGTCTTGACTAAGGTCATGACATGTGGTGTGTAGTGTTAAAGGTTATGCAGGTTCTGGTTGTGTAAGTTAATACATGCTGTGAGTTGGATGTCATGCTCGACGTCATGACATCAGTGTTTGACAGCAGTAGCTGCTACATTTTCTATTCTATTTCTATTATGTTTCCTTATTTATCTCAGTCTTTATTTTGGGAAACTAAAGATTGTGATGATTGTACATCAGTAATAGAACAAATCATGGGCTGTCTTTTTGGCACCCTGATATGTGAGAAGCAGAGAATTGAAGTGAAGAATACTGTTTGCTGTGATTTATGCAGAACAGGTACAACATCAAGATGTTCTATGGAATGTCACGACATGCTCTGTGACATCAGTATTTGACAGCAGTTACTGTTATATTTAGCTGTCACGCGCCTGCTGAGCTGGAATATAAAGATTCAGTAAGTACTCAAAAGATGCAGAATATTCTATGGAATATTATGCAATCCTATGTGGCGCAGGTTTAAAGGTCAAGAGAATCAAGATTAGAATATTCGAGAATTATGCAGTTTCTAATTATGAAGATAAATTAGGAAACTTATGATTGAAGACCTTGTTTTTAGCAGAAAGTTTTCTGTGATTTGTAACAGCAAATAATGTTGTGATTGTAAGCCCAAGTCCAGTTGGGAATAGGTTATAAATAGGAAACTTTGTAACCTAGTTTAGGTAGCTAGCCGGCGTTTAGAAAGATGTAACCATTAGGGTTAGCCGTGTAGGTGAACCACCCAGGTTGTGGGATGGTCACTGATTTGTGCCTCGAAGCCTGTAGGTAAGAGGTTTGTTTTATTCACTCAGAAGCTGTGAAGCAATGAGTGAAAATTGTGTTCTTGGAACTACGCTATTATGTATATTTAAGTTGTTGGTGATTAAGCCGTCGATGCAGTGGCTGAGTTGTTGACTGCTAGACATCGTTGCGATGATTGGGAGTGGAATGAAGATATTCCATATCTAGGGAGAACCTAGGTAGAGGGGTCATTGGGTAGTGATTAAGTGAGGAGTTGTAAACTGGGAGTTTAGCTCTGAATTGATACTGCTAATAGTGGACTTCATCCCTGGCTTGGTATGCCCCCAGAGTAGGTTAGATAGAACCGAACTGGGTAAACAATTCTCTGTGTTATTTATGTTTCTGCATTGTTTATTTGTAAGTTCAGTTTGGATGTCATAACATCGTGCATGACATCAGTGTGTGATTTAATGACTGTGCTAACACAGAATCTCTGCAAAGCAGATTTGTTTATGTTAACTGAACTGATATGTGATCCCAACACTTCCAGACTTCTGGATGTTAGAAGTAATAAAAAATTGGGGGATCTGTATGTACTGCCTCAGCTAAGCTGATGACAGAAAAGATGTCGTGACATTGTGTATGACATTCTGAGTCTGTCTTACCAGAATTTCAATTGGTATCAGAGCAGGCATTCTGTCTGTTTCTGGATGAGATCCATGGGAGATACTTTCTGGTTGTTGGAGGTAGTTGATTGTTTGAACATTCATGTTCATATTGAATGGTCCCTAGAAGTGGAGGATGGACCTATGTGTGGAAGACTGGACCAAACTGACCAAAACAGGTGTATTCTCTTGGCAAGGGAAGATGGTGTTACTGGTTTCAAGGATATCCAAATGATTCATGCGGGAGTGAAGAATTTGGGGTGTTTTATTCAGCATATAGCAAGGTACAGAGAAGAAGATTGTCAAAACCTTCATGCGGGAGTGAAGTTAATGATAAGGTATTCTTTGTGCTTATCTGTTTCTTTCTGGTCAGAATATTGGTTAGGTCTTGTTGTGTTGCTTGAAGAAGAAGCAAGCATATTGTTGGATTGTTCAGCTGCAATTCTTGGATGTCATGCTTACAACTGGTTCTGGGAGTAAGCATTGTGTAATCTCTGTTGATATATGGCTATTTTCTGCTGCATAGCATCTGATGCATAATCCTATCTTTGAAAGAAGATCTCTAGGGTTATATGGTTTTCAACAGAATTTGTAGCAGATTGTTTTCAACTTTAGTACAAGTGTCAAAGATACTTGAGATTTTTTCTCAAGTCCACTCATAAAAGGCATGGTTATTGAGGTTGAAGAGGTTCATATGATCAGTGTTCCTCATGTTCATCTGCAAAGTTGTTTGATAATCCTCAAGATTGTCAAGAATTGTGTGTTCCAAGAAGAAGGAACTGATGGCATACTGGTATGCAGCTACCAGTTGAAGAACAGATGTTCTGGTGCTAAACTTATGTAGTGTGAGTACATTTGTTTGGAACCTACTCCTGATCTGGAAGAGGAGACATCTGCTTTTTGTGTTGATTGGTCAGGATACAATCAACTGAACCTTCCATCCCAAATGTCAGTTTAGTTCAGGCATAAGCTTATGGGAGTTGGAAGTAGAGCTCAGTGCAAGTGAAAGGATTCATTCAGGTTTTCTTTTCAAGACCTCTATGAAAATTCAAGATGAGCTTATATCTGGTATGTTCTTTTGATCAAAGGAACCAGATGTGTGAATTGTTTTCTTAACCATAGAACAGTTAGTGGTGAAAACTGAATACTGTGTATCGTGCATAGTGAAATATGGTTTTGAATATTGTGTGATGATTCAAGGGAGTCAGATTAATGTGTGGAATCTGAGGTATTTTCAGGAGTTATGTCATAAGTGAATCTGTTCCAGAAACCTTGTTGAGGGAATCTCCTCATGGGGTACAGATTGTGGCATCCATTATCTCAAAGTCAGAAGAGAAGTCTGAAGAAAAGTTTATTGAGATATGGCATATATTATCCCTTAATCATGACTGATGTGTAGCTGAGTTGATGATGTTGGTCGTGCTTTCTTTGTCTTTCCCCAAGTGTCATACAGGAGATGTTGAATGAGATATCCAAAGAGTCTAAATGAATGATGTCATAACAGATGTTGTAACATCATTTTCAAGAAGAATGCTTTCATGTATGAAGAAGAGATCATTTAGAAGGACCTGGTGTGAGCAGCAAATTCTATCTGAGTGACTAATAGGTGCTTTGACGGGAGACTTAGTACTTATTGGATGTACAGCCTGAATACAGATTCATATACTCTGTCGGGAGCTAAGTATGTGTATGAAGTGTCCATGGTCTGATTTGAACTATGCATCAATTATAGTTCTGTGTTATCTTCAATTAAGCATTAAGAAAGGCAATGGTTGGCTGGTGAGTTGATTCAAGAAGAAGAAACATATAGGAGATGGTGAGTATCTTGATGGGAGCTGGATATTTACATCAACTATGTGGAAGAAGAAGAAGAAGATGTATGTGATGCTTTGTTTTGTATGTTACATCACAACACTTGAAGACACCAGTAAAGATTAGGTTCAGACCTATCTGTTGAAGACATGTTCAAGAGCTATTTAGAAGTTTCTTCTACTTCAAGGTACATGAAGTGGCAGTCTGGATCTTGTGTAGCAAGCAAACTAAGGATTCCAAATTTGGAAAGTGTGGCAGTTCCAAATGAAGAATGCTTCAGGTTAAGGACAATTATTCAAAACATTCTTATGTTGTAATTCTCAGGGGGAGTATGAAGTATGACAAGACATCAATCAGTGTAGGTGATGGTAACATGTTCTGGCAATTCGTGTTTACTTTCATGATGAAGACTTCAGTAGTGAGTATGACTATGAAGACAGAAGTTTGGTGAGATGATCAACATAGCTGTAGATAAAAAGGATTCTTCTAATTCTAATTCGAGAGTATGTTAATCATTATGAGAAACATCATATCAAGGAGGATTTCAAATTATCTTGGCAGACCATGATCAGAGTGCAACTCGGTAGGGTTATGATCAACAAGTGGAAGAAGTGGCAGTTCTTTATGTTGAGTCTGTGGCAACCTTTCTATGGAAGCATCAAGTGTCAAAAGGTTATTTGTTAATTATTTCAGGTGGAGATAAGGTGGTAGACTTGAATCTGTTGAAGAAAGAGAAGTGGAGTTAGTTGAATGTACTGAGCTGTTCAACTGTATCTTAATGTTATACAAGATGTTATAACATCTAAATTCTGATGTGAGTATATTTTGTAAAGGAGTTACTTTGTAATAGTGAAGTGTGTCAGCTAGTTAGTTGGGCAGAGGGTGCGCTCTTGAAGATATGAAGATGCGTCTTATATTTTCCACTCATCATTACAAGTTTTCCTGTATGAAGCACAAATTATCTCAGATAGGGGGAGTGTCTTCTTAGTTCAAGATATAATTCTAGAAAACTATCTTGGTCTGTTATACTCTATCATCATAATGAAGGTGGTCCAAGTCAGCAGGAGCTTTTTCAACTTAGTTAGAGGAAGTTTCTTATGAAAAGGTTTATTTAACAAGATGTATCATTACATTCAGCTTTTTTGGGAATGGTTGAATCTAATCATGTGCGTCTGGTATCCACAAATCTTGAACTCGTCTAGTGGCTGCATGTCAACAAGTGTTGGAAGGCTCTTCACAGTTGCAATATACAGTCTCAAGGTGGTCATGTCATGAAGAGTAACTTTTAAGGGGGAGCTGTACGTTGCTTTGGCAACATTTATGGCCAAACAGGGGGAGAAGAGATTGTCACCCCAGATCATTTTGAACAAGTTGGTTCTGTTCATGTTATGTGATAGTGTAGCTTGTGGAACTTGTTCAGCACGACTGATGTTTTGATGTGCTTTGCATAACTGGTAGTTTGCTAGTTGTTTTTCTACTATGTTTCTCTAATGTGGTGACAAAATGTTTTAGCCAAAAATTTGCCAAAGAGGGAGATTGTAGATGTTTTGATTTGACTGGCTGTTTTGATTGGCTGCATTTTGTGGTAAAACATTCATGTGTATTCTGTTGTCTTGACTAAGGTCATGACATGTGGTGTGTAGTGTTAAAGGTTATGCAGGTTCTGGTTGTGTAAGTTAATACATGCTGTGAGTTGGATGTCATGCTCGACGTCATGACATCAGTGTTTGACAGCAGTAGCTGCTACATTTTCTATTCTATTTCTATTATGTTTCCTTATTTATCTCAGTCTTTATTTTGGGAAACTAAAGATTGTGATGATTGTACATCAGTAATAGAACAAATCATGGGCTGTCTTTTTGGCACCCTGATATGTGAGAAGCAGAGAATTGAAGTGAAGAATACTGTTTGCTGTGATTTATGCAGAACAGGTACAACATCAAGATGTTCTATGGAATGTCACGACATGCTCTGTGACATCAGTATTTGACAGCAGTTACTATTATATTTAGCTGTCACGCGCCTGCTGAGCTGGAATATAAAGATTCAGTAAGTACTCAAAAGATGCAGAATATTCTATGGAATATTATGCAATCCTATGTGGCGCAGGTTTAAAGGTCAAGAGAATCAAGATTAGAATATTCGAGAATTATGCAGTTTCTAATTATGAAGATAAATTAGGAAACTTATGATTGAAGACCTTGTTTTTAGCAGAAAGTTTTCTGTGATTTGTAACAGCAAATAATGTTGTGATTGTAAGCCCAAGTCCAGTTGGGAATAGGTTATAAATAGGAAACTTTGTAACCTAGTTTAGGTAGCTAGCCGGCGTTTAGAAAGATGTAACCATTAGGGTTAGCCGTGTAGGTGAACCACCCAGGTTGTGGGATGGTCACTGATTTGTGCCTCGAAGCCTGTAGGTAAGAGGTTTGTTTTATTCACTCAGAAGCTGTGAAGCAATGAGTGAAAATTGTGTTCTTGGAACTACGCTATTATGTATATTTAAGTTGTTGGTGATTAAGCCGTCGATGCAGTGGCTGAGTTGTTGACTGCTAGACATCGTTGCGATGATTGGGAGTGGAATGGAGATATTCCATATCTAGGGAGAACCTAGGTAGAGGGGTCATTGGGTAGTGATTAAGTGAGGAGTTGTAAACTGGGAGTTTAGCTCTGAATTGATACTGCTAATAGTGGACTTCATCCCTGGCTTGGTATGCCCCCAGAGTAGGTTAGTTAGAACCGAACTGGGTAAACAATTCTCTGTGTTATTTATGTTTCTGCATTGTTTATTTGTAAGTTCAGTTTGGATGTCATAACATCGTGCATGACATCAGTGTGTGATTTAATGACTGTGCTAACACAGAATCTCTGCAAAGCAGATTTGTTTATGTTAACTAAACTGATATGTGATCCCAACACTTCCAGACTTCTGGATGTTAGAAGTAATAAAAAATTGGGGGATCTGTATGTACTGCCTCAGCTAAGCTGATGACAGAAAAGATGTCGTGACATTGTGTATGACATTCTGAGTCTGTCTTACCAGAATTTCAATTGGTATCAGAGCAGGCATCCTGTCTGTTTCTGGATGAGATCCATGGGAGATACTTTCTGGTTGTTGGAGGTAGTTGATTGTTTGAACATTCATGTTCATATTGAATGGTCCCTAGAAGTGGAGGATGGACCTATGTGTGGAAGACTGGACCAAACTGACCAAAACAGGTGTATTCTCTTGGCAAGGGAAGATGGTGTTACTGGTTTCAAGGATATCCAAATGATTCATGCGGAAGTGAAGAATTTGGGGTGTTTTATTCAGCATATAGCAAGGTACAGAGAAGAAGATTGTCAAAACCTTCATGCGGGAGTGAAGTTAATGATAAGGTATTCTTTGTGCTTATCTGTTTCTTTCTGGTCAGAATATTGGTTAGGTCTTGTTGTGTTGCTTGAAGAAGAAGCAAGCATATTGTTGGATTGTTCAGCTGCAATTCTTGGATGTCATGCTTACAACTGGTTCTGGGAGTAAGCATTGTGTAATCTCTGTTGATATATGGCTATTTTCTGCTGCATAGCATCTGATGCATAATCCTATCTTTGAAAGAAGATCTCTAGGGTTATATGGTTTTCAACAGAATTTGTAGCAGATTGTTTTCAACTTTAGTACAAGTGTCAAAGATACTTGAGATTTTTTCTCAAGTCCACTCATAAAAGGCATGGTTATTGAGGTTGAAGAGGTTCATATGATCAGTGTTCCTCATGTTCATCTGCAAAGTTGTTTGATAATCCTCAAGATTGTCAAGAATTGTGTGTTCCAAGAAGAAGGAACTGATGGCATACTGGTATGCAGCTACCAGTTGAAGAACAGATGTTCTGGTGCTAAACTTATGTAGTGTGAGTACATTTGTTTGGAACCTACTCCTGATCTGGAAGAGGAGACATCTGCTTTTTGTGTTGATTGGTCAGAATACAATCAACTGAACCTTCCATCCCAAATGTCAGTTTAGTTCAGGCATAAGCTTATGGGAGTTGGAAGTAGAGCTCAGTGCAAGTGAAAGGATTCATTCAGGTTTTCTTTTCAAGACCTCTATGAAAATTCAAGATGAGCTTATATCTGGTATGTTCTTTTGATCAAAGGAACCAGATGTGTGAATTGTTTTCTTAACCATAGAACAGTTAGTGGTGAAAACTGAATACTGTGTATCGTGCATAGTGAAATATGGTTTTGAATAGTGTGTGATGATTCAAGGGAGTCAGATTAATGTGTGGAATCTGAGGTATTTTCAGGAGTTATGTCATAAGTGAATCTGTTCCAGAAACCTTGTTGAGGGAATCTCCTCATGGGGTACAGATTGTGGCATCCATTATCTCAAAGTCAGAAGAGAAGTCTGAAGAAAAGTTTATTGAGATATGGCATATATTATCCCTTAATCATGACTGATGTGTAGCTGAGTTGATGATGTTGGTCGTGCTTTCTTTGTCTTTCCCCAAGTGTCATACAGGAGATGTTGAATGAGATATCCAAAGAGTCTAAATG
This sequence comes from Vicia villosa, assembly GCF_029867415.1. Lineage (NCBI taxonomy): Eukaryota > Viridiplantae > Streptophyta > Magnoliopsida > Fabales > Fabaceae > Vicia > Vicia villosa. The sequence continues at coordinate 75,251,398 of NC_081184.1, read as the reverse complement.
AATGATGTCATAACAGATGTTGTAACATCATTTTCAAGAAGAATGCTTTCATGTATGAAGAAGAGATCATTTAGAAGGACCTGGTGTGAGCAGCAAATTCTATCTGAGTGACTAATAGGTGCTTTGACGGGAGACTTAGTACTTATTGGATGTACAGCCTGAATACAGATTCATATACTCTGTCGGGAGCTAAGTATGTGTATGAAGTGTCCATGGTCTGATTTGAACTATGCATCAATTATAGTTCTGTGTTATCTTCAATTAAGCATTAAGAAAGGCAATGGTTGGCTGGTGAGTTGATTCAAGAAGAAGAAACATATAGGAGATGGTGAGTATCTTGATGGGAGCTGGATATTTACATCAACTATGTGGAAGAAGAAGAAGAAGATGTATGTGATGCTTTGTTTTGTATGTTACATCACAACACTTGAAGACACCAGTAAAGATTAGGTTCAGACCTATCTGTTGAAGATATGTTCAAGAGCTATTTAGAAGTTTCTTCTACTTCAAGGTACATGAAGTGGCAGTCTGGATCTTGTGTAGCAAGCAAACTAAGGATTCCAAATTTGGAAAGTGTGGCAGTTCCAAATGAAGAATGCTTCAGGTTAAGGACAATTATTCAAAACATTCTTATGTTGTAATTCTCAGGGGGAGTATGAAGTATGACAAGACATCAATCAGTGTAGGTGATGGTAACATGTTCTGGCAATTCGTGTTTACTTTCATGATGAAGACTTCAGTAGTGAGTATGACTATGAAGACAGAAGTTTGCTGAGATGATCAACATAGCTGTAGATAAAAAGGATTCTTCTAATTCTAATTCGAGAGTATGTTAATCATTATGAGAAACATCATATCAAGGAGGATTTCAAATTATCTTGGCAGACCATGATCAGAGTGCAACTCGGTAGGGTTATGATCAACAAGTGGAAGAAGTGGCAGTTCTTTATGTTGAGTCTGTGGCAACCTTTCTATGGAAGCATCAAGTGTCAAAAGGTTATTTGTTAATTATTTCAGGTGGAGATAAGGTGGTAGACTTGAATCTGTTGAAGAAAGAGAAGTGGAGTTAGTTGAATGTACTGAGCTGTTCAACTGTATCTTAATGTTATACAAGATGTTATAACATCTAAATTCTGATGTGAGTATATTTTGTAAAGGAGTTACTTTGTAATAGTGAAGTGTGTCAGCTAGTTAGTTGGGCAGAGGGTGCGCTCTTGAAGATATGAAGATGCGTCTTATATTTTCCACTCATCATTACAAGTTTTCCTGTATGAAGCACAAATTATCTCAGATAGGGGGAGTGTCTTCTTAGTTCAAGATATAATTCTAGAAAACTATCTTGGTCTGTTATACTCTATCATCATAATGAAGGTGGTCCAAGTCAGCAGGAGCTTTTTCAACTTAGTTAGAGGAAGTTTCTTATGAAAAGGTTTATTTAACAAGATGTATCATTACAGTCAGCTTTTCTGGGAATGGTTGAATCTAATCATGTGCGTCTGGTATCCACAAATCTTGAACTCGTCTAGTGGCTGCATGTCAACAAGTGTTGGAAGGCTCTTCACAGTTGCAATATACAGTCTCAAGGTGGTCATGTCATGAAGAGTAACTTTTAAGGGGGAGCTGTACGTTGCTTTGGCAACATTTATGGCCAAACAGGGGGAGAAGAGATTGTCACCCCAGATCATTTTGAACAAGTTGGTTCTGTTCATGTTATGTGATAGTGTAGCTTGTGGAACTTGTTCAGCACGACTGATGTTTTGATGTGCTTTGCATAACTGGTAGTTTGCTAGTTGTTTTTCTACTATGTTTCTCTAATGTGGTGACAAAATGTTTTAGCCAAAAATTTGCCAAAGAGGGAGATTGTAGATGTTTTGATTTGACTGGCTGTTTTGATTGGCTGCATTTTGTGGTAAAACATTCATGTGTATTCTGTTGTCTTGACTAAGGTCATGACATGTGGTGTGTAGTGTTAAAGGTTATGCAGGTTCTGGTTGTGTAAGTTAATACATGCTGTGAGTTGGATGTCATGCTCGACGTCATGACATCAGTGTTTGACAGCAGTAGCTGCTACATTTTCTATTCTATTTCTATTATGTTTCCTTATTTATCTCAGTCTTTATTTTGGGAAACTAAAGATTGTGATGATTGTACATCAGTAATAGAACAAATCATGGGCTGTCTTTTTGGCACCCTGATATGTGAGAAGCAGAGAATTGAAGTGAAGAATACTGTTTGCTGTGATTTATGCAGAACAGGTACAACATCAAGATGTTCTATGGAATGTCACGACATGCTCTGTGACATCAGTATTTGACAGCAGTTACTGTTATATTTAGCTGTCACGCGCCTGCTGAGCTGGAATATAAAGATTCAGTAAGTACTCAAAAGATGCAGAATATTCTATGGAATATTATGCAATCCTATGTGGCGCAGGTTTAAAGGTCAAGAGAATCAAGATTAGAATATTCGAGAATTATGCAGTTTCTAATTATGAAGATAAATTAGGAAACTTATGATTGAAGACCTTGTTTTTAGCAGAAAGTTTTCTGTGATTTGTAACAGCAAATAATGTTGTGATCGTAAGCCCAAGTCCAGTTGGGAATAGGTTATAAATAGGAAACTTTGTAACCTAGTTTAGGTAGCTAGCCGGCGTTTAGAAAGATGTAACCATTAGGGTTAGCCGTGTAGGTGAACCACCCAGGTTGTGGGATGGTCACTGATTTGTGCCTCGAAGCCTGTAGGTAAGAGGGTTGTTTTATTCACTCAGAAGCTGTGAAGCAATGAGTGAAAATTGTGTTCTTGGAACTACGCTATTATGTATATTTAAGTTGTTGGTGATTAAGCCGTCGATGCAGTGGCTGAGTTGTTGACTGCTAGACATCGTTGCGATGATTGGGAGTGGAATGGAGATATTCCATATCTAGGGAGAACCTAGGTAGAGGGGTCATTGGGTAGTGATTAAGTGAGGAGTTGTAAACTGGGAGTTTAGCTCTGAATTGATACTGCTAATAGTGGACTTCATCCCTGGCTTGGTATGCCCCCAGAGTAGGTTAGTTAGAACCGAACTGAGTAAACAATTCTCTGTGTTATTTATGTTTCTGCATTGTTTATTTGTAAGTTCAGTTTGGATGTCATAACATCGTGCATGACATCAGTGTGTGATTTAATGACTGTGCTAACACAGAATCTCTGCAAAGCAGATTTGTTTATGTTAACTGAACTGATATGTGATCCCAACACTTCCAGACTTCTGGATGTTAGAAGTAATAAAAAATTGGGGGATCTGTATGTACTGCCTCAGCTAAGCTGATGACAGAAAAGATGTCGTGACATTGTGTATGACATTCTGAGTCTGTCTTACCAGAATTTCAATTGGTATCAGAGCAGGCATCCTGTCTGTTTCTGGATGAGATCCATGGGAGATACTTTCTGGTTGTTGGAGGTAGTTGATTGTTTGAACATTCATGTTCATATTGAATGGTCCCTAGAAGTGGAGGATGGACCTATGTGTGGAAGACTGGACCAAACTGACCAAAACAGGTGTATTCTCTTGGCAAGGGAAGATGGTGTTACTGGTTTCAAGGATATCCAAATGATTCATGCGTGTGGTGTCGTTTTCTTTACCTCCCCGTTTCACTTGGGAGGACGGCACGCTAAACCCTTCACGCGAAATTTGGAAGGAGAATGCGCCCGTGGTGGGATGAATTTTATTTCAGTTCTTCCTACGATATCACACGAACTTTCTTATTTGTCCTACGAGTAGGAAAGGGGAAAAAAGATCTCAACTAAACCCTAGGAGTTTGCTAAGTGTGGGGATTTACACCTAGACTAGAAATTCTGGAGTCCGGGAGGTCGGTTATACATAGGGAAGTGTTTAAACACCCTACATATCTGTAGTACTCTACAGGAACCTTCTCTGTGTCATTGTGTTTGTGTTTATTGCTAATGATTGGGAAAGTTTCTCCTTTGTGTTAGGAGAAGGAATTGATTTGATTTGAAAAGACAGACAGATAGACAGACTGACTATTTTTGGTATTTTATTAGCTCGCTGAGATTCCTTGTGAACCTCATGCCTACATATCCCTAGTGGAAGTCAGAGCTTAATGTAGTTCGGGGAACTAACTAGGGAAATTAATGTTTTTGGTGCCTTGCTTGAAGCTCAAGGTTGAAGCTTGGAATTAAATCTCTGTTTACAGTAAAGAGACATGAGATTATCTCTACAGAGAGGTATTTGTACTATTCTACCACAAACATTTTGAAAGAGTGACAGAATAACTGGATTCATTTCATTCAAGAGGGGGACCTTACTTGGGTGTACAAGTATGCCAGTCAGATGCCTCTTAAATGAAAGAAAAATGCTCGTCCAAATTAGGGAAAGTGTACAAGTCTGGGGATGTGCCAGAGCATGTCTTTCAGAGTCCTAAATGGGAGACTTTGATTGAAATTGAAATTGAAATGTTTGTTTGTTTGAATGTGGTAGAGTAGTAAAAAATATCTCTCTATAGAGATAAGCTATGTCTATCTACTGTATGAAAGATTTGACTTTAGCTGGTTTGTATGAGGCCCAAGCTCGAGGCTTTTTGATTGATTAATTAATGTTATATGACTCTGGGAGATGGCTCCATTGGGGGTTAATTACAGGGTATTTTTGTGTTCTGTATAAAGCCAAGAATTGAGGCTGACTCTGTTTAGGGAGACTCTATTTGTGTGCCTTGTACAAAGCCCAAGGTTGTGGCTGACTGTTGAGGATAATTGAATGAATAACTTTATTTTATGTGCCTTGTACAAAGCCCAAGGTTGTGGCTGACTCTAGCTAGGGAAAACATTATTTTCTGCCTTGTACAAAGCCCAAGGTTGTGGCGGACTCTTAAATGAATTAAGTATGGATGACTATATGGGGAAAAGATCCTAAGTGTTAGGAATCTTTGACACATGAAAGATATGGTTTATCTGCCTTGTACAAAGCCCAAGGTTGTGGCTACTGAGTGATGAAGAACTCACTGGGGAGACTCTATTATCTGCCTTGTACAATGCCCAAGGTTGAGGCTGACTCTTGACAGGGGAGTTTTATTGTTTGGGTGCCTTGTATGAAGCCCAAGGTTGAGGCTAACTGTTTTTGTTGGTTTTAACTCTACTGGAGATTAAAAAAAACTGTTTTTCTTTTGGAAGCTAACCCTTTCCAGGGATTTTGACTCAGCTGGTGAATTTGTCTGTTAAAAGACTGACTTTATCATGTTTTTGGAGGCTGACCCTTTCCAGGGGTTTTGACTCTTTTGGGGAAATTATCTCCTAAGAGAATGAAATTATTGTTTTGACATTTTAAACAGATGTTGGAGGCTAACCCTTTCCAGGGGTTTTTATTTAAATGAAGGAATGGATTGATTTTAAATGACTTTGGAGGCTAACCCTTTCCAGGGAATTCAAGATTGAAAAGTGGATGGCAGAAAGATTATCTAGTGGAGACTCTTTGTTTAAAGCCCAAGATGAAGGCTGACTCAATGCTGAGGATGACCAAAACATAGATCCTAGACTCTACTAAGGAGGATTGATAAAGATAAGGGTGACAGAGACTGTCCATGTCTCTCATTCCAAAAATGTACTCAATGTGAAATTGAGACAAACTTAGCTTGTTTAAAGTCTGGTTTAAATTGGAAGAAACTCACCAGGGTAGGCTAAAAGGTGACTAAAGACCTGTTCCTATGTTTATAAGAAACCTGATGGGTCCTTGTATACAAGCTCAAGAGGAAGCTGGAAATGCTTTTAAGAAGCCTGTGGGTCCTTGTACAAAGCCCAAGAGGAGGCTAATCGAGGGTCCTTGTTATAGCACAAGAGAAAGCTTATGTGGTTTTGAACTTATTTTGGCTCTAAGCAAATGGGTAAGAGGTTTCACCGGGAATAATTCCTCTTTGGGTGGATGTGTCCTATTTATTTGGATTCTAAGGTTTTTGCCAAGATGTTTCACCGGGAATAATTCATCTTGGGGGTTTGAACTACAGATCTCTAATTAGGAAAGAGCCTTCACCGGGAAGACATTCTCAATCCTAGGTCATATTCCTATAATATATATATAGTTTAACTGTCCTAAGGTTTATACTCAAACGCAGTTCTAAACTAATATATGCACAGTTTATATTTGACAGTAATTTAAATAAAGACTGTAAATTGAAAGCTTGTAAAGCCTAACCTGGATGGAGTGGAGGCCATTGAAGAAGTATGTACAGAGCCTCAACAGTAATTGGTGGATAATAGTTGAATGTACTTTATGATAAACAGTTAATGATTTTTGAAAACAGAAGAAGTGAAGATGGACAAAGGTCACATAGGTATCTGAAGAGTTTCACCGGGAATAATGCCCTTCAAATACCAGAAGAATGTTTTGAAAACAGAAAGAAGATTTTGAAAATACAGTTTTGAAAACAAGCTAAGAAGAGAAGGTGTTTGGGACTTACACTCTATTAGAGGCCCAGTACTTTACAGTACTGGTGATAAAAGCAATTTGAAAAAAAATGATTTGGAATGATACAAGGTTTTGTTGTTTGAAAACCCTAATCATTTGATTTTATCAGAGATTGAAAATAGTTTTGAGATTTGACAAAAGTCAACTTAATTAAAACAAAGATGAAGATCTATGCCTAATTAAGACCTAAGTGATTAGGGTTTTATCATAAATTTATTTACAAAAATGATTAGGTTAAAACAAAGTGAAAATATGTATTAAAGTATTTAAGAAAACACCTAAAAACATACTATTTTAAACCTAATAAAAACATGTGAAATAAATAATATTTTTATGATCTTTTTTATTATTCACAAAATAGAGATATTAAATAGCATGTGTGTAAAAAATGAAGTGAAAATAAATTAATTTGATAGGTTAATTAATTATATGAAGTTGTGAGAAAATTGAAGGAAATAAGTGATAAAAAATAATGTTTTGGCCTCACCATGGTTTGAACCCACGCCCTTGAAGCCAACAACTCAAAATAACACCACTGCGCCAACGCGCGTTTGGTGTTAGTAAGTTGCCTCCACTTGGTCATATTTCAAAACAAGTTGTAATTCCTTAAAAAATAAAAGAATCAAAAAGTCTGGGGCGAGGGGGATTCGAACCCCAGACTTGTGGCATGATGATACTAAAGGCGCATGTGTGGCCACTAGGGCAAGTTGTTTAGTCGTTTATAAAACGCTTTCAGTTAAATATATTTTAAACCCTCCCCTGAGAAATTAAAAATGGCGCCACCACCATCTTCGTCTTCAACCTCAAGCTCCATGATTTTTTGAATTTCTGAACTCACTCGTTTCTTAATCATTTGCCATGATGTAAACACGAAACTTGCTCTAAATTCACTCACGATTCTAAATATGTGACTAACATGAACTAATATTAACTACATCTAATTAATTTAACAGAAATCGTGAAGAACCCTAAAATTTCAAAATCAAATTAAATGACTATACTGAAAGATAAATGAATGATGATAGAGGGTTTTCAATCCTCTGATGATGCTGAACAAGATAGAATCGAGCTATTTCACAAAGAGTACTTAAATTATAGAGGTGAAGTTCAGAAACTTACCTCTGAAATTGAAGGTCGTGAGGATGATTGAGAGCACCTGGGCTTGAATGAATGATCTCAATAGCTTCCCTGAGACTCAATGATGCTAACTGGATGCTTATTGTAGCTTGAATCCTCCTGAATTGCTCTATGGACCTCCCTCGATTTCAGCTTCAAGTGAACATGGAGGTTGTTGAATTTGGAGTTACAGGTGAGCTGCAGCCATCTGGTTAGCTCCACTATGACCTAGGGAGTGTGTCTGAATGATTGGTTTGGCCTGAGACTCCCTGAGTTACTCCATGGACCTCCAACTGCAAATGCTTCCAAGTGAGAGCAACAATGGTGTTCCTCCACTTACAGAAGTGATCCAGGTGCTTGGATCACCTCAAATGACCTCCCTTGAGATGTTGGAATGCTCACTTTCCAAAGATGAGCTTTGGTTTGAAGAAAACGATTCTTCTTGCCAAAGAACTTTGAAAAACAATGAACAAGAGGAGAGAAAGAGAAAGCAAGTAATTGAGTTGCTTTGGTGTGTTTTCTGAATGAGAATGAGGCCTCTATTTATAGGCAAATGGATCAGTATAGCTGCAGAGGAGTGAGCTTCCTTAGTGAGGTTGATTTGCTTCCTTAGCCATGAAGAAAGTTTGGAAAATATCCAAGTGCAATGATGCATTTTCGGGCTAGCTTCCCCAACCATTGATCTTGCAGGATCTTGGGGGACATTTCTGATTCAGAGGAGGGTTCCAATTGGCTAGTGAGAAGATTCCTTGATGATTCATCATTTGCCATAAATTCAAGAATGTAATCATTACTTAATCACATGGCTTGGTTTTGGAATATTCTCTTCAATCTTTATGCAATGATGGAAATTGATGCATGGTATGTTTTCAGATGCATTAGAGGTCGTGTAGCACCACTTAGTGAAGCAAGATGCTCAAAATTGCAAAGTTCCAAATTGTACATGACCTATAATTTTAGTTTATGAGGCCAACTTTGGACAAGCATAACTCTTAGCTCAAATTGAATTTGGAGAAGGTTGAACACAATTTGGAAAGCCCTAAACATCTACTTTAAATCATTAGTTTATGTCTTCTTCAGAATCCTTTGGGAAATTTGTGAAAAATGAGGCCAAAGTTGGAAGAAAACTAGGTTAAAACACTTAGAAAAATTTCTAAGTGTTTATGACCTAAACTTCAAAATTTCCAAAACTTCATAAATGGTTGATCTTTTGAAAAAAGTTCCTTTGTAAGATGTTGTTTTATTTTGCAAGATCTACAACTTTCATGTTGGAAGTTTTTTGAGTTGTGTAGGTGAAATTTTGAGATCTCACCATGCCTTTAAAAACCCTAATTCCCGACTTTTCGCTCCTTGATGAATTTCTTTGAATTTCTTTGGCCAAATGACTTTGATATCCATATATTGATGATATTGATCTTTGAAAGTCATTTTTTGACCAAAAACCTTAAAAGTCAATGATGATCCTTCACAGTTGACTTTTTTCCTGACAAAGTGAATTTTTGGGCTTTTGTGTAGAAATAAGATCTTCTCCCCAAATGGATGATATAAATGGATTATATGGAGGTAGTAGAGATCCTTGAATCATGTCTTGAGTTTTGGATTCATGCCCTGATCAGAAGTCAACTATCTTGGTGAATTAGGTCAAAACCCTAATTTGTCGACCATGTGAAAGTAATGACTGTAGACTTTGAATTGAAGTGTGATGTCCAGTAGATCTTGTAATATGAGTTATTTGAAGATGATTGATGTCTTTGAATGACCCTCTGAGGTTTCTTAGGGTTTCCCAAATGTGATCCCTGATTTTAGTCCTTGATAGGCTCAAAACCCTAGTCTGGTGACCTGAGTAAGCCTGTACTCAGATGACTGGATGTCTAATCAATCATAGATGAGAAAAATGAAGTCTTTGAGCCCCATGATTGTATTAGAGACTAGTCTTTGTATTGATTGATCCTTTGCCTGAGCTTTCTTGTCTTTGAGCATCCTCGATTAGGTACCAGGTGGAGAAATGACTGCTCTGGGTACTTGTCTTATCCTGATGAAAAATCCTGAAGATATGTCATCTCAGGGGGGTCAAAAATTAGGGTATGACAGATGCCCCTATTTAAGTTTCTTTTATCTGGAGGGAGAGAGATTGAGATTTCGATCTCTCCTGCGTAAAAGAGACTTAAATATCAAAGAATGCCCGAATTTTGGGCGCTCCTGAGATGTTGTAATTGATAAAATCTTTGCATGATTTGATCCCGTTGTCGCACTTGGCGGGGAATGAGGAGACTAACTCCTGCAGAAATACTTGATGTGGATTCTGGTGAATGGATGGCGATGTAGGATGCGCAATCCATCTTCTTTGACTAAGTATTGATACTTAGAAAAAGGTAAGCAACCTCTCCTTGTTTCGGGTGTCCATATCTCGAAACTGGTCTCGGTTGCACTTGGACAATATCTCAGATAAAGAGAAAATTTCCAAAAATTTGTTTCCTCATCAAACTTCTCATCAGTACTTGGAGACGAGACGCCATTTGATGGTAGTAGAGAAACTTCAAAGGTTTGTTTCCTCGTCAAACTTCTTACCAGCGCTTGGAGATAGATGCCATTTGACGGCTGTAAAGAAACTTCAAGGGTTTGTTTCCTCGTCAAACTTCTTATTAGTGCTTGGAGATAAGATGCCATTTGACGGCTGTAAAGAAACTTCACCATCTTCCCTTTTGACTTGACGTCTTTGGAAGAATGTCATATGGCCTCATGATCTTTTGAGGGGCTAATGACTTGGTTTGAAGGCGGACAAACTGTTTTCGGGGTGAAAACTGCCATTCGTCGATTGGTGCCTGGGGAATCAACGAACTATTTTCCTAAGAGGAACACTGCCATTCATTGACTCTGTGGGGAGTTAAACATCCCAGAAATAGACAAACTGTTTGAAGAAACTGCCATTTGTCGATCTCTTGAGTATTTAGCAGACAAACTGTCTTTTCTTGGGAAAAGACTGCCATTTGCCAATTGCTTGGGGAGCAAACTGTCTTCTACTGGGAGAGACTGCCATTTGTCGACCTTTGTTATGATAAAGTGAGCAAACTGTCTTCTGCTGAAAGAGACTGCCATTTGCTGACTCCTGGGGAAACAAACTGTCTTCTACTGGGAGAGACTGCCATTTGTCGACCTTTGTTATGATAAAGTGAGCAAACTGTCTTCTGCTGAAAGAGACTGCCATTTGCTGACTCTGGGGAAACAAACTGTCTTCTACTGGGAGAGACTGCCATTTGTAGACCTTGCTGTGAGAAAGTGAGCAAACTGTCTTCTGCTGAAAGAGACTGCCATTTGCTGACTCCTGGGGAAACAAACTGTCTTCTACTGGGAGAGACTGCCATTTGTAGACCTTGCTGTGAGAAAGTGAGCAAACTGTCTTCTGCTGAAAGAGACTGCCATTTGCTGACTCCTGGGGAAACAAACTGTCTTCTACTGGGAGAGACTGCCATTTGTCGACCTTTGTTATGATAAAGTGAGCAAACTGTCTTCTGCTGAAAGAGACTGCCATTTGCTGACTCTGTTGGAGAATCTGAACTATCTTCTGGACGAAGACTATCATTCACTGACTCCGCTGGGGAATCATTTGTCGATCTGCTGGGAGATTCTGAATTTTCCTTTGACAAGAAGTGGCACCTCTTGACCCTGCTGGGGAAATACCAAACCTGTAGGGAGTTCTGGAATGTGAAGCAGACTATCTTATCTGAAGAAGACTGTCGAATGTCGCTCTGCAGGAGATTTTCGGCTGAGGAATTCCAAAAGTGAACAAACTATCTCTTTGAGGGAGACTACCATTTATTGACTTGCTTGGGGAAATCTCTCTATATGGATCATTGTCTTGAAGGAAAAAGTTTCTCCAGGACTTGCAGGGGAAACTTGAGTTCATGCCTTATGACTCGGGCATTCTCATGATTAAAAGCCTTAATTTGACTATGCAGTTGTGATGTAATGTATGCATGAATATTATGACAATTATAAAATGTAAAGTGAATGTGAATAGAATTGTCGCGGATGTGAAATCCTATGATACGACTGAAATTCTTGTTGATCAGAAGATGTCCTCTTCTTGGAGTTCGAACTCTGTTGGGAATATCTGGCTATCAGTTGTCCGCTGTCCGAAGTAAGTAATATGAATTGAAGTAAAGATCCGTCATCGGGAGATGTTCGCAAAGCGACCTCATGGGGAAAACTTGGTTCCCGGAGTCTCAACCGTTCTCGGAGCAACTGTTTGCATTCTTCCTATTGTTTGTAAACCTTTAGAAAGAAATTTCACCTTTATTTTTGCAAGTAAATTCATTTTTATTTTGTGAAAACATTTGTTTCAAGAAAAATGACTGTTTAAACTTAAAATGCATTTCAAGAAACTGAATAAGACTAGATTGCAAAGGAAAAGCACAAGGCTCAAATTATTATATATGGAATGGTAATCAGCCAAATGCTTGATTCCATGGAGTATTTACAAAGTTGGAAATTGGTAATTTTCGGGAAAAGGGCTACGATGAAACGTGACGACCGTTATCTCTCCCTTCCACTCCAAGTTGCGTTGTATTCGTGCTTCGTAGAAGATGACCTACTGCTGATGAACACTCTGCTATGGATTTTGAATGATCAAGTTTGTCCTGAACACAGTTACTTGCCATATATCCCTAACTTTTGCGTAAACTACCCCTTTCGGGTTTTAAGTTTACCGGGATTGATTAATTATTATTTTTTTTTATGTCTCTAACTTTTGCCTGAATCGCCCTTTCGGGTTTTCGATTCACCGAGACGCTCTTTTTTTGCCTAAGTCGCTCTTTGCGAGTTTTCAACTTAGCGAGCTGTTCTTTTGATTATTTAGGCGAAGTATTTCTTGACTGCGTCGACGTTCACAGGACGGGTGAATTCTTCTCCATCCATAGTCGTGAGTATTAAGGCTCCTCCTGAGAAAGCTCTCTTGACCACGTAGGGGCCGTCATAATTGGGAGTCCATTTCCCTCTCGAATCTGTGAGAAAAGATTGAATCTTTTTGAGTACAAGGTCGCCTTCTTTGATTGTGCGAGGTCGAACCTTTTTGTCGAAAGCTTTCTTCATTCTTTGTTGATATAGCTGTCCGTGGCATAAAGCTGTCATGCGCTTTTCTTCGATTAAGTTCAATTCATCGAATCTGCTTTGACACCACTCGGCTTCTGTTAATTTCGCCTCCATCAAGACTCTCATTGATGGAATCTCAACCTCTATAGGTAGGACTGCCTCCATGCCATATACAAGGGAGAAAGGAGTTGCTCCAGTCGAAGTACGTACTGATGTACGGTAACCATGAAGAGCATACGGGAGCATTTCATGCCAATCTTTGTAAGTGATGACCATCTTCTGAATGATTTTCTTGATGTTTTTGTTAGCTGCTTCTACAGCTCCATTCATCTTTGGTCTGTAAGGAGATGAGTTGTGATGTTCGATCTTGAATTCTTCACAAAGCTCCTTCATCATTTTGTTATTCAAATTTGACCCATTGTCAGTGATTATCTTGCTAGGAATGCCGTAGCGACAGATGATGTGATTCTTGATAAACCTGACGACAACTTGTCTTGTAACGT